>NC_082704.1:118730833-119053141 GCF_949987515.2 Delphinus delphis
AATTTAAACAACTAATTTCACCTCGTTAGACGATTTTGCTTTACTGCAGAATGACCAACGTCAACAACATCTTGGATGGTCATGATGCGTGTGCTACCCTTGGGAGAAAAATTCTTTTGTGGTGACGTTTCCAAGTTTTACGCATTAGCAGTGGCGGGCGTTCTTGCCGGACAGTTTTAATGTATCGTTACCATTATGTTTCATTTATAGGAAGGCTTTTATTGCTTAGCTCACCACAGTGTGTTGCTGTTTTTGTTTTGTTTTTTTTTGCGGTACACGGGCCTCTCACTGTTGTGGCCCTTCCCGTTGTGGAGCACAGGCTCCGGACGCGCAGGCCCAGTGACCATGGCTCACGGGCCCAGCCGCTCCGCAGCATGTGGGATCTTCCCGGACCCGGGCACGAACCCGTGTCCCCTGCATAGGCAGGCGGACTCTCAACCACTGCGCCACCAGGGGAGCCCTGTTGCTGTTTTTAATGGCATCTCGATTCGTTATCCAGCGTTCAAGCTTCATAATTTTAGAAACCTCAAGAAAAGAGGATTTATCATGAGGTTCCTGGGAGCTTTTGTTTTGATCCCATAGTGGAAATAAAACAAAATCCCATCTGGATGGTTAATCAATATGTATAGTTGGTCTCCTCTGGGCCAAATCGTTTTCCACCACGTCACTCTACAGTAAAGGTTGGATTACGTGTGGCTTCTATCCATGCCATCACTACTTCTCACCAAAAGCACTTGATGAAGGAATTCCATTATTTTTTTTTTGAAAAGCCCTTCTTGGACTTTTTTCTTTCTTGGACTTTTAAAAGTCTTAGTGCAAAGTGTTCAATATTAAGTTAACATGCTAAATGTTATATTTTGAAAGGTCATCCTGTACTCTAGTTTCTCCTCCAAAGACAGGGACCCTGGGAACGTGGCCAATTTTTCCTCTCTCATCTCCTTCAGCTCGGTCCACAAATATTTGACTTTGGTGTGAGAGAATTTTAGGATGAAGATTACATATAAACATATTATTGATAGATGAACTACAGTAATACAGTCTGCTTTTTCCTCAGCTCTCCTTGGCTCAGTTCTATATACAAACTCAAATATTAGAATCCCTTTCATTGTTCCTTCTGGCGGCTCTAACTTCTGCCCCAGGATCTGGAATGTTCATTACAGCTGCCTTGGACAATAAAACCCAAAGCACCCTCAGATCCTCACGTTTTTCTTTGCACCTGGTCAACAGTCTGCAGTGGGACGTAGAGCCTGCTTGCGCACAGATTTCCCGGTACCCTCGTCTTCCCGGCCACATCATCAGCTCATCTGCTGCTCAGTGGTGCTTTAAGTTGCTCCAGCCCTGGGCATATGGGAATTCACTCCTCCGGTGTTTTTCTTTTTGAACGAGACAGGATTGTTAGGGACACTGTGACATATAACAGTGTGAAATAATAGTGTTATTAGGATACAATAACACTAATCCCTTTAAGTTTGGATGCAGACTCAAAATTCCATATTCTTAGTAAAAGAGAAAAGTACTATTGAGTTTAAACCATAGCAGCAATAGCAAACCATAAAGGGCTTTTTAAAAATTTATTTTATTGAAGTATAGTTGACTTACAATGTCATGTTAATTTCTGCTACACAGCAAAGTAATTCAGTTATACATATCTATACTTTCTTGTTCATATTTTTTTCCCATATGGTTTATCACAGGATATTGAATGTAGTCCCCTGTGCTATACAGTAGGACCTTGTTGTTCATCCATTCTATGTGTACTAGTTTGCATCTGCTAACCGCAAACTCCCAATCCATCCCTCCCCCTTGGTGACCGCAAACCTGTTCTCTAGGTCTGTGAGTCTGTTTCTGTTTTGTAGATAAGTTCGTTTGTGTCACATTTTAGATTCCACATATAAGTGACATCATATGGTATTTGTCTTTCTCTTTCTTATTTAACTTAATATGATAATCTCTAGGTCCATCCATGTTGCTGCAAACGGCATCATTTCATTCTTTTTTATGGCTGAGTAATATTCCATTATATGTATATACCACATCTTCTGTTTTTAGAAGATTTATTTTATTTTTGGCTGCCTCGGGTCTTAGTCGTGGCACGCAGGATCTTTGTAGAGGCATGCAGGATCTTCATCGTGGCGTGTGGTTTTCTCTTCTGTAGTTGTGGCGCGCAGGCTCCAGGGCACGTGGGCTCTGTAGTTGTGGCACGCAGACTCTAGTTGAGGTGCACAGGCTCAGTGGTTGTGGCACGCGGGCTTAGTTGCCCTGCGGCATGTGGGATCTTAGTTCCCCAACCAGGGATCGAACCCGCGTCCCCTGCACTGCAAAGTGGATTCTTTACCACTGGACCACCAGGGAAGTCCCTATACCACATCTTTATCCATTCATCTGTTGATGGACATTTAGGTTGTGTCCATGTCTTGGCTATTGTGAATAGTGCTGCTGTGAACATAGGGGTGCATGTACCTTTTTGAATTATAGCTCTGTCTGGATATATCCCCAGGAGTGGGATTGCTGGATAATATGGCAACTCTATTTTTAGTTTTTTTAAGGAACCTCCATACTGTTCTCCACAGCGGCTGCACCAAGTTACATTCCCACCAACAGTGTAGGAGGGTTCCCTTTTCTCCACACCCTCTCCAGCATTTCTTATTTGTTGATTTTTTGATGATGGCCACTCTGACTGGTGTGAGGTGGTATCTCATTGTAGTTTCGATTTGCATTTCTCTAATAATTAGCAATGTTGAGCTTCCAAAAAAGAGTTTTGACCTTTCTCAAGGTCACCGTCATTTGAATCATGGTACGGCTTTGCTTTTGCCAGGAGGACCAATTCTAGGCACATTTGTAAAGTAGACGTTTGTCTTTTAAACCCCCAATCTCGTTGGTAGTGACTTCAGGGGATCAAGGGTTAGAGTCTTAAACCAAAGGGGTACAATATCAAGAGTACACTAACGGTGGGCCAGCGTGGTAGGGGGCTCTCCTGGGCTGCACAGGTTGGCGGAGGGCACCAGTCTCGTGCTTTCAAAGTGAATGGTGGGGACTTCCGTGGCGGTTCAGTGGTCAAGACTTTGCCCTCCAATGCAGGGGGTGCGGGTTCGATATCTGGTCGGGGAGCTAAGATCCCACGTGCTTCGTGGCCGAAAAACCAAAACATAAAACAGAAGCAATATTGTAACAAGTTCAATAAAGACTTTAAAAATGGTCCACGTCAAAAAACAAAAATCTTAAAAAAAAACCAAAGTGAATGGTGGTCTGTGGAATTGTGCAGTGCCAGCACCCTTCTTTGCTCAACACCCTGAAATAAAGTTTCCTTTCCCTAGCACATCGGGGTCATCCTCTCCTAAGCTTACTTCATTGTTTGCATTGGGTATGAATAGGAAGTGATCTAACAAGTCAGCATATCCTTTTCACAAGAGGAATTTAAAGGTTTTACTCGGAAAATCTAGAGGTTTTTAACACGCATATTAGTCCAGTTCCACCTGTGCGAAGTGGCCAGATATTTTTCTCCATTGATAATTTCCTTATAAGAGTTCCATAAAATATTTCTAAAGATGTGAAGGCCACACATATCTGAAATCTGATGGCATTATACCCTGCACTGAACATCTCAGTGGAATACAAGTCAAATTAAAAGAGCAGGGACTTCCCTGGTGTCACAGTGGTTAAGAATCTGCCTGCCAATGCAGGGGACACGGGTTCAAGCCCTGGTCCGGGAAGACCCCACATGCCGTGGAGCAACTACGCCCGTGCGCCACAACTACTGAGCCTGCGCTCTAGAGCCCGCGAGCCACAACTACTAAGCCCGTGTGGCACAACTACTGAAGCCCACGTGCCTAGAGTCCGTGCTCCGCAACCAGAGAAGCCACCGCAATGAGAAGCCCGCACACTGCAATGAGAGGAAGCCCACCCACAGCAACAAAGACCCAACGCAGCCCAAAATAAATAAATATATTTGTTTTAAAAATTAAAAGAGCAAGTTTTTAGAAATACTTAGAAACTTTACAGACTTCTAAGGAACATTTCACAGACACGTAGTCCAATTTTGAGTGTGTGGATGTAATTAAATCCCTTTAATGTTTATATACATATGACAAGACCAAAATAATAAATTGTCCATTTCACGCCACCCTTTCTGTGAAATACTGTTAACACTATTACACCATAAAATTTAGCGGGGGGCACTTTTTACTGGACCTGGCTAACCAAGTGCTCTGGAGAAAATAGCCACCCCATTTACGCGATCATTAACTAATCTGGGGAATGTGTACATGTAAGTGCATTTCTAAAAAAGGCAGATAAACTGTGCGCCCAGTGGCAACTTACACGGGACTGTGGCTGATTCTCGGTAGCTGATACGAGCGTGAATGTGGCCGGTCGCCCTGTGCTGAATTAGCTCTCAGGGCTACTACTAGGGTGAGACAGGAGCAATGGCCTCACTTCATTATTCAACTTGCCAGTTTCTCTTTCGCTGGGCTATAATGGATCAGAAAGTCAGAGTCTCTCAAAGAGAAGCTGCAGAATTACCCTAGGAATAGGAGACAGTGGGTTAGCAACCCCCTACAAGCAAGACTCTCTTCTTCTGTAGCTTACAAATTTCCTTTCCCATTTTACCCTTCCTGCCCCCAAAAAAGTTAGTTTAGGACAACTGTGGACACCCTAGATAGAAGATAAATAAATACAGTCCATTCTCGAAATGCACACTAGTTACACTCCATGAAGACACCAGGAACACTGGCTAATCATGAACCATTGCTCGTCAGGGAAATACACACACACACACACCCCACACATAGATTATAATCTTAAATCCTAAAAATAAGTCATCCTGGTTGATTGTATTTTCTTTATTTTATAAACAAGGAAGGGGGGTTTCGAAGTGTGAAGAGATTTGGCTGAGGTCGCCCCACTAACAGATGCTAGAGCGGGGACTCAGACCCAGTCTAACAGGCTGCAGAGCCGGCGCTTCCTGCTTAGTGCTGCGGCACTTCTGTTGTCCCCATCCTATGGTTCTACGAGAGCTGCAACACGAAGGCTGAACGTGCCTTGTTCAGCCGCAGCTGGGTGCTGGCTCATTTTTTTCACGCTCTGAGCCTGTCTGCAAATGGATGTGAAAAGGCCCCAAGTATTGACGTGGAGGTCAGAAACGAATTTTTAAATGTTTGCAGGGAGGTCTGTTAAATCCATCATACTCCAATAAAGATGTTTAAAAAAATAAAATAAAAAGACATTGCTAAATACAAAAACAAAAAAAGCAGCATCAGGAGTGCCTGCAGACAGCCTTTCCACATCTTTTGACTGGTTCCTTTTCATCCCTCGAGAGACTTGTCAGAGAATTCTTGTCTGATCATGACCACTATTAAAAAAGACCCTCGGGCCTCCCTGGTGGCGCAGTGGTTGGGAGTCCGCCTGCCGATGCAGGGGACACGAGTTCGTGCCCCGGTCCGCAAAGATCCCACATGCCGCGGAGCGGCTGGGCCCGTGAGCCATGGCCGCTGAGCCTGCGCGTCCAGAGCCTGTGCTCTGCAACGGGAGAGGCCACAACAGTGAGAGGCCCGCGTACCGCAAAAAAAAAAAAAAAAAAGACCCTCCTCTCAGCCGTGTTCGATCACATTACCCTCTGTGATTTCCTTTACACACGTCACGATCTGAAATTTTTATTTATTTCTCGGCTTGTTCAGACTGTTGCCCTTCGCTTACATGTAAACTCGGTGATAATGGGAACTTTGTCTCTCTTGGGTCACAGTGTATGCCCAGCACTTGGAATGCTGGCTCATACACTGTGGGAACCCAGTTGCTGTTATTTGAATGAATAAGTGAATGGGTCAACAGTGGTATGTAGCTCTTTCACAGTGAAGGCTGCAAGTGTATTCTGAGAGCAGTCATGGCTTGAGCTTGTGTGACATCGGCTGTGGTACTTCCGGTCTCCGAAAAGGTGTTCGTTAGGGCCTTAAAAAAGATAGGGTGATAACTCCGGAAAGAAGAAGTAAGTTCTGAAAGAATTGGGATTAGATCTCACTTTAGAAGAATTTAATTTAGAGTATTTTGCAAAGAGAGAAAGTTAGTACTAAAGACTAGGAGACAACGGTGGGTAGGATGACGCATTTCGCGGCAAGAAAGGAAGCTGTAGGGATTTCCCTGGTGGTCCAGTGGTTAGGACTCGGTGCTGTCACTGCCGAGGGCCCGGGTTCGATCCCTGGTCGGGGAACTAAGATCCCACAAGCCGCATGGCACGGCCAAAAAAGAAAACAAAGGAAGCTGTAACTCTAGATGTAGAGAAGATACATGGTGAGCACATGGTTGAGGCCATCACAGAGATGAGGTGAGAGTGACCGAATTTCTCCTCATGAGGGGCTGATGTGATATTTACTCATGAGTGCAAAGAAGGTGAGAAAAAATGTAGCAGGGAGGAGGCTGGAATGGGAAGAGGGCTCAGTTTTAAGCTATATTTTGTCCTGCGATGTGAAGGGCTCTATAGGATAAGCACCCTATTTCCATGTGGTCCAGAGGTGGTATACAGCAGTTGCTACCACTGGCCAGCATTCCTAATTCTCTCCACCCCCCTTGTCTTTAGGTTAAGGACCAAGAAGGAGACTTATGACACAAAGATAGAAGTGTAGGTCTGTAAAAGAAGGTTTGGCGGTGGTTTCTTGAATCCTTAGATTGGCCCTACTCAAAGCACTTCCATCAGCCTTCGTGGTTTCTGAATCAAAAGATGTGAATCAGAAATACAAGCTAAAATCATAACCAGGAGCTGCCAGCTTCCAAACCAAAGCTGGGAACTGGAAACACCTGAACACACTGCAAGTAACCAATAAACCCTGCCATATTTTAATTAATAGCCCGTATAGGAAATGAAGTCCAATGAAATCATTAACTTTTTTTTTTTTAAGTGACACATGAAACAGCACAACTGTGGAAAACTTCTTTGTACTGGAAGGATTTTAGAAATATAGGATAGCATTCAACTCATTTTATTGTACCTTTCGGAATATAAGAACGGTAGGGTTACAAATATTTGGAAGCTTCATCAAAGTGGGAAAAGAGATTCAACTTTCCCAGTTTCAAAGGAAGGTCACATCTGTATTCTTTGAAAGATCTAAGGATAATACTTGACCTAAAATGATCAGATGAGGGCTTCCCTGGTGGCGCAGTGGTTGAGAGTCCGCCTGCCGATGCAGGGGACGCGGGTTCGTGCCCCGGTCCGGGAAGATCCCACATGCCACGGAGCGGCTGGGCCCGTGAGCCATGGCCGCTGAGCCTGCGCGTCCGGAGCCTGTGCTCCCCAACGGGAGAGGCCACAACAGTGAGAGGCCCGCGTACCGCAAAAAAAAAAAAAAAAAAGATCAGATGATATTCCCCAATCTCTGGGAATTTATATTTTGGGATGCCGGTGGTTGCAGTGTCAGCTTTCTCAAAACATATTTGGCTCAACAAAGTAGATTTCAGTCCACTTTGTCAGTAAAACAAACCTATTCATCGTAAATATCGATTAGTCAGAATTTGGATTAAATTGAACCCCACGTTATGATGGCGACTGAGACACTTTTCCTACCATAGAGTAACCCAAATTGCAATGATTTTGAGAGTGAAATAGATCCCAAACTAAATCATAGTCTCTTAACAAAACTACTTCCCAATGCAGACAATACTACCTCAGACCTGTCTGTGGCTTCCTAATGTAAGTCATTTCCCCATATATTATTCCTCATATCTTGTGGTATTGTATTTACCACAAAAATCCCACTTGACTGAGAGAGCAGATAATATTCGCCTCATTTTACAAAATAGGACAGCTTAGAAACGGACATACTCCTCGACTTTCTCGGTATCATCCTACGAGCAGAGCTCGTACTCCATACCACATTTCAGGGCACCTACTTCAGAGTTACTAGCAGGGTCTTACTAGGTTCAGTCAAAACCAGAATATCTTCTTTTTCTTTTGGGGGGGGTATAGTTGTTTTACAATGTTGTGTTAGTTTCTACCATGCAGTGAAGTGGAGTTCTCTGTGCTATACAGCAGGTTCTTGTTAGTTATCTATTTTATACATATTAGTTAGTATATATATGTCAATCCCAATCTCCCAATTTATCCCACCTCCCCTTTCCCCCCTTTGGTGTCCATACGTTTGTTCTCTACGTCTTTGTCTCTATTTCTGCCTTGCAAACAGGTTCATCTGCACCATTTTTCCAGATTCCACATATATGCGTTAATATATGATATTTGTTTTTCTCTTTCTGACTTGCTTCACTCTGTATGACAGTCTCTAGGTCCATCCACGTCTCTGCAAATGACCCAATTTCATTCCTTTTTATGGCCGAGTAATATTCCATTGTATATATGGAATTGCATACAGTACAGTAGGGAGCCTGACAGGAGGCCAATCCCGGCAATACATTTTGTTTTTCCTTAGATTCCATATATACGTGTTAGCACACAGTATTTATTTTTCTCTTTCTGACTTACTTCACTCTGTATGACAGTCTCTAGGTCCCACCAGGTCTCTACAAATGACCCAATTTTGTTCCTTTTTATGGCTGAGTAGTATTCCATTGTATATATGTACCACATCTTCTTTATCCATTCGTCTGTCGATGGGCATTTAGGTTGCTTCCATGACCTGGCTATTGTAAATAGTGCTGCGATGAACATTGGGGTGCATGTGTCTTTTTGAGTTATGAAACCCAGAATATCTTTAACCAGAGAATATGTTAGCAGCCACATCAAAACCTAAGGACCTCACAATGTGGTCAGTTGAGTTTTGACCAAGTGCTAAGACACTTCAATGGAGGAAAGAATAGTCTTTTCAATAAACGGTGCTTAGGCAACTGGATATCCATAAATATAAGGATGAAGTTGGACCCCTACTTCTCATAATAATACACAAAACTTAATTTAAAATGGTTTGTAGACGTAAGTGTAGGAGATAAAACTTCTAGAGGAAACCTGAGGTATAAATCTTCATGACCTTGGATTAGGTTTCTTAGCTACAACACCAAAAGCACAAGTGACAGTAGAAGAAGAGATAAATTAGACTCCGTCAAGATTTAAAACTTCTGTGCTTCAAAAGTCACCATCAAGAAAATGAAAAGACAACGCACAGAATGGGAGAAAAGATTTGCAGATCACATAGCTAACAAGGGACTTGTATCCAGAATATATAAAGAAATCATACAATTCAACTATATAAGACAAATGGCCCAATTACACAATGAGCAAAGGATCTGAATAGTCTTATCTCTAAATTAGGTACACATATGGCCAAGAAGCACACGAAAAGACGCTCAACGTCATTAGCCATCAGGGAAATGCAAATCAAAACCACAGTGAGATGCCACTCCACACTCACTAGGATGAATAAAACAAAAAAGACAGACAGTATCAAGTGTTGACAAGGATGTGGAGAAATTGGAAGCCTCACATACTTCTTGTTGGAATATAAAATGATGCGGCCCCTTCGGAAAACCGTTTGGCAGTCCCTCAAAAAGTTAAACACAGAATTCACATGTGACCCAGCAATTCTATACTGAAGAAGAATGAATACATATGCACACACAAAAATTTATACATGAATGTTCATAGCAATATTGTTTATAGTAACTAAAAGGTAGAAGCGACCCACATGTCCATCTACTAGAGAATGGATAAACAAAATGTGGTATATTGCTTAAATGGACTAATATTCGGCATAAAAAGGGATGAAGTACTGACACATGCTGTGACTTGGAGGAATCTTGAAAACGTTATGCTAAGTGAAATAAGCCAGACAAAAAGGATCGCATGTTGTTTGATTCCATTTTTATGAAATGTCCAGGACAGGCAAGTCCATGAAGAGACAGAACACAGATTAGTGGTTACCTAAGCCTTGAAATGGGGTGGGTAGCAAGAATGTGGAGTTCCTGCAAATGGGTATTGGGAATTCTTTAGGGGATATCGAAGGTTTTCTAAAATTAGATTGTGATGATGATTATAGAACTCTGAATACACTCAAACCCACAAACCGTACACTTTAAATGGGTGAATTTTATGATATGTGAAGTATATTTCAATAAGGCTGTAAAAAAAAGAAAATCAACACCCTTCCCCCTAAAAAAATAACTTAAGACATGTTTTTGTGTCTATACAGTCCTAGAAAACCAACAAATCCAATACCTGCGTGTTGAGTGCTTGTATCATGATAGCTGCTTGCTTCACTACATGTTACCTTGTCTCTTGTTGGAAGATCATCTTCACCGTCTGTTCATTCAGCAAAGTTTTTGAATGCCTATTCTGTGCCACATATGGTGCCAGGTGCGTGGGAGAGATGCCTCATTTCATACAACAGCCAAAGATCCCTCCCTTCGTGGAGGTTGCATCCAGTTGGATTTACCCTGATTGTATGTTCAAGTACAGCTTAGCTCTGAGGGCTCATTCTAGGAGATACTTTTCAAGTGTAAGGTGCTATCTTCCAGAAATTTCACTTTCTCCATTATAATGGGCCCATGGTTTCAATACGATCCCATCCTTTTCACAGCTCGGTTGTAGTCAGTTATTAAATTCAGTTTGAAGTCAAAAGAAATGACAAGAAATTTCTCGAGAGTAGTGGGGTTTCAAGTAAATATTTCCATAGATAGCTCAACTTATTTGAGAAGCCTCAAGGGGAACTAGAAATGATGACAGAAAAGTAATGGTAAGAGAAATTGAGCCCAGTGATTAACTCCCTTGAAATATTAGCCTGAGTTCCACGTTCTGTGCTTGTCCATCAATGCATTCTTAATTCTTTCTTTTGTTTATGAAACATTTAGCAAGTATGTCTGTGTGCTAATCTGACACAGGACATGATCTCATAGTTCGCTGCAAATGGCCAGTGACCACCATCTCCTCAATAAGGCAGTATCTTGAGTTGCCTCTCTGCCCTGTCTTACAGTGATCAGGAATACAACTCAAGGAATCCTGGTCTCTGGAAACAGGACATGATTTCTCTGAACAGCCATCAGTGAATTTTTATTCTGAACTCCTGACCCCACTTCCGGTTTGTGTCATTCATAGAGATTGAAATTACTCCAGTTAAAGAAAGTATCCCTAATCAAAAGGGCTTAATGACTGGGCCACGTCTCCTCCCTGAGTTATACTGGAGTAATCAGTGCTATTGTCGTTCTTTGTAACATTGCAGGCTTCTCCTGCGCTGTGTTAAGATCATAAAACTCATGCATGCTATCTCCATTTCCCACAGCTGTGATTTCTGGGTCTCTGTCTGTGAATAAGCGTTTCAGAATTGTCATGAGATGGAGGAAATAGCACGTGCAGAGTATTTCCCAAGCCCAGTTGCCAAGAATGAGCTAATTTTAACCCTCCCTTGCATACAATGAGCCTTAAAAACTTCAAATACAAGCCATTCTACAGTGATCTACCTTGCCAGGAGGAGGGCAGGCTTTCATTGTAGAACCCCGGCCTTCCTGAGGTATACCAGAAGTACGATTTAAAAGTATGCCATAAGATTAATAAGATATTCAACCATCCTTCTCCTTTTTGATGTTTTTATAGTGATAAAATACAAAGTTCATGTCTGTATATAAAAGAAAAGTTCAATAAATGTAAGGTAACCTTGCTATCTTGCTTTTGGAAAATTTGTCCAAAAGATATTGATGATAATCTATCCTCCATAAAAGAATAATATTAGTTTTTTCTAACTTTTTATGTTTAACAGGCTAAAATTGCACTTTCCTTCAAAATATAAAAGCAGGAACTGCAACTATATTTCAAGTGTCAATTTTCAATCAGTTGGTAATAGCTACGTACATGGTGTGTTAAGAAGGATCCTGAGGGACTTCCCAGGTGGTCCAGTGGCTAAGACTCCGTGCTCCCAGTGCAGGGGGCCTGGGTTCGACCCCGGGTCAGGGAGCTAGATCCTGCTTGCTGCAGCTAAAGATCCCGCACATGGTAACAAAACCCCGCATGCTGCAGCTAAGACCCAGCGTGGCCAAATAAATAAATATTTTTTTTTAAAAAAGCAAGACCCTGAGGTTCAGTATGGCTTAGCAAAAAAGACTGCTGTCATTGGATAATAAATGTTTTCCGGGGGTGCAAGAAGATAGGGAGTGGACATGTAAGTCCTATATTTGCCATCCCTGCATAATTGGAAGAAGAGTTAACATTTAAAGTATCTTTTCATAGGGAACACTCTTGCACTGTTGGTAGGAATGAAAATTGATACAGCCACTATGGAGAACAGTATGGACGTGCCTTAAAAAACTAAAAATAGAATTACCATACGATCCAGCAATCCCACTACTGGGCATATACCCTGAGAAAACCATAACTCAAAAAGAGACATGTACCACAGTGTTCACTGCAGCGCTATTTACAATAGCCAGGACATGGAAGCAACCTAAGTGTCCATCGACAGATGAATGGATAAAGAAGATGTGGCACATATACACAATGGAGTATTACTCAGCCATAAAAAGAAACGAAACTGAGCTATTTGTAGTGAGGTGGATGGACCTAGAGTCTGTCATACAGAGTGAAGTAAGTCAGAAAGAGAAAAACAAATACCGTATGCTAACACATATATATGGAATCTAAAAAAAAAAAAAGGTTCTGAAGAACCCAGGGGCAGGAAAGGAATAAAGACGCAGACGTAGAGAATGGAATTGAGGACACGGGGTGGGGGAAGGGTAAGCTGGGACAAAGTGAGAGAGTGGCATGGACATGTATACACTACCAAAGGTGAAAGAGATAGCTAGTGGGAAGCAGCTGCATAGCACAGGGAGATCAGCTCCGTGCTTTGTGCCCACCTAGAGGGGTGGGATAGTGAGGGTGGGAGGGAGGCTCAAGAGGGAGGGGATATGGGGATATATGTATACGTATAGCTGATTCACTTTGTTGTACAGCAGAAACTAACAGAACATTGTAAAGCAATTATACTCCAATAAAGATGTTTAAAAAAAGAAAACAGTAGACAAATAAAATATCTTTTCATGACAGATATAAAGAACAAACTAGTGGTTACCAGTGGGGAGAGGGAAGAGAGGAGGGGCAAGATGGGGTAGGGGAATAAGAGGTACAAACTACTATGTATAAAATAGATAAGCTACAAGGATATATTATACAACACAGGGAATATAGCCGATATTTAATAATAACTATAAATGGAATATAACCTTTAAAAAATGTGAGTCACTATGTTGTACACCTGAAACTTATATAATATTGTATAGCAACTATACCTCAGTATATTCTTTAATAAAATATGTTTTCGGGCTTCCCTGGTGGTGCAGTGGTTGAGAGTCCACCTGCCGATGCAGGGGACACGGGTTCGTGCCCCGGTCCGGGAAGATCCCACGTGCTGCGGAGCGGCTGGGCCCGTGAGCCATGGCCACTGAGCCTGCGCGTCCGGGAGGGGCCACAGCAGTGAGAGGCCCGCGTACCGCAAAAAAATAAATAAATAAAATAAAATATGTTTTCAGCAATTACCAGAAATATACTAGTCTACATTAAAAAAAGAGCATTTAACTAAAACAAATGCCAAATTAAGGCTCGCCATTTTATCTATCCCACAGGTCAATGCATCACGTCAAGAAGCCAAATTGATGGAGGAGTGCGATCTTCTTATTGAGATCATTCAGCAAAGACGACAGATTATTGGAACCAAGATCAAAGAAGGGAAGGTACGATTTCTAGGGCCGAAGGTTTTGTATTTTCTACCTAGAGAAAATATACTCCCATGCACTTCAATAGCTTAGGAAGTATTGAATGACCCCTTCTTCTGTATTGTCTGTAATCTCATCCTAAGTCTTGAAGACTAGTTCAAAGCCTCTTGGTTGGCCATTTTTTCCTCCACCCTTTCTTTTTGTTTCGGTCTCCTATGCATACCTGTAATACAAAGGCTGCTCCATTACCCAGCTCCAGGGCACAGCATGGAGCTCCGGTCTGTTGTAGCCACTGTTTTCCATCTCTCTTCTCTATGAGAAGGTGGGTTCCATAGAGGAAAAGTGCATTTCATATTTATTGCTATATCCTAGCAATCAAAACAGTATTAAATAAATGTTTAAATGAATCAGACTTTATATACAGAAATTATGAAGTGCTTTCTCATGCTTTTGAGGGAACTTAGACAGGTGTCAGTTTCATCGTGGCAAAACTCCTGTAGTTTCACTATATCTTATACCCCTTTGTGGATATACAATATCAATAGTACTTCTTTGCTAATGTTTGTATGTTTAAAATTCCTATGGTTTTATAGTAAACTATATTCAAAAAGCAATTCACAAATTTAGGTTATATTCTTTATGGCCATCTTCTTCTTTATTCAAAATTCATTCAGAAATGTTGATAACTTAAGAATCCATCACTTTATTCTATTTTTAAATTAGTCATGTTTGTATTGAAATACTTATGATCTACTTTATTTTCCCCATTTCTCTGCCACCCTCACAAGACAATTTTGTAAATATCTAAAACTAGAAACATTCATTCCAGATCCAGTCAGTTCATGAATCTCTATTATTACTGCTCATAACTATAATGACACGTATAATTAAATCCACTTGGCAAGTATTTCGTACACAGATTACAACAGCTAATGTATGTGCTCTTCTCTGTTTTCTTCAGACTTTTAAAGGTGCTTCTAATATTGTAGAATGTTTTAGACTGCTTTGTCTGTATACATTGAAAAATATTTATACATGTACACTGTGATGGTGATCAGAAAAGTTGAAGTCTAATCTAATAGTTCTGGAAGCTGTTCCGGTAGATTATCAAATTAATACACCATTCTTCCCTGGCCAGGGACGGACTCAGGTGCATTGAACAGCTACTTTCCCCCACATACAAATTATCCTGAGTGTCAGCCTGGGATCTGTACAGAATCTACTTCCTCTTCCGTCATCGTGCACCATGTGTATTTCTCTTAATACCTGACGTCTTCCGGGTTCTCAGGCACGTGAGAGCCTGAAAACAGCTGTAATTAATTATTAACGTACATGCGGAAGGTAATTTGTTGCCTTTACGTGGTCGTGTGCAGGGATCAGCTCTCAATATGCATTTTACTTCCTTATTGCTGCTGGAACAGATTACCACAAACCTGGTGGCTTAAAACAACACAGATTTATTGATGCCTGACCTTTTGGAGGTCAGAGGTCTAAAATCAGTCACAACTGGGCTAAGGTGAAGATTTCAGCAGTGCTGTTTCTTTCTGGAGGCTCTAGGGCAGAATCCACTTCTCTTCTGGCTTTTAGAAGCCACCCACATTCCTTGGCTTGTGGTTTCTTCATATCACTCTGAGCATTGCACCCATCCTCACATCTCTTTCTCTGGCACAGACTCTCCTTGTTCTCTCTCATAAGTACCCCTATAATTACATTGGGGTCAACCAGATAATCTAGGATATCCCCCATCTCCAGATCCTGCACTTCATCACATCTGCGAAGTCCCTTTGGTCGTGTAAGGTAACATATTTTTAAAACTCCTGGGATTAGGATGTGGGCATCTTTGGGGGCCCTTACTCAGCCTGCAGTGACTCTCCGCCACAACTTCCCGGCCAGCAGGTCTTCCTTTCCCTTACATAGCTTCCCCGCATGAGGGTTCCTCTCGTGAGCTAGAGCAAAGTAGCGAAGGGGTGTGTGTGTCCCCAGTTCCAGCCATGGTGATGCATGGGCTTCAGGCTCTGGTACACCCACTCCACCCTGGACACATGTCCGTGATAGGGAACATAGTAAAACAGAAAAGCAAAGAGACACAGAGCTGGGCCCAAAGCCAGATAAACATCTCCATGGGCCAGAAATAGAAGAAAACTACAAAGCCGTGATGGTGGCTTTTTAAGACGCAGGCTCCTGGGACTTGGTCTGGAAGAGACTAAAGCGGCTACACCTTCGACTCCTGTGGCTAAATAGTTTTGGAAACGTTGGGGTAAAAGGGCTAGAAGTGCTCCCGATGGTATGGGAAAGTGAAATCAGGCTCATTGGTTGATGCCATGGGCTGTGTAAGGCTTCGCAGTTCATTCAAAGGGACCGAAGACAGATTATTGCCAGTTTTCACCTAGGGTCATAGCTGTTAGCAAACTTCAGGCCTGGGAGTCTAGAGTAAGTCAGCCGGGTTGGAGCCTGGCTCTGCACTGTTTCTGATACCTACACAAAATGCAGAGATAATACAAGATTCTGGAATGAGGACCCCCAAGGATGGGGTGAAGGAGACTGTAAACCGACAGGAGAGGCTAAGCAAGGTGGGTGAGGGAGAAAAACATTATGAATGACTTCAGCCCTTGAAAACAGAAAGTCAGACCACAATTCCAAAGCAGATAAAGAGATCTTGAATTTCTAAAAATACAGCCAACAAAATCAAAGACATCTTCTCACCTCAGTTGAAATTAATTTTATGTGAAAATGTTAAGAAGATGTTCAAAGAGATACAGGAAGGAATAACTTCTATCTTAAAAGAGCAAAAAATTGTGAAACCACAAAAGAAGGATGTGAAATAAGAAAAAAAACGATATAGAAATAACAAATTAGAAGTTTCGGAGGGAAAAACGTGTGCACTGAAATGGCAAAGAAAACTGAGCGGGAAGGGAATTTTGGAAGCTGAGTTTTAGCCTCCACATAGGGGAGGCTGTCTACACATAAGAATAGGAAACTTGATCCATACTTCACACCACATACAAAAATTAGATGTCAATGGCTCATATACCTAAATGTAAAAGGTAAAAACTCTGAAAATTCTAGAAGAAAGAAAACATGGGAGGAAATCTTGGTGAACTTTGGTTGACCAAAGATTATATACACTGGCAGAAACATAAAAGAAATACTTACAAACTATAGAGATAATTATATACTGTATTTCACCAAAAGTAAAAACTTCTCCTCAAAAGGCACTCGTTTTTGTGGTTTTTTTTTTTTTTGCGGTACGCGGGCCTCTCACTGTCGTGGCCTCTCCCGTTGCGGAGCACAGGCTCCGGACGCGCAGGCTCAGCGGCCATGGCTCACGGGCCCAGCCGCTCCGCGGCATGTGGGATCCTCCCAGACCGGGGCACGAACCCAGGTCCCCTGCATCGGCAGGCGGACTCTCAGCCACTGCGCCACCAGGGAAGCCCCAAAAGGCACTCTTAAGAGAACGTAAAGACAAGCCACATACTAGGAGAAAATACTTATAAATTATTTATTTAATAAAGTATTTGTATCCAGAATATATTACAAATTCTCAAAACTCATTAATAATGAAATAGATGACCCCTTCACCAAAATGGATAAAAGATTTGAATATAGATACTTTACCAAAGAAGGTATAAGGATGGCAAGTAAGCACATGAAAAGATGGTCAAAGTCATTTAATAATTAAGGAAATGCAAATTAAAACCTCAATGAGATACCACTACTTATCTACTAGGATAGTTAACTTAAAAAGATGGACCATGCCAAGTGTTGGTGGGCATGTGAAGGAACTATAGCTCACACACCGTTTCTAAGAATGGAGACGGTATATTTTAGAAAACTGTTTGGCCCGTTCTTAAGTAGTTAAACATACACTTACCATTCGATCCAGCCATTCTAGGTGTTTACCAAGAAAAATGAAAGCGGATGTCTATATAAAACTTGTATGTGAATTTTCACGTTAATGTGAAGGGTAATGTTAAGGGTAATTTCCTGACTGGAAATGACCCGAAGCCTATCAACAGATGAATAGATGAACGGTTTGTGCTATCCAGCAAGGAGTGAACTCTTGACACACGCGACAACATGAATCTCAATAGAATTATGGTGAGTGAGAGAAGCCAGACAGAAGATAGTGTATACTGCATGAGTATATTCATACAAAATTCTAGAAATAACACTTTCTAATAATCTACAGTGACAAAACAAATCAGTGAACGCTTAGCGATGAGTGACAGAGGGGTGGGCGGGATGAATTCCAAAGGGACGGGAGGAGAATGGGGGGGTGATATATATGTTCATTATCTTGAACGTGAGGACTGTTTCATGGGTTTACACGTATTTGAAAACGAATCAGATTTGTACTTGAAATATGTGCAGTTTCTTATATATTAATTATATCTCAGTAAAGCTGTTTATAAGACAAGTAAATTGTACATTTGTACAATGGAACAGTCTTCAGAAATTAAAAGTAACGAACTAGGGTGATACGTATTCATATGGACAGATCACAAAAATGGGAGCAAGTTTTATGATGATTCTTAGGGAATGAGGAATATTATATAAAATTTGATAAACTACATCAACATGCTTGGGAGTCATCAAGAGGGTGCTCTCCTCTGGAGAGGGACATGAATGAAATTAGGGAGGGACACACAAAGGCTTCAATGCCATCGATAATAGTTTACTTCCTTTCGAAAAATCAGACGCTAATATGATGAAAACACTGAGATTTGCTAAAGCCGGCACTGCGTATGGGAAAGTTGATCATATGACTTTAAAAACGGTCCGTATGTTTGAGATGTGTCACTTTTTGAAAGTGCACGTCTGCTCAGGGATATAATCTCAGAAGGCAGTGTTACTTGGGAAAGATGGAGAGAGGAAGGCCCCGTTCAGCTTTCCATTGAGTTACTACTTTGGTACACGACCGAGGACTGGTTCATCCCAGACCCGGGAATTCACAGTGAGTGAGTCCCTGGCCAGGGCATTGGGTGTCAGAGATACGTTTTAAAGAAAAGAAGAGCATGGGTGCCAACGCCCTGGAAATCAGAGAGGCTGGGCAGGGAGGGCAAGTATGGACTTAGTGCCCAGTGAGGGTGCCCAGGCTGGTGGTTGGGAAGTCTGAAGACACTCAATCCAGAGAAGGGCTAGCGACTTTGCCCTCATCTGTCTCTGGCGCCGGTCACAATGCCATTCGATCTGGAGGAAACAAACGCACCGCAAATCCTCCAACTGGGGCGATTGCCAATCAGGCGATGTTACACATTAGCACATGCTGGTAACTCCTGCTCTCAGACCATTGCACCTTCTTTAAAATAAATAGCTCAGCAGCCTTTATGCTGAGACTCCCCGGGAAAGAACTGGCTTATTTCTTCAGTAGTTGGGGATAAATTTCGCGCCAACACAGGAAAAGCTGACAGCAAACTCCAGATTAAGCCAATGATGTGTTTATGTTCAGACACATACCTATGGTAGAAGGCTGCAGCTGAAGAGAAAAAGGGTCCCTTCTCGTCACTGCTTTTATGTACTCTGAATCTCCAAAATGTAAGCTAATTCCCCTGGACTACGTGTCAGGGCTTTTGTATAGCCTGATAGAAGCACTGAAGACAGTCCTTGTTGATTGAGATACTTGTTTTAACTGAGGATCAATGGTTTGGACCTAACAATTTTGGGATGGGAACCCTACGTATATATAAAAGCATTGCAAATACATTTAAAGAAAAATAAAGGGCCACTTTAAAAAAGCATTTGTAAGGTAAAATAAACAGCAAATAAATTGATTTAAATAGGCCTACGTCCCCAAAAGGAGGCAGAGTACTTCCATGATGAGTGTGGAGTGAATTCCACAAGTTACAACGTGCAGTCGCACTTCCCAAAGGAAAAAGAGAAGAGTGCCAACGTGGAAAAAGTTTTAAGTAATATATTAAAGAAGTGTTTTCTAATGAAGAAATTCGTATATTGCTAAATACTCAGTGTCTGATTCTGAAGTGTGGTACCACATAGGACAGTGTTTCACAGAGTGTGTTCAAATCCAGGGCCGTCTGATCAGAATCATTTAAGTCAGCAAACTTTTTTCTGTAAAGGGCCAGATAATGAATATCGTCGGTTTTGCCTTCGGTCTCTGTCGGAACCGCTCACCGCTGCCCAATGGTGTAGTGTGAAGGCAGCCACACGTGGTTCATAAACAGATGCACGTGGCAGTGTGTCCTTAAAACTATTTGCACAAACGGGCTGTGTGCTGGATGTGGTCCACAGACCATAGTTTGTGAACTAACTTAGAAAAGTTTTTCTTTTCCTTTTTCTTTTTACTGAAACCCACGGTAAAAAAAAATACATATAACATCAAACCCAGCACTGACACACACACACATAAACAACACACACACACAGAGAAATAAGTTTTACAAAACTTATCTTGCCCTTTCTACCAGGAATGCTTTCTGCTACCTTCTTTTGTCCTCTCCTCTTTCATTTAGTCTTTTAAATGCTAATCCTTTCCATACTGACGATTCATCACCTGCAGATCAAAAAACGTTCATTGCTTGTTAAAATGCAGATTCCTGCCACCCTGCCAATTACAACTCCTCACCTAGGATATGCGAGTGCCGGCCCAAACATCTACGGTTTTTCTTTAACAAAGGTCCCCAGCTGATTCTTGCGCACACCAGGTTTGAAAAGCTCCAATCTGGTATATCAGATGGAATTTGTACACTGAACTAAAATTATAATTACGCCAACAGTTTTCTGTAAAAAATTCCTGTATTTTCAAAGGAGGCTCTCATTTGGGCTTGCTTCAACTTATGCATGATTTAGGGCTCTTTTTTCTTCTTCTTCTTCCTTTTCCTCTTATGTCGCTTTTAATTTCCAGTATCATGATAGAAATTTTTTAAAAAAGAAGAAAATGGAGTTCAAGCATTTTTCCATTGTGTCATCTGTGGGGTCACTATTATTAGGTATACCGAAAGGACATGAAGTTATTCAGAAGGAATATTTGGCCCTTATTTTGTTGTTGTTGTTAGAATTGTATTAAATATCTTCAATTCTGCCGTGTAATTGAAAGCATTCTTTATGTTACGTGATTAAATATTTCTTTCTCTGACAGTTTCTTAAGGATACGTTCTAATATCTTGAGTTGGACTCTGTGCCTTTCTTAGCTTTACCTCTGGGTATAATGATGTTAGCAGCTGAATTCTATTTGGTATAAAATAAGTGTTATTTTATTCAACTAATGAACACAGTTAATCTGCGGTGATGGTCACTATAATTATATACAATGAGGTAAATCTCTTACCGGGCTTAAGATAACATACTCTTTGCCCCAGAGTTTTGACAGTTCATTTCTCTAAAGCCTTTACTTTCAAGAATCTCTCTCACTCTTGCCTGCAGTCTTGTGGCCGATGCCTCACGATTCAGCATTCATTTCCTTTGTTTGCTGTAGGAGGACAGAGCTGAAATTGGACAGTCCTCAGAGGCCTCAAGTCCTGACACCTCCTTCCTTCCTTTTCTTCTGTTAGACTTGCGCGGGGACGATAATGATGACTTGGAGAAAGGAGGAATTTCTTGGAGTTAGCAGGAATTCTGGAGGGAGCCTGAGCCTCCCTAGCCTTTCACCCAGGGCTGTTTTCCGTTCCGGAATGATCATAAAGCCGGCCAAGACCTGTCCCAGGCTGTGTGCACCAGGGCACCAGGCGCACGGCAATTCCAATTAGCCGTCTCATTTGAACTTGGCTTCTGGCCAGAGGGCTTCATCTCTGAGCACATTTCAAACACCAGAGCAAATGGTCAAGTGGGTTACCGTGGACTTATCTTGGCCTGCCCCAGAGGTTATGGTCAATTACGTTTGAGGGTCGTTTGCAAGCAAGACGGAATCAGGAGTTGGAATGGAGGTTGGAACCAAACATGCGTTTTTATCCCGACTGGGAAATGCTTATCAAAATAGTTTTAGTTATCAAGTAAGCACAGAGTGCCTGGAAATGACGTTCCCGGTGAGGGGAAATGGCCCAGCTGTGCTTTTTTTGGCTTTCTCTCATCTGTTCAACAGGAAAAATATTAATCAATGGAAAAAAATGCTCCCTTTCTGTTAATTTAACACATGAGTTTGAGATAGTGTGGGAAATAGTGATACCTAATGTTTTTACATCGCGATTTTATTACATGGATAGCAAAGAACTTTTTAGAAAATGGTTTTGACTGAAGGCACACATTTGCACCTACAGAGGTGTTTTATTTTCTCAATGGCCCAGCTGAAAAATTGAACTAGAGAAAGTTTCAGGGTTCCCTACGATCTTACGGTAATTGTGTGAGGGAAGGGGGTCCGGTGACCCTCTGTAACTCACACTGGGCGACACCTTTTTCCCCCATCAACAGGGAAGCAATTCGCAATTCAGGGTTTCCTCTTAAAACAAATTAGCAACACTTCTCCAAGGAGATAAAGAATAGCTAAGACAAGAGTGCCATAGCTGGGGTTTCCGTCTTTCTCTGCCTCCTTTTTGAACATTTACTGAAGGATGACTCGCATACAATAAAACGCACACACCGGGAGGGTCCAGCCCGACACGTTTTCACTAAGCGAGCCCACCCGTGTAACCGTCTTCGTGCCTCTTTTGTTCAAGGTGATGAGGCTTCGCAAACTGGCTCAGCAGATTGCAAACTGCAAGCAGTGCATCGAGCGGTCGGCATCACTCATCTCCCAAGCAGAACACTCTCTGAAGGAGAATGATCACGCGCGTTTCCTACAGACCGCGAAGAATATCACTGAGAGGTGAGTGCGGGGGCTGCTGGGAAATTCTCGGCGCCTGGGCTCCTGTGTCTGGGGTGTGATTGGTTGGCCTTGCCCTGCCTTGCCTTTGTTTGCATTTTCAAGGCCGAGTACCACAGAGAATAGAGGCTTTGAGGTGCTTTGTTCCAGCTAAAGATGCTTCCCTTTGACATGTCAAAGCCTTTTCAGTATCAGCCTAGAGTTCAAGGCCTTTGAAACAAGAGTCCGCCAGTTAGAAAGAATGAAACGGCATTTACTGTGACTCTCAGACCTGATCTTATCGTGTACTTGATAACAAAGCATCAAAATGAAGACCAGAACATAAAAGGGAATCTTTTCTTCCATTTCAGGGCTTATCTGGTTTTTCAAAATTGCCCAGGTGTTATTCTCTGTTAGGCCTGTTTTTATTTGGTTGAGAAGCTTTGCCTCTCCTGAAAGGTCAAGGCCGACTCATGTGGGAGACAAAGAAAGGACAAAACTGTCAACTTCATACCTCCTTCTTTTAAAATATTTATTCTGTGGTAGGGGGACAAAAAAATGACATGATGTGAATGGGCAGGTCAGCGGTGAAACTGACAGGGGTCACTGTGCCTTCAGTGCTCGTACTTGACGGGCATAAAATTATTCACCTTCGCTGATGCAAACACCTATAGCAATTCTTGTGGAGCCCAGGAAAAGCACCTAATGCCACCTAAATGACACCTCCAACCAATGCCAGTGGCCTTGACTCTTCATTCGTTCAAAGTTTCAGAGTCAACTGATCCTCTTCCAAAGCCGTAATAGAAGACTATCCCTAGAAGACCCCCAGACAGCTCCTTCATGCTGGTCTGTTATCCTAGAGCAGGAGTCTGCAAGCTTCGTGGGCCTCTCACTGCTGTGGCCTCTCCCGTTGCGGAGCACAGGCTCAGCGGCCATGGCTCACGGGCCCAGCCGCTCCATGGCATGTGGAATCCTCCCGGACCGGGGCACGAACCCGCGTCCCCTGCATCGGCAGGCGGACTCTCAACCACTGCGCCACCAGGGAAGCCCAGGAGTCTGCAAACTTTGCCTGTAAAGGACCAGAGAGTAAATATTTTCAGCTTTGCAGGTTATCAGGTCCCCATCACAGCTACTCAACTCTGGGTAGGTCTCCAACAGCCTAGCGTAGATGGAAATGAATGGGCAGGCGAGGGTGTGTTCCAATAAGACCATTGACAAAAGCAGGCGGCAGGCCAGATTTGGCCCTCAGGCGGTACTTTGCCAACCTTTGGCCTAGGGCAAAAAATACCATCTTCTGCCTTGAATTTCTTCGAGGCAGGCGAAAGAAAACTAATGATTATGCAGGGCTTGCTTGTGTTGCCCACTGTGCTAATTCTCAAAATACCACATAGAGGCACGTGGTGGTTTTTCCGTTTTCACTGTTCCTTCAATGGGAGGAGGGTAGAGTATCTTTACAACTCTGGTCGAGAATCCAACCGGCTTCTTTGTGTTACGTTTTCTATTTGAGAATATTTCCTCTGAGACTGGTTAGATGCTTATCTCTTCCAAAGCACGTGGATAACAGCTGGTTACCATCCCTCTTATATCCTTAAAATGGTCTCCTCCCTTCTCCAAGAGCGGCCAGCTTCTTTCCTCATGACTCCTAGCAAGTACTTAATTGTCTTCGCTGCTCTCAACTGCCTCCAGTTGCCTGAAATATTCATGCTAAAGTTAAAAACTGCACACGGCACTAATACTCCAGTGTACCCAGGACACTCTAGCAGACAGCGTTTACACTTATGTCATGGTTTCCAACTGGGATCCAATAGTACTTTTCTCCAGCTGTAAATTGTGAGATGTCCAGATGAAATGGCTAGTGTGGGCTGCACGTCTCAGCAACCCCTAAAAATCCGATCCAGTCTAACACGAATAAATTCTCACCTAGCGGGGGGGAGAATGTGGCCCCGTAACAGTTAAGAGAGAACTTAACTGGAAGTTAAGACCTGCATTTGAAGTCTAACACAAGCGCATGGATGCCCACATGTGATCTTGCTCAGACCCAGCAGGTCATACCTGGATCCATTCAGCGCCACCTCTCACAAGCCCATCTCATCAAGAACAGAAACGTGACCGATTGCTCTTTCTACAAATGAGTTGTATCGTATACTGTATTCTCAAGCCTAACATATAGTTCTTCGTGTGATTGTATGTACACTTTTCTAAAATGATGTTAAATTAGCAACACTCTTCACTAAATCCAGGCATAAGAAAGTTGGCCCACTGCTTATGAGAAGTCTACACTTCCATCAGATGTGAATACGTAGTGCCTGTAAAATTTTGCTAGGAGCCCTTGTCCCTCTGTTTCTGCACCCTCTCTCTTTCTGTCTCTGTTTGTCAATCGTCTTGGTCAATTCCTGAGCCCTTTTCCCTTTCCAGCAATTAGAATATAGTAAAAAGGCACTGGGCTTGGACTTGGGATTTGGAATCCTGGGTTCAGATCCTAGAACTGTCACTTTTTGACTGTTGTTCTTTGGGTTTCTTCAAGAGCTATTTAAAAAAAACAAAACAAAACATTTCTTTTAAAATTTTTTTTTGGCTGCGTCGGGGTCTTAGTTGCAGCACGCGGGATCTTTTTTTTTTTTTTTTTTTTTGCGGTACGTGGGCCTCTCACCGTTGTGGCCTCTCCCGTTGCGGAGCACAGGCTCCAGACACGCAGGCCCAGCGGCCATGGCTCACGGGCCCAGCCGCTCCACGGCATGTGGGATCCTCCCGGACCGGGGCACAAACCCGTGTCCCCTGCATCGGCAGGCAGACTCTCAACCACTGCGCCACCAGGGAAGCCCTTTTTTTTTTTTTAATATATTTATATATTATTTATCTTTGGCTGCATTGGGTCTTTTGTTGCTGCGAGCGGGGGCTACTCTTCGTTGCGGTGCGCAGGCTTCTCATTGCGGTAGCTTCTCTTGTTGTGGAGTATGGGCTCTAGGCACGTGGGCTTCAGTAGTTGTGGCAAGCAGGCTCAGTAGTTGTGGTGCACGGGCTTAGTTGCTCTGCGGCATGTGCGATCTCCCCTGACCAGGGCTTGAACCCGTGTCCCCTGCATTGGAGGCGGATTCTTAACCACCACACCACCAGGGAAGTCCCACGCGGGATCTTTCGTTGTGATGCGTGGGCTCTTCATTGCAGCGCCTAGGCTTCTCTCTAGTTGTGGCTCATGGGCTCCAGAGTGCGGGCTCTGTAGTTGTGGCGTGCAGGCTTAGTTGCCCCGCGGCATGTGGGATCTTAGTTCCCCTACCAGGGATTGAACCGGCGTCCCCTGCATTGCAAGACGGATTCTTAACCACTGGACCAGCAGGGAAGTCCCCAAGAGCTATTTTTGACTTAGAAAACTGGACTCATACTAGCTACCTCTGTCAGTAGTTGCGATAACTTTGCTGGCGACTCCTATAAACAGGCCTTAAGTGTTGTAGATAGTCCATAATGTTTGTTGGATTTATGTTTTCATATTACTTAACATTCTTCTCTAGAACGTGACTTCACAGTCGTGTTTACTACTGTGTCTGCCTTGGGCTTTGGTGGCTGTGTATTTCTAAACCATCTTTATTCTTCTATTCGAGGGTGGAATGCCCAGAACAAACTTTTAATCCTGCAGGCCTTCCTAAAGTGAGAGTTGGATGTGATTTTTCTGCATCGTTAAACCACTTACAGTGGATATGTTCGCCTGCAAGCTGAGTCAGACCACAACAAGTTTTTCAATTCAGAAACATCAGAAAACCCCTAGCGGAGCGAGAGCCTCAAGTTTTACATTGTAGGAGACGCATATGCTTTGGAATCGAGCGCTTGGCTCTGTGCTAATTTGCTCAGGAGTAATTACGGGTAGCACTGGGGCTGCTCCGTAATCCTTGTGACTCTCCTTTTGCTCATGTGCTCCCAGCGGGCAGGACCCCTAGCCATCTTGTTTCCACCATTATGGCCCCAGCACGTAGCAAACTGCCTTATCTGAATGAATGTGTGAACAAATCTATAAAACAGGGCCGATTATTCCTACCTACTATGGTCGCTGTAGGGATAAAATGAAATAATGGAGTAAAGATATTAGCTGAGTTCCTGTCTCAAGGTGAACTTACAATAAATGCTAATTTCCTTCCTTCCCGCTCACTAAATGGATGCAAATGCATTGTATAACATACTATATTCTCAAGCCTACCTAATATATACTTCTTAGTGTGATTCTATGTGCACTTTTCTAAAATGATGTTAAATAAGCAAAACTCTTCACTCAATCCAAGTATAAGAAAGTTGGTCTACTCCTTAGGAGACATCTAAAATTAAAATCATTTTTAGCAGCAAATTATCTGTATCAAGAGGATGATAAGAAGAAAACTCCCTCTGAACAGTACCCGTTCTTCAGAGTTCCTAGGAGGGACTCAGACTCCACGGGATGACTCCTCTGTCCCTCACTGCCATAGGCAATTCAAGGATCCCGCAGAGTTCCCCAGAATACAAAGCCGAGAACTCCAGTTATCAGCCGGAAAGATGTCACTTATAAGAATTAGAGTGCATGTGATGAGTGATTTTTGAAATGTGTTCTACAGGGTGTTAATTGGTGTTAAAACAACAAGGTTCCAGGGTCAGACGCGTTTGGGAATTCCTGAGCTGACTAAAGTAAACCACGCTTTGTTACTGTGGGAACTCACCGGGTTTTACCATGGTGATGTGCGTCGTAGCCCACCTGCCCGAGACAGACCCATTGAGGCGCCATTGTCGGGCGGTCGGGCGTGGGGGAATATTAAGTGGGAAGGGTAGAGCGTCTTCCCCTGGTGTTGACTGTTCGGCAGAAATCTTGGAAGCACTCTAGCTCTAGACATGTCCTCCTTCCAGAAAACCGGCCCCACGTGGCTGGTAGCAACTGAGTGTCAAGAAGATTAGGGGCATCGAAGTCAAAATAGAAAGGGGAAGTAGCGTGCAGCCCACGCTATTAAGTGTCAGGGTAGGACACGATGCCGTTATTTGCTCCAGTATGTTAAGAGCTTGACACACAGCCACAAGCATGTGTACACATATTCCCGTACACACACACACACACACACACACACACGACTCTAAAAGCACAGAATTGAGAAAGTGGCATGTGCTGATGGCCCTGGTGGATTTTGGCAATTTATCCGAAAGGCCAAGAGATGGGCAACAAGGATTTGGGGAAGAAAAACATAGCCTAAAATGTTGAATTTGGCAGATCTCCGCTCGCCTGTCAGTCCAATTAAGAATTTGAAATTGTAGCCGAAGATAAATATCTTTCCTTCTATCAGAAAACATGTGTAGGTGTTAAAAGCTCCAGTCTCGCTGTCAGTCTTTGCCTCCCAGGCTTAGGAAATTTCAGCCTCTCTGTTCCCACTCTACAAAGTTCCCACCAGCAAGATGTCAGGCACAGGTGTAACGTTTTTATTGAAGTGAAATTTGCATCACATAAAATTAACCATTTTAAAGTGACCAATTCATTGGCATTTAGTACAGTCACAGTGTTGTACAATTCCTGCCTCTATCGAGTTCCGAATTATTTTCATCACCCCAAAAGAAAACCCCACACCCATTACGTAATCACTCCCCATTGTCCCCTGCCCCCAGCCCCTGGCAACCACCGATCTACCTTCTGTCGCTATGGGTTTTTGCCTGTTCCGGACATTTCATCCAAGTGCGTCATACAATATGTGGCCTTTTGTGTCTGGCTTCTTTCACTTATCATAATACTTTCAGGGTTCACCCATGTCATAGCATATATCAGTCTTTCATTCCTTTTTACGGCTGAAAAATACTCCATTGTATAGATGTGCCCACAGATGTCATTTTTATAGCCAAGATATATTTCTTTATAAAATCCAAAACTTTAAGAGCCATTAGGAGATGCAAGAGGAGATCTGTCTTTTAGTGTAACCAGGTTGAAGTTTTTCTAAATTAAATGGAAGAGTACAGACCTAGAATTCTCTTCCTGGCTGCTGCCAGCTAGCTCTGTGGTCTTGTATAAATGAGCATCAATGCCCTTCATTAGAAAATAAGTAACTAGCTTATGGCTAAATCATTTAAAGGTTGTTTCTTTGCTCAAAAATTCCCAGTACTCTACACAGTATCCTGCACATAGTAGGTCCTCGGTGGTGTTTACTGAACTTCCTGAAATACCAAAATCAAGATTATGAGTCTAGCATAGTTTGATGTGCTCAGAAGTGGTTTACATCATCCCATAATTTTCTTGTTCTTAGAAGAATCACTTGCATTGTTAATTAGTCAAAATGTTCTGCTATTAATAATAACTTTCCCAATCAACGTGAGAGTCCACTGCAGGAGACCGATACCTACCAATACCTTGCTTTATAGATTACAAACGAGAAGTCTACCTAGCAACCTTAATGAAGAGGGGAAATGGTGGACCCATCAGGGGAATTTGTTAGGAAGCTCATGTATATTTTCCATGGCATCTGCTGGGAATATGGTGCAAGAACATGAAGACAAGGAGAATGAAAACGAGCCTGACAAAAACTCCTTTTTTAATGTTTATTTTAGGGAGAGGCTAGTCATTGATTAAACTAATCCAATATCTGGAAACATTCTTTTTTAATCTTCACTTTGCCTTTTATGCAGCTTGAAATTCGGAAGACTCTTCTTTGAAGTGGAGCAGGGTTGAGTCTGAAAAGAACAAACAGTTTCCCAGACAGATGTGTGAAGAAATGCCTGGAGCTATGTGCTTCTCGCTGGGGTTAGATGTGCGGGGGCCAGAGAGTTAAATATATAGCAATGTGAAATATGAATATTCTTTCGCCTCCATGGGGAATTTTGTCCCGATAGTAAAAAGGAAGGGAGGAAGCCATTCTTCTGTTTTCCCAGTTCCTCTGCCTCCTCTCGTAGCTTATACTCATTTGCATTGTGTTGCCTGTTACGCCATTCCGAGATGTTTCTTGAGGCTCACGTGTAAAAACAGCAATGGTGGACTTCCCTGGTGGCGCAGTGGTTGAGAGTCCGCCTGCCGGTGCAGGGGACACGGGTTTGTGCCCCGGCTCGGGAGGATCCCACATGCCGCGGAGCGGCTGGGCCCGTGAGCCATGGCCGCTGAGCCTGCGCGTCCGGAGCCTGTGCTCCGCAGCAAGAGAAGCCACCGCAATGAGAAGCCCACGCACCGCAACGAAGAGTAGCCCCCGCTCGCCGCAGCTAGAGAAAGCCCGCGCGCAGCAGTGAAGACCCAACACAGCCCAAAATAAATTAATTTAAAAAAAACACGATTTCTTAATGATATTTCTTTTCCTTTTATTTTTTCACTCCTATGCAGTGATGGTAAAAGCCAGCTTGACATTTCTAAAAAGTTGTTTTGTTTCAATTACAGAGTCTCCATGGCAACGGCATCATCCCAGGTGCTAATTCCTGAAATCAACCTCAACGACACCTTTGACACCTTTGCCTTAGATTTTTCCCGAGAGAAGAAATTGCTAGAATGTCTGGATTACCTTACAGGTATTGTCTTTTGTGTTTTCTTTAATACTGGGTACGTTCAGTGATACTTCATTAGGAATGAAGTCTAATATCCCCGTATTTTTGGTATTCCTTTGGTTTGTTTGTTTGTTTTCCAAGCAAAATAATACAGTCCAAGACTAAACTGGGGACAGAGGCAAAAAGAGAATCTCGGTCACTGAAAGCATATTGACCACCATTTCCCGCACTCTCGGCGTGTGGGTACCATACGTGATACCTCTGTTGGCCATCAGAGAGGTACATGGGGCAGCGTGGCTGTTTTCCATTTCATGTCAGCAAGGCAGATGACTCTCACAGTGCCTTGGCAGAGAAAAACTTAGCAGCTGACTCTAATGGGGTATCTACTCTGCCCTGGCTCTTTGCGTGTGTTTAATCTTCCCAACATCGAATTGAGGTGAAGTATTACAATCCTCATTTTGCAAACGACAGAGGTCATCCATCTTGCTGGAGGTCAGATAGCTAGGGAGAGGCAGAATTAGGATTTAGCTCAGGTCTGTACAGACTCCAAAGACCTCCTTACTTTCTAGTAAAAGACTCAATTTCGTCTTGGCAAAGGTCACCATGGCAGATGTCCCAAAAATCACACTTGTGTTCCTGGTGCCACGTTTCACTTCTGTGCTTTTTGATAGGCATTTTTTGGGGGGGTGGGGGTGGGGGGGTGAGGTCAAGCTTAAAAAACGAAAGCAGCCATAATAAAAGAAACCTCTGGCTACTCCTTTTCCTAACCATGCTTCCAAATTTTTCTTAGCCGTCGACCGCTAAGGCAAGAACTGACCACATTCGCTCATAGAATGTGGACTGTTTAGATGACTTTATTTGTGTTATCCAGAGCCGCGGGTGCCGCGGGGAATTCAGTGAAGCTCCGCGTCTACAGTGAAGCCAGCTGTGCACTGAATTTAGAATGTGCCACTTTCAAGAGACCACATCCCTAACTTAGCGCAGCACCAGTGTCTCCACCCTCATTGTGTATGTGTGTTCGTGGGAGAGCAGTTGGGAAAGGGGAAGCAGGAGAGACGGAGCATTGGGTGATGTTTATTTTTACAGTCTGTGGCTAGAAAGCAAAGGATTTCTATGTTCAAGGAGCACTGTACCCAGATCAGGGTTTTTCTTTGCCTGGACCCGGGGTGCCGGTTTTAGCCTTTGTGCATTTGCAAAGGGAGGCGAGTCACCCCAGAAACATCTTCTTATCTTAGGTGATTCTTTCACACCATACGATGCCTATGAAGGAAGAAATAAGTTGACTCAAAAAGCACGTCCAGTAAGAAACCAAACTCGATTTCAACTATTTATGAACGTAGCTTTTCACTCTGAGATTTACCTCAACTAACACCATGCCACAGAACTTTCTAGGATGATAGAAACACTCTGCACTGTCCAGTAGGATACCTGCTAGCCACGTGGGGCTGTGTTGAAAACCTGAAATGTGGTTAGTGAGTTTTTACTTTTGTTTCACTTTAATTAAGGTGAAATGTAAGGGGCCACACGGAGCTCGTGGCTACTGTGTTGGACCAGGCAGGTGAGCCTTTCTCGGGCTGAGATGCTTTCTATGATGGCATCCTATTAAAAATCTCCTGTTTTCTTATATCATTTGGGAATGAGTGTGGTTACAGCAACAGAAAATCCAGTTAGCAGTGACTAAACCCATCAGACAGTGTTCCTATCACAGAAACAGGAGAACAGAGGCTTCTGTTGCCGTCCAGGGCTGGGCAGCAGTTCAGTGATGACGTCGGACCCCAGGCTCTTTCTCTTTTTGTGCTCTGCCACCGTCATTGTCTGTTTATGAGGAAAACCAAAAGCTTGCTCTGAAGATCTATCTAGCAAACTTCCACTCATGTCTTGTGGGCTAGATCCATGTCATAAGGTCGCGCCCAAGGGCAGAGAAGACCAAAACGTGTGGCTGGGCACGTGGCCATTCTGCACAGAATCAGTGTCTTATTGTCAAGAATGTCCTTCCCATTTCCCCAAAGTTGTTTAAGAGCATTTCAATAACGTATGCCCGTCCTAATCTCTATGTGAATGCCAGAGTACTGACTGCAGGGGAAACTGTGAAAGTGGTTTGCACTGACTTGTAGAGTGTACGCCATATATCATCCCGATGGCTGTTTATGCCAAACTAAAGACCATATGGGGTACCTGCTATTACGCCTTCTTAGCTGTCACCCTCCGATACAAATTTGGACCACTTCTAGACATAACATCGATCCTGGCCATAACATACAATGCTCGGCTGATACTGCCAAGTCCAAATAGTTTATCAGACGTTCGTAAGCAGGAACTGGAGTGTTTGTGGAGTATTAACCCACCATTTCTTGTGTCCTGTTTATGACAGAGGCAAGAAAATAACAGCTCTGGTATACCAACTGCATGAATATTGAAACTGGCAGCGTGCTGCTGTTCTCGTTTACTGTAAGCTGGATATTGACTTTTCAGGACAAACCCATTGGCTTTATAATCAAAACAGGGTTAGTCTGCCTGGCTGTGAAAACAAGACTTTTTTTTCGCCTCTAACACGCCTCTAAATGGTATGTCAAGTGAATAACCCGGAGGGGTGAGATTCCCTCCGTGATTACAGCCCCTGCCACGTGTCTCCCAGCTACCTGCCTATTTCAAACACAGTGTTCTTTTTATTTAATCATGTATTGCAATGCAGAGAGAACCAAATCTTTCTACGTTGGTTGATGGAGAAATAATTCAATGAACTGTTTAGATGATGGGAGAGTAAATATTTCTCCACTGACCCATGCAGGGTGATCCCACACTAACAGGGACCACACGGACAGTAATAAGCATGTTTATGATGCAGCTGGGCCTCCTCCGTGGAAGGCATCTCTCGATCGGTATCACTTATTCATCCGAGTCACAGCACATGGCACTAAATCTTTGTTTTTCACTAATAAATTCTACCATTTTTTTCATTTTTAAAAAAATTTCAGCTTTATTAAGGTATAATCGACAAATAAAATTGTAGGATATTTAAAGTATACATCTTAGTGATTTAAGTTTTGTGTTTTCGGATCTTGTTAAACAAACCTTTCCCCATCCTGAGTCACAAAGATATTCTGCTTCTTCCATTAGCCTCACTGTTTTACTTTTCCATTTATATCTTTAAGCTATCTGAAGTTTACCTTTGTATTTAGTGTAAGGCAGGGATTTAACTGAATTTTTCGTCATATTTTGAACCAGTTTTATCAACATACTTTCTAAGCCATCTGTTCTTTCCTCATGGAGATGGCTTTGCCACCTTTGTGGTGCTGCCTTTTTTGTACGTCAAGTTCTACGTATCATGGGTCTATTTCCAAGCTTTCTATCTGTTCTTTTTTTTTTTTAAACATCTTTATTGGAGTATAATTGCTTTACAATGTTGTGTTAGCTTCTGCTATATAACAAAGTGAATCAGCTATACGTATACATATGTCTCCACATCCCCTCCCTCTTGCGTCTCCCACCCTCCCTATCCCACCCCTCTAGGTGGTCACAAAGCACCGAGCTGATCTCCCTGTGCTATGCGGCTGCTTCCCACTAGCTACCTATTTTACATTTGGTAGTGTATATATGTCCATGCCACTCTCTCACTTCGTCCCAGCTTACCCTTCCCCCACCCCCTGGTCCTCAAGCCCATTCTCTATATCTGCATCTTTATTCCTGTCCTGCCCCTAGGTTTTTCAGAACCTTTTTTTTTCCCCTTAGATTCCATATATATGTGTTAGCACACGGTATTTGTTTTTTTCCTTCTGACTTACTTCACTCTATGACAGACTCTAGGTCCATCCACCTCACTACAAATAACTTCAATTTCGTTTCTTTTTAGGGCTGAGTAATATTCCATTGTATATATGTGCCACATCTTCTTTATCCATTCATCTGTCGATGGACACTTAGGTTGCTTCCATCTGCGGGCTATTGTAAATAGAGCTGCAGTGAACATTGTGGTGCATGACTCTTTTTGAATTATGGTTTTCTCAGGGTATACTCCCAGTAGTGGGATTAATGGGTCGTATGGTAATTCTCTTTTTAGTTCTTTAAGGAACCTCCATACTGTTCTCCACAGTGGCTGTATCAATTTACATTCCCACCAACAATGCAAGAGGGTTCCCTTTTCTCCACACCCTCTCCAGCATTTATTGTTTGTAGATTTTTTGATGATGGCCATTCTAGTGTGGAGTGTGACTAGTGTGACTAGTGTGAGGTGATACCTCATTGTAGTTTTTTGTTTGTTTGTTTTTATTTTTGTTTTTTGGCGGTACGCGGGCCTCTCACTGTCGTGGCCTCTCCCGTTGCGGAGCACAGGCTCCAGACGCGCAGGCTCAGCGGCCATGGCTCACGGGCCCAGCGGCTCCGTGGCACGTGGGATCTTCCCGGACCGGGGCACAAACCCGCGTCCCCTGCATCGGCAGGCGGACTCTCAACCACTGCGCCACCAGGGAAGCCCACCTCATTGTAGTTTTGATTTGCACTTCTCTAATGAGTGGCAATGCTGAGCATCCTTTCATGTGTTTGTTGGCAAGCTGTATATCTTCTTTGGAGAAATGTCCGTTTAGGGCTTCTGCGTATTTTTGGATTGGGTGGTTCTTTTGATTTTGAGCTGCATGAGCTGCTTGTATATTTTGGAGATTAATTCTTGGCTTCATGTGCAAATATTTTCTCCCATTCTGAGGGTTGTCTTTTGGTCTTGTTTATGGTTTCCTTTGCTGTGCAAAAGCTTTGAAGTTTCATTAGGTCCCATCTGTTTATTTTTGTTTTTATTTCCATTTCTCGAGGAGGTGGGTCAAAAAGGATCTTGCTGTGATTTATGTCACAGAGTGTTCTGCCTATGTTTTCCTCTAAGTTTTATAGTGCCTGGCCTTACATTTAGGTCTCTAATCCATTTTGAGTTTATTTCTGTGTATGGTGTTAGGGAGTGTTCTAATTTCATTCTTTTCCATGTAGCTGTCCAGTTTTCCCAGCACCACTTATTGAAGAGGCTGTCTTTTCTCCGTTGTATATTCCTGCCTCCTTTATCAAAGATAAGGTGACCGTAGGTGCGTGGGTTTCTCTCTGAGCTTTCTATCCTGTTCCATTGATCTATACTTCTGTTTTTGTTGACACTAAATCTTGCATGTGGATATTTCAGGAGACAGATGTATGAAGTCATATTCCAGAAGGAACGCTTTAAGGCTCTGTAGAGCCCTTCTATCTTGATGCACAACTTTCTTTTTCAAGTTATCTCTTTTTTTAAATTTACTTTGTTGAAGTACAGGTGATTTACAATGTTGTGTTAGTTTCAGGTGTACAGCAGAGTGATTCAGTTATACATATATATATATATATATAGTATACACAAGCTTCCGGCAAAACCCAAATGAACTTTTTAGCCAACCCAATATATTCTTTTTCATATTCTTTTCCATTATGGTTTATCACAGGATATTGAATATGGTTCCCTGTGCTATACAGTAGCACCTTGCTGTTTATTCATTCTATATATAATAGTTTGCATCTGCTAGTCCCAAACTCCCAATCCATCCCTCCCGCACCTCCCCTCCCCCTTGGCCAGCACAAGTCTGTTCTCTGTGTCTGTTTCTCTTTCATAGATAAGTTCATCTGTGTCATATTTTAGATTCCACATGTAAGTGGTATCATATGGTATTTGTCTTTGTCTGCCTGACTTACTTCACTTAATATGATAATCTCCAAGTCCACGGCACATGGCATTATTTCATTTTATGGCTGTGTAGTATCCCTTAATGCACACCGTGACGCAGTGGCTGCTGCAAAAATGTCTGTGGAATTCAGTATCAATAGACTGAGCTGGGCTAACTGACTTTATGCCACAGATGTAAAAGGGACTTGCCTCGTACGATATGTGTCCCGCATGTATCGTCAAGTGGCAAAGTGCGGAGTACTGAAACAATTCGAGTTTTAAATTTTACCATGTTCATCAACTTTCCTCCCTCTTGGGGTTTCTTTAGGACTAATCCATCCTCATCAAAGTTTCACGCAGGAAAGCGTTCTCTAATAGTGTAAGCAAACGTTGCTCATCTGTCGGACGCAGATATATTTTCTCGTTTTGAAGTTAGGTCCTGGTGTACAGAAGAATGGAAGAAAAGGCCTGGATCGACGCTTTAAACCAGGGCTCGGCAAACGCTGACTGTAAAGGGCCAGATGGTAAATATTTTAGTCTTTGCAGGACATATGGTTGCAACTACTCAATTCTGCTATTGCACAAAGGCAGCCAGAGACAGTCCATAAGTGAATGAGCCTGGCTGTGTTCCAATAAAACTTTATTTACAAAAACAGGCCGTGGGCCAGATTTGGCCCATAGCCATAGCTTGCCAGCTCCTGCTGTAAAATATTATTGCCGGTGCAAAGCACTCACTGCCTAGGCTTTTTCTTGCTCACAGACTCGTCTCATAAAAGCAGTTATTGAAATCAGTCCAGTAGAAGTCCACTTAAAATCATCATTTGGGTAGGATTTAGACTTCTCCACTCCAGAATGTGTTCAAGACATAAAACAGCAGCCTTCCCCAACGATAAGTTAATCAAATGCCAAGGCATCCTGTTTTTCTTGAGGAAGGAAAATGTACTTCTTAGATATGATTGATTGGCAATCATGTTCTTCATTTGACATACCACCTATCAACTGAAAAATGAGAAGAAAACTGAATCACACTAATACATTTTTATAAGGCCTCACAACATGTAATGAAAGAAAATTTTCAGACACTTATCTGACTGATATGTTATGGGATAACAAACATCAGTATTTTTGCAGTTGGGCGCCTGAATATAAAAATACGTGGCATCTTGTAGCTCAGAGGTTGGCTAACTGGCTCACATGCCAAATCTGGTCCTCACTTGTTTTTGTAAATAAAGTTCTCCTGGAACCTGGCCAGGTCTGCTTGAGTACACATTGTCTCTGGCTGCTTTCACGGTACAGAGGCAGAGTTGAGTAGTTGCAACAGAGACCAGAGGACCCACAAAGCCTAAAATATTTACCATCTAGCTCTTTACCGAAAAAGTTTGCCATCCCCACAATGGGGATGAAATGACAAGAGTTCATCTTTGTTTACTTTTTGTTTGACATGTTTTCTTTCACGAATAAGAGAGTTTGTTTGCTTACCCTTCTGAACATGCCTTCATGATAAATAGAGAGAAGATACTGGCTGGCTGAAGTCACACTACCTGGGAAAAATCACAGTGATATAACCAGCCAAGCAAATGTTCTTTGGATTGGCATCGTCATCTCTCGGATAGTTCTGATGGATATGTTTTAAAAGGCCTGCTTTGACTGTCAAACATCTCCTTTGAAATGTATCCCAGAGGTGTCTGCTTCTCTGCTGATGACCGTCTTGCTCCCCACAGCTCCCAACCCTCCCACGATTAGAGAAGAGCTCTGCACGGCTTCCTATGACACCATCACCGTTCACTGGACCTCCGATGACGAATTCAGTGTGGTTTCCTACGAGCTCCAGTACACCATATTCACCGGACAAGCCAATGTCGTGAGTGAGTATCGCACGCCCTCTTGACTTCTCTGTTTGGTGACTGTTCTCAGATCGATTGCATTTCTGAATTTAAATATCAAGGGAAGACGAGGACGGAAAGAGTACACAATATTTATCGGCTTGTCTTTCCTAACCAAGAAGATGGTAGCACTCACTCCTACTGTGCTAGGAAAAATAACAGGCCAGATGGCGTTGAAAATTCTTAATCTCTAGCAAACCACATGGACGGCTCTTAAAAAAATATTGTTAAAGGAATCGGGGAACAAAAGCATGAATGCACTAGGAGTCTGTTTGTACATAAGTTAAAGATAAAAAGCTCTTGTGTTTAGAGATGTATACCTAGGTGTAAAAACTATAAATAAAAGTCAGGATGATGGTTGCCTCTTGGATGGGAGGGCAGTAGCACCACTGGAAAAACATGGGGAGATCATGGGGTTAACAGCGCTTTCTGGGTGGGAGTTATATGGTTTAGTCATTATATCATACATTAAGTTTTCTTTTCTGAGTGTTACTTCAGAATTTTTTTGTTGTTATTAACCTTGGGTCTATGTCACTTTATTTTAGTTTTTATTTCATATTAGAGTATAGTTGACTTACAGTGTTGTGTTAGTTTCGGGTGTATAGCAAAGTGATTCAGTTATACAGATACGTATATCCATTACTTTATAGATTCTTTTCTCATATAGTTTATTAGAGAATAGTGACTAGAGTTCCCTGTGCTGTACAGTAGGCCCTTGTTGGTTATCTGTTGTATATATAGTAGTGTGTAGATGTTAATCCCAAACTCCTAATCTATCCCTCCCCCGACCTCTCCCCTTTGGTAACCATAAGTTTGTTTTTGAAGTCTGTGAGTCTGTTTGTGTTCTGTACACAAGTTCATTGGTATCTTTTTTTTAGATTCCACATAGAAGTGATATCACAGGGTACTTGTCTTTCTGACTTACGTCACTTAGGACGATAATCTCTAGGTCCATCCATGTTGCTGCAAATGGCATTATTTCGTTCTTTTTTATGACTAGTTATTACAGGATAGTGAATACAGTTCCCTGTGCTATACAATAGGACCTTGTTTGTTGTTTATCCATTCTGTATGTACTAGTTTGCATCTGCTAGTCCCAAACTCCCACTCCATCCCTACCCTGCCCCCACCCCCACCTGGCAACCACAAGTCTGTTCTCTGTGTCAGTCTGTTTCTGATTCTTAGAGAAGTTCATTTGTGTCATAGTTTAGATTCCACATATAAGTGATATCACGTGGTATTTGTTTTTCTCTTTCTGACTTACTTTGCTTAGTATGAGCATCTCGAGGTCCATCCATGTTGCTGCAAGTGGCATTATTTCATTCTTTTTTATGTCTGAGTACTATTCCATTGTGTATATGTACCAAATCTTCATTATTCACTCCTCTGTCGATGGACATATTTAGGTTGCTTCCACGCTTTGGCTATTGTAAATGGTGCTGCAGTGAACACTGGGGTGCATGTATCTTTTCAAATTATGGTTTTCTCTGGATATATGCCCAGGAGTGGGATTGCTGGATCATATGGTATAGTTCTATTTTAAGTTCTTTTCGGGAACCTCCATACTGTTCTCCATAATGGTTGTACCAATTTACATTCCCACCAACAGCATAGGAGGGTTCCCTTCTCTCCACACCCTCTCCAGCATTTATGGTTTGTAGATTTTTTAATGATGGCCATTCTGAGCCGTGTGAGCTGATACCTCATGGTCGTTTTGATTTGCATTTCTCTAATAATTAGTGATGTTGAGCATCTTTTCACGTGCTTTTTGGCCATCTGTATGTCTTCTTTGGAGAAATGTCTCTTTAGATCTTCTGCCCATTTGTTCACTGGGTTGTTTTTTTGATATTGAGCTGCATGAGCTGCTTTTGTATATTGTGGAGATTAATCCTTTGTCAGTTGCTTTGTTTGCAAATATTTTCTCCCATTTTGTGGGTTGTCCTTTTGTTTTGTTGATGGTTTCCTTTGCTGTGCAAAAGCTTTTAAGTTTAATTAGGTCCCATTTGTTTATTTTTGTTTTCATTTTCATTACTCCAGGAGGTGGATCCAAAAAGATATTGTTGCAAATTATGCAAAGATTGTTCTGCCTATATTTTCCTCCGAGAGTTTTATAGTATCTGGTCTTACATTTAGGTCTTTAATCCATCTTGAGTTCATTTTTGTGTATAGTGTTAGAGAATGTTCTCGTTTCATTCTTCAACATGTAGCTGTCCAGTTTTCCCTGCAACACTTATTGAAGAGGCTGTCTCTTCTCCATTGTATATCCTTGCCTCCTTTGACATAGATTAGTTGACCATAGGTGCATGGGTTTATTTCTGGACTTTCTATCCTGTCCCACTGATCTATATTTCTGTTTCTCTGCCAATGCCATACTGTTTTGATGACTGTAGCTTTGTAGTCAAGGAGCCTGATTCCTCCAGCTCTGTTTTCCTTTCTCAGGATTGCTTTGGCTATTCGGGGTTTTTTGTGTTTCCACACAAATGTAAAATTTTTTTGCTCTAGTTCTGTGAAAAATGCCATTGGTAATTTAATAGGGATTGCATTGAATCTGTAGCTTGCCTTAGGTAGTATACTCATTTTGACAATATTGATTCTTCCAATTCAAGAACAATATTGATTTTTCCAATTCCTTTCCATCTGTGTGTGTCATCTTCAGTTTCTTTCATCAGCATCTTATAGTTTTCGAGTACAGGTATTTTGGCTCCTTGGGTAGGTTTATTCTTAGGAATTTTATTCTTTTTGATGTGATGGTAAATGGGATCGTTTCCTTAATTTCTCTTTCTGACCTGTCATCGTTAACATATAGAAATGCAAGAGATTTCTGTGTATTAATTCTATAAGCTGCAACTTTACCAAATTCATTGATGAGCTCAAGTAGTTTTCTGGTAGCATCTTTAGGATTTTCTATGTATAGTATCGTGTCCTCTGTAAACAGTGGCAGTTTTACTTCTTTTCCAATTGGGATTCCTTTTATTTCTTTTTCTTCTCTGATTGCCAAGGCTAGGACTTCCAAAGCTATGTTGAAGAAAAGTGGTGGGAGTGGGCATCCTTGTCTTGTTCCTGATCTTAGAGGAAATGCTTTTGGCTTTTCACTGTTGAGTATCATGTTAACTGTGGGTTTGTCATATATGGTCTCTATTATGTTGAGGCTCTGTGCCCACTTTCTGGAGAGGTTTTTTTATCATAAATGAATGCTGAATTTTGTCAGAAGCTTTTTCTGCATCTATTGAGATGATCATATGGTTTTTATTCTTCAATTTGTTAATGTGGTGTAGCACATTGGTTGATTTGTGGATACTGAAGAATCCTTGCATCCCTGGGATGAATCCCACTTGATCACGGTGTATGATCCTTTTACTGTATTGTCGGGTTCGGTTTGCTAGTATTATGTTGAGGAATTTTGCATCTATCTTCTTCAGGGATATTGGCCTGTAATTTTCTTTTTTTGTGCTATCTTTGTTTGGTCTTGGTTTCAGGGTGATGGTGGCCTCGTAGAATGAGTTTGGGGGTGTTCCCTCCTCTGCGATTTTTTTTTGGAATAGTTTCAGAATGATAGGTGTTAACTCTTCTCTAAATGCTTGGTAGAATTCCCCTGTGAAGCCATCTGCTCTTGGACTTTTGTTTGTTGGGAGTTTTTAAATCACATTTTCAATTTCAGTACTTGTGATTGGTCTGTTCACAGTTTCTATTTCTGCTTGGTTCAGTCTTGGGAGATTGTACCTTTCTACGAATTTGTCCATTTCTTCTAGATTGTCCATTTTATTGGCATAGAGTTGCTTGTAGTAGTCTCTCATGATCCTTTGTATTTCTGTGGTGCCTGTTGTAACTTCAACTTTTTCATTTCTCATTTTATGGATTTGAGTCCTCTCCCTTTTTTTCTTGATGAGTCTGGCTAAAGATTTATCAATTTTGTTTACGTATTCTTTGTCTCTATCTCATTTCTTTCTGCTCTGATCTTTAGGGTTTCTTTCCTTCTACTAACTTTGGGTTTTGTCTCTTCTTCTTTCTCTAGTTCCTTTAGGCATAAGGTTAAGTTGTTTATTTGAGATTTTTCTTGTTTCCTGAGGTAAGATAGTATTGCTATAAACTTCCCTCTTACAATCGCTTTTGCTGTGTCCCGTAGGTCTTGGGTCATCAGGCTTTCGTTTGTCTCTAGGTATTTTTTCATTTCTTCTTTGATTTCTTCAGTGATCCGTTGGTTGGTTAGTAGCATATTGTTTCACCTCCACGTGTTTGTGTTTTTTACAGTTGTTGTTTTTTTTGTAGTTGATTTCTAATCTCATAGCGTTGTAGTTGGAGAAGACGCTTGATACGAGTTCAATTTTCTTAAACTTACCGAGGCTCGCTTTGTGACTCAGCATTGTGATCTCTCCTGGAGAATGTTATATGTGCCTTTGAGAAGAATGTGTATTCTGCTGCTTTCAGAGGGAATGTTCTATAAATGTCAATTAAGTCCATCTGGTCTCATGTGTCATTTAAGGCCTGTGTTTCCTTATTGATTTTCTGTCTGGATGATCTGTCCGTTGATGCAAGTGGGGTGTTAAAGTCCCCCACTATTACTGTGTTACTGTCGATTTCTCCTTTTATGGCTGTTAGCAGTTGCCTTACGTATTGAGGTGCTCCTATGTTGGGTGCATATACATTTACAATTGTCTTATCCTCTTCATGGCTTGATCCTTTGATCACTGCATATATATAGTGTCCTTCTTTGTCTCTTGTAACAGTCTTGATTTTAAAGCCTATTTTGTCCGACGTGAGTATTGCTACTCCAGCTTTCTTTTGATTTCCGTTTGCATAGAATACCTTTTTCCATCTTCTCACTTTCAGTCTGTATGTGTCCCTAGGTCTGAAGTGGGTCTCTTATAGACAGCACATATACGGGATTTATTTTTGTATCCATTCAGCCAGTTTATGTCTTTTGGTCGGAGTATTTAATCCTTTTACATTTCAGGTAATTATCAATATGTATGTTCTTACTGCCATCTTGTTCATTGTTTTGGATTTGTTTTTGTAAGTCTTTTTTCTTCCCTTCCTCTTTTGTTCGCTTCTCTTGTGATTTGATGACTGTCTTTAGTGTTGTGTTTGCATTGCTTTTTCTTTTTTAATTCATTACTCTGAATTCTTCTTCAGGTAGATTACCTACCTCCACTTCACTTAGTTGTTCTTCTGGGGTTTTAGCTTGTTCCTTTGTCTGGAATATATTTCTCTGCCGTCTCATTTTGTGTAACTGTCTGTGTTTGTGGTCTCTGTTTCTCAGGCTGCACGTTTGTAGTTCCCTCTTTCTTCTGGTGTCTGCACCCTGGTGGGTGAGATTGGTCCAGAGGCTTGTGCAGGCTTCCTGGTGGGAGGGACTGTTGCCTGCCCCCTGGTGGGCAGGGCCATGTCAAGAGGTGCATTTAGGGGAGACCTTGTGCTCAGGACGACTTCAGGCAGACTGTCTGCTGATGGGTGGGGCTGTGTTCCCACCCTGTTCATTGTTTGGCCTGAGGTGTACCAGCACTGGACCCAGGCGGTGGGGGGGGGGCAGGGGAGCAAGGTCTCGGTGCCAAAATGGCGATCTCCAGGAGAGCTCACGCCGATGAGTATTTCCTGGGGCCTCTGGCCCTTGCCCCTACAGTGAGCCCCAGCCAACCCCCAACTCCCTAGGAGACCCTCCAAGACCCACAGGTAGGTCTGCCCCAGGCTCCTGTCGAGTCACTGCTTTGCCCTGGGTCCCAGTTCACAGGAAACCTCATGTGTGCCCTCCAAGAGTGGAGTCTCTGTTTCCACCTGTCCTGTGGGGCTCCTGCACTCAAGCCCTACTGGTCTTCAAAGCCAAATGCTCTGGGGGCTCCTCCTCCTGATGCCAGACCCCGCGGGCTGGGGAGCCTGAAGTGGGGCTCAGAACACTTACTTCTGTAAGAGAACCTCTGCAATATAATGATTTTCCATTTTCTGGGTCACCCATCTGGCGGGCATGGGATTTGATTACATCGCAGAAGCACCCCTCCTACTGTCTTGTTGTGGCTTCTTCTGTCTCTGGATGTAGAATATCTTCTTTGGTAGGTCCTAGTCTTTTTTGTCAGTGGTTGTTCAGCAGTTTTGATTTGGGTGTTTTCATGAGAGGAGGTGAGCTCAAGTTCTTCTCCTCTGCCATCTTGTCTCCGGAATCTATTTCACATTCTTTTTTAAAGGATTTAATGAAATGAATAGCCGAAGAATACCAACTACCTGGTCTCATTCAGAGGCGAGCAGGGCCATCTTCTGAAATATTAACAATTGGCCCCCACCTAGGAAGAATTTTAGACCTTATTTGAAACACAGAGAAGCCCCTCTCTCACTGGGGCCCATGAGATATTCCGTATCGGCGACGATGTGATGATCTAGAATAGCAGCAAGTAGCTGGTCAGAGAGATGATAATAGAGGAAGCACTCCCTCTCACCCCGCAGTTATCTGAATTAAGTAGCTGGCAAAGGACGAGAAGAAATGTATTTTTAGGGGCGCAAGTTTGAAAGCTTCTTTAGCAAATAAAAATAGAATATGCCAAAGTAGAAGAGGATAGAATAGCAGTCACTTTTCAACAAAGAAATGTTTTGAATAAATCCATACCAACCTTGCTTTCATTATATAAAGCTTTTTGTAACTACACTGTTCTTTCCTAGCACAAGTAATTCTGAGGCACATGACGCTTCAAGTAGAAATTTGATTTAGGAGTAATTAAAAGAGTGATGCAGAAAGGCCCACATCTCTAAGGGGCTAAAGTATAAGTGACTCATACCAACAAATGGCCCCCCCCTCCCTATATCCCCTTTCCCCAGCTTCCCCTCCTGACCCCTCTGACCTTTCACTCCTTAATCAGCCTGCCTTGGAAGCTTTTCTTAAAATCTTACTCAGCTTTTATTACAATCTTCTAAGAATGTGTAATTTTGGAGCAAAAGGGAAAAATCAGGAAACGTTGAGAACGGCTTTGGCAAGCTGCCTGAGTAGGTAGAAGGCATAGAGAGGGCAGAGATGGTACAACCAAAAGGTCTTGGGGCAAGTGATCACTAAGTCTCGAAAGAGAGTGGGTACCTATCAGTACAGTAAAGGCATAGCAGCCAGCCATGTTAAGCAAACCTGTAGAGACAGAAGGTGGCAGGGTGCAGTGGGAGATCTCGTCTAATTAAGCCTGGCTAGAGAGCTGAGTGAGGAAGGGGAGACGGTGAGAAATGAAGATAGAGAAACAGAGCCAGGACTCCACCCCGTACAGGTCTAGTTCTTACCGTTTGTGCATCTGGAGTCAGCTGGGGGTCAGCTAACCTGCTGGTGTTGGTTAGGCCCCCTCGCAGCTCAGGCTGGTAACTGGCGCATCTCCACTGCTGGACGGCTCTCTCCTGCAATCTACCTCAAGCATGTTCTCCAGGGGACTGCAGAGGTGAAGGCAGATGGCTGGGCCCAGTTGCCCACATGCTTTGCAAGCCTGTCTTTGTCACGTTAGCTGACGTGCCATTGGCCAAACCCATTCCCACGAGTGAGCCTGGAGTCACAATGAGAGGCCTGCAAGGTTACAGCAAGAAGGAAGGGAGTGGGGCCAGAGGACCATCTACTATAGAGCCTTAGCTCCGTACCAGCACGTCATTCCATCCCCAAGATGAAAGGAAGATACCTGTTGCTCGAAACTTAGGGTTTCCCAGGTGACTAAACTGTGACTACCTAGACTTCCATGCTGTTGGCATGGAAAAGAATACCCAAAAACGACACAAGAATGGAATAGATGAGAAAAGGCCACACCTGTAGAACTCCAACAACAATACTACTGAAATTAGAGCTTTACGTTGGGTGATGCCAGTGAAGGGGATTTGTTCCCAGAAAGCAGTTACCACAAGGAAATAAATGCACGTGGCTTAACGAAGATTACAGACCTGCCTTTTGTTGTTGTTGTCCTTATAATTTTTTTTATCGAAGTGTGGTTGAGTTACAATATTGTGTTAGTTGCAGGTGTACAGCAAAGTTTCAGTTATTTTTTCAGATTATCTTGTAAGAACCTATAATGGCAAATAATACAGTTCCCTGTGCTATACTGTAGGTCCTTGTGTAGCTAGTATTTTTAATTTTTATTTTATATTGGAGTGTAGTTGATCTACAGTGTTGTTAGTTTCAGGCGTACAGCACAGTGATTTCGTTATACATATATCCATTCTTTTTCAGATTCTTTTCCATATAGGTTGTTACAGAATTCTGAGTAGAATTCTCTGTGCTGTACAGGGCAAGATCTGCCTTATTTAAAACGTAGATGCTAAAAAGGACTGTCCTCCCAGGACAGATGGAAACCAGTGACACTGCACTTGTTCATCTAACTGGGGTACTCTAGTCAGCTTGTTAGTATCAGCATTTGTTTGTCTCTTTAATGTCTATTAAAGCAGTAGAGTGAAGTCCCAAGGCCTACAGGATCAAATTGCAACAATGCAAGAATAAATTTAGGGCTTCCCTGGTGGCGCGGTGGTTGAGAGTCCGCCTGCCGATGCAGGGGACACGGGTTCGTGCCCCGATGCGGGAAGATCCCACATGCCGCGGAGCGGCTGGGCCCGTGAGCCATGGCCGCTGAGCCTGTGCTCCGCAACGGGAGAGGCCACAACAGTGAGAGGCCCACGTACTGCAAAAAAAAAAAAAAAAAAATTTAGATGAATGGTAACTGAGATGTAAACATTCTCAGATTATTTTTTTTCTTTTGTAATTCAATCTTTATTTTATATTGGAGGATAGTTGATTTACAATGCAGCGTTAGTTTCAGGCGTGCAGCAAAGTGAATCAGTTATACATATACGTATATCCATTACTTTACAGATTCTTTTCTCATATAGGCTTTTAGAGAATAGTGACTAGAGCTCCCTGTGCTGTACAGCAGGTCCTTGTGGGTTATCTGTGGTATATATAGTAGTGTGTAGATGTTAATCCCAAACTCCTAATCTACCCGTCTCCTGACCTCTCCCCTTTGGTAACCACAAGTTTGTTTTTGAAGTCTGTGAGTCTGTTTCTGTTCTGTACGTAAGTTCATTGCTATCATTTTTTTTAGACTCCACATAGAAATGATATCATATGGTACTTGTCTTTCTCTTTGACTTGCTTCACTGAGTATGATAATCTCTAGGTCCATCCATGTTGCTGCAAGTGGCATTATTTCGTTCTTCTTTTATGGTTGAGTACTGTTCCATTGTGTATATGTACCACATCTTCTTTATTCATTCCTCTGTTGATGGACATTTAGGTTTGCTTCCATGTCCGTGCTATTGTGAACAGTGCTGCACTGAACATTGGGGTGCACGTTTGTTTTCAAGTTATGATTTTCTCCTGATCTATGCCCAGGAGTGGGATGGCTGGGTCGTATGGTCGTTTTAGTTTTAGTTTTTTAAGGAACCGCCATACTGTTCTCTATAGTGGCTGCACCAATTCACATTCCCACCAACAGTGCAGGAGGGTTCCCTTTTCTCCAACCCTCTCCAGCATTTGTTACTTGTAGATCTTTTGATGATGGCCATTCTGACCCGTATGAGGTGATACCTCATTGTAGTTTTCACTTGCAATTCTCTAATGATTAGTGAGGTTGAGCATCTTTTCATGTGCTTTGGGGCCATAGATAAGAATTACGCAGAGTTGTAGTGATTGAGGGAGCTCTGGATTTGAATCCCAGCTTTGGACCTCACTAGCTCTATAATTTGGGGCAAATTATTGAACATCCTCTGTTTCTTCATCTGTAAGAAGAGGTAATGTTTTAACCTCACATGGCTGAGACATTAAAAGTAAAGGTCTTAGCCCTGTGTTTGCCAGCGTTAGCACATAGCTATTCAAAGTTACTGTTCCTACAAAAATATAGCCTAGACTCACCCGTCATTATATTTTTTGTCGTATCATAAAGGTCGGTCGTGCACTCTGCCCGGATTACCTACATAATGGCATTTTACACAGTCTTCTCGTGAAAGGCCTTCCTCGCATGTTGTTTGTTCTTCTGTCCCACCGTTTGAAAGGACTATCCTTTGCAGATGTTCTATTGAATAAGATCTAAGAGTACAAACGCTACTGGAAAGAAGGAGAAGGAATGCTCCAAAGCTGGCTGTAGCTCATGTGCCACTAGGCAGTCTTCTCCTGTCCCTAGGTCACAGTTCCTGCACTTGTCATAATAAATTCTAGTTCATTGCCCTCAAGTGACTTTAGTGAAGGAGAATTCGATACTATCCATGGAGCTTTTTAATCTTGTAAAAAGACTCTCTCTAATCGAATTCATACACTCTTAATGACAGTTAATTTTTCATTTTTCGTTGTTACGAACAGGCTTACGACTACAGATGTTAACGAACTGCTTATGAGAAATAGCTGTGTATTCAATTTTACAGTTTTTTCCAGAACTACTTTTAATGCATCATTGCACATCTTCAGTTGGAGCCTTCCTTCTCCTAGCAGCCTATTATTTTTATTCTTGGCAAAAGTCAAAAGATCCGTGTCTTCAAGCCTTCATGGCAAAGTAATTATCTGTATTTAATTTGTTTTAGTCATTTTGAAAACATTCATGAAAGTTATGAAACATATACTATGTGGATTGAGAAGAAGGAAAAGAATGTTCACTTACGTCCAATCTGTTCAAAGAAACAAAGGGTGTGAGAAGCTGGTGTGCAGCCTCTCTGAAGGGCGTCCGTGTTGCATAATGTTTTATACATAATGTTTTACTGTAAGATGACAGGCAGTTGCTCTGAAGTCCCAGACGTAACTCGGATCTTGTGAGGAGCGGCATCATGTAGGGAGATGCTTCTGACCCCTCGTCAATGAGAGAGAAAAAGTACAAAGTCACAAAACTCAATTATTGTATTGTGAACTGATCATCTTCCAAGTTGCACTGTTGTTTGAATACTTCAAGCTGAATTGGAGAAGGTGAATGTTGGCACTCCCTCCAAGATGACTGGAAACGAATTGAGAGAAAAGTAGAGGTTTCAGTCAGGACAGTTATATGGATGTTTCGTAAAGTGATGAATGAATAAAACCTGGTCAACGGTCTCAGCACAGTGGGGTGGGTATCAAGGCAGAGAAGTCTGGCGCTTGGCACCATATGCAAGAAGTTAAGTGGTGCTGGCACTAGACCAACACTAGCAATGCAATAATGGTGTGCGCTGAGGCATCCCACCAACTGCACCCCCGAAAGAGAACGGTCGATGTTGCTTTCTTGGCGTTTGTAATCAACCTCTCAGTTATGACCTTGGCCATGATAATAATATAAAGGTAAGCCTAAATAGTTAGCGTTAGCATTCATCAAAGCAGATTGTCCCAGGGTAAAGATAGCCAATCAAATTTTACTACTCCGTAAACATTTTGTTCTTTTAATATCCAAGTAAAATAATTAGTGACCTGTTCGCAAACTAATCAGGATGGCCAGCGTCCCTCTTTTGGTTTGGAAAAGTTTTCTGAAACATATTAAATCTTTTTCTGTTGGGTTAAGGCTTCGGATTGTGAGCCAAGTTGGAGTTTGCAGCGATTTCAGACATCTGCTCTATGATGTTGCTGAAAGCCTTCCGCCACCGCATTAAACCCAGCTTCGGGGTTGTACAGTGATGTAAAGTTTATTGAAACATTTTTACATTTGCTTTCTTTGACCACAATACTCATTTCGCTGTAACATATGCAATTAAATAGGAACAGTGTAAACACAGTGACATTGATAGGATTCTCATTTGATTATGCTGTTACTGTTTGCATTTGTGCTGGACTGCTGTTGACAAAGGTCTAGGAATATGAGTGGATTGCCCTAGGCAGTGGAAAAGCTCATCGTTTTGTTCTCTTTTTTAACTAATTTTTTTATTGGAGTATAGTTGACTTACAATGTCGTGTTAGTTTCAGGTGTACACAGCACAGTGATTCAGTTACACATACATATATTTTTTCAGATTCTTTTCCCTTATAGGTTATCACAGAATATTGAGTGGAGTTCCCTGTGCTATATAGTAGGAGGTTGTTGAGTATCTGTTTCATATAGAATAGTGTGCATATGTTCATCCCAAACTCCTAATTTGTCCCTTCGCCTTTGGTAACTGTAAGTTTGTTTTCTGTGTCTGTTGCTTTATTACTAGTGTAATGCTCTTACTTACTAAATATCTAAAGTGAGTTACACGCGCTGCCAGGGCTTCCGCTTTGGGACTAGAAGGGCCAGCTTCCGTGCAACAGGAGTTCAGTCTCCAGAGTACTCGCTGGGATTTGGGCTTCAGGAGAATGTGGGGCTACGTCCGTGCTGACGGGACCTGGGTTTGCTCAGGATCTGCCCAGGGAGGCACTACTGGGAGTAAAAGTTCCCTGACCAGGGATCGAACCCGCGCCCCCTGCCGTAGAAGCACGGAGTCTTAACCACTGGACAGCCAGGCAATTAAGAAGAGGCTTCACTTGGGGGAGGTCAGTGACAAGGAGGGTAAGAAAAAGCATGCTTTAATGAGGCTTTAATGCGGCTGTAGATGAGAGGATTCAGCATGGGAGTGAGCACACCATACTGCACAGAGACCGTCAACGCCAGAGGGGATCCCAAAGTTGGCATGAGGCAGCAGAGAAACCCTGAGTCAAAGAAGCAGCTCACTGCAGTGAGCGGAGAATCTACAGCTTACAAGTGGGAGAAAAAGATGTCCGAGAGACACACAAGGCCCCTCGTCCGGATTTCGAGTGCTTAGAGGGGGACAAAGAGGAGAAGAGTGGAAAAACCATCTGGCCCACTGTAGCTCCCCAAAGCACAGGCCCAGCCTGTGCTGGGGAAAGGGGAACAGGTGCGATGTGCATTGAGGTTGAAAGTAACGGGGAAGTTGTGAAATAATTATTGGATAAAGCAAGGGGGAAAACAGAAATTGGAAAAAAATTAAGTTTGGGGTTAAGCCTTGCTTGACAACATATATAGCCCACCCACTCCATCCATACACACACGCCAAGCTCGTTTTAAAGACATTTGGATTTGGTGGGAAGATGGCAGAGTGGAAGGACGTGTGGTCACTCCCTCTTGCGAGAGCACCTGAATCACAACTAACTGCTGGACGGTCATCAACAGAAAGACACTGGAACTCACTGGAAAAGATACTCCACATCCATAAGACACAGTAGAAGCTGGAGTGAGACAGTGGGAGGGCTGCAATCACAATAAAATCAAATCCCATAACCCCTGGGTGGGTGGCTCACAGACGACTGGAGAACAGTTATACCACAGAAGTCCACCCCCTGGAGTGAAGTTTCTGAGCCCCACGTCAGGTTTCCCAACCTAGGGGTCTGACAATGGGAGGAGGAATTCCCAGAGAATCGGACTTCAAAGGCTAGCTGTATTTGATTGATTGATTGCAGGACTGGGGGAAAGAGACTCCACTCCTGGAGGGCACACACAAGGTAGTGTGCACATCCGGACCCAGGGGGAGGGAGCAGTGACCCCATAGGAGACTGAACCAGACCTACCTGCTGGTGTTGGAGGGTCTCCTGCAGAGGCGGGGAGGGGCTGTGGCAGCAGAGGTTCAGGGAAGTGCTCCTTGGCATGAGCCCTCCCAGAGTCCACCCTTAGCCCCACCAAAGAGCCTGTGGCCTCCAGTGCTGGGTCACCTCAGGCCAAACAACGAACAGGGACTGAACTCAGCCCCACCCATCAGCAGACAAGCAGATTAAAGTTTTACTGCTCTCTGCCCACCAGAGCAACAGCCAGCTCTACCCACCACCAGTCCCTCCCATCAGGAAGCTTGCACAAGCCTCTTAGATAGCCTCATCCACCAGAGGGCAGACAGCAGAAGCAGGAAGAACTACAGCCCTGCAGCCTGTGGAACAAAAACCACATTCACAGAAATATAGACAAGATGAAAAGGCAGAGGGCTATGTACCAGATGAAGGAACAAGATAAAACCCCAGAAAAACAACCAAATGAAGTGGAGACAGGCAACCTTCCAGAAAAAGAATGGAGGCAAAGGTAGTGAAGATGCAAGAAATGTTTCACAAAGACCTAGAAGACTTAAAGAACAAACCAACAGAGATGAACAATACAATAACTGAAATGAAAACTACACTAGAAGGAATCAATAGCAGAATAACGGAGGCAGAAGAACGGATAAGTGACCTGGAAGACAGAACGGTGGAATTCACTGCTGCGGAACAGAATAAAGAAAAAGGAATGAAAAGAAATGAAGACAGCCTAAGTGACCTCTGGGACAACATTATACGCACCAACATTCCCATTAGAGGGGTCCCAGAAGGAGTAGAGAGAGAGAAGGGACCAGAGAAAATATTTGAAGAGATTAGAGTCAAAAAACTTCCCTAACATGGGAAAGGAAATAGCCCCCCAAGTCCAGGAAGCACCGAGAGCCCCAGGCAGGATAAACCCAAGGAGAAACACGCCGAGACACATAGTAATCAAACTGGCAAAAATTATTACTGAAAGCAGCAAGGGAAAAATGACAAATAACATACAAGGGAACTCCCATAAGGTTAACAGCTGATTTCTCAGCAGAAACTCTGCGAGCCAGAAGGGAGTGGCATGGTATGTTTAAAGTGATGAAAGGGAAGAACCTACAACCAAGATTACTCTACTGGGCAAGGATCTCATTCAGATTCAGTGGAGAAATCAAAAGCTTTACAGACAAGCAAAAGCTAAGAGAATTCAGCACCACCAAACCAGCTTTACAACAAATGCTAAAGGAACTTCTCTAAGTGGGAAACACAACAGAAGAAAAGGACCTACAAAAACAAACCCAAAACAATTAAGAAAATGGTAATAGAAACATACATATCAATAATTACCTTAAAAGTGAATGGGTTAAATGCTCCAACCAAAAGACACAGGCTCACTGAATGGATACGAAAACAAGACCCATATTTATATATGCTGCCTACAAGAGACCCACTTCAGACACATACAGCCTGAAAGTGAGGGGATGGAAAAAGACATTCCATGCAAATGGAAATCAAAAGAAAGCTGGAGTAGCAATGCTCATATCAGATAAAATAGACTTTAAAAGAAAGAATGTTACAAGAGACAAGAAAGGATACTACATAATGATCAAGGGATCAACCCAAGAAGATGTAACAATTATAAATATATATGCACCCAACATAGTACCTCAATACATAAGGCAACTGCTAACAGCTATAAAAGAGGAAATCGACGGTAACATAGTGATAGTGGGGGACCCTTAACACCTCACACCAATGGACAGATCATCCAGACAGAAAATTAACAAGCAAACACAAGCTCTAAATGACACAATAGACCAGCTAGATTTAATTGATATTTTTAGAACATTTCACCCAAAAGTGGCAGAATACACTTTATTCTGAAGTGCACATGGAACATTCTCCAGGACAGATCATATCTTGGGTTACAAATCAAGCCTTGGTAAATTTAAGAAAATTGAAATCATATCAAGCATCTTTTCCAACCACAACACTATGAGATTAGAAATAAATTACAGGGAAAAAAACCCATAAAAACCACAGACACATGGAGGGTAAACACTACGTTACCAAATAACCAAGAGATCACTGAAGAAATCAAAGAGAACAAGACAAGTCTGTCCACTCTCACCACTCTTATTCAACATAGTCTTGGAAGTTTTAGCCATAGCAATCAGAGAAGAAAAAGAAATAAAAAGAATCCACATCGGAAAAGAAGAAGTAAAACTGTCACTGTTTGCAGGTGACATGATACTATACATAGACAGTCCTAAAGATGCCACCAGAAAACTACTAGAGCTAATGAATGAATTTCGTACAGTTGCAGGATACAAAATTAATGCGCAGAAATCTCTGGCATTCCTATACACCAGCAACGAAAGATCAGAAAGAGAAATTAAGGAAACAATCCCATTCGCCCCTGCAACAAAAAGAATTATAAACCTAGGAAGAAACCTACCAAAGGAGGTAAAAGACCTATACTCAGAAAACTATAGGACACTGATGAAAGAAAGCAAAGATGACACAAACAGATGGAGAGATACACCGTCTGCTCTTGGATTGGAAGAATCAATATTGTGAAAATGACTATACTTCCCAAAGCAATCTACAGATTCAGTGAACTCCCTGTCAAATTACCAATGGCTTTTTTTTTTTTTTTTTTTTTTTTTTTTTACAGAACTAGGACCAAAAAATCTTAAAATTTGTATGGAGACACCAAAGACTCCAAATAGCCAAAGCAATTTTGAGGGGAAAAAACGGAGCTCGAACAACCAGGCTCCCTGACTTCAGACTATACTACAGAGCTATAGTAATCAAGACAGTATGATACTGGCACAAAGACAGAAATATAGATCAATGCAACAGGAGGGAAAGCCCAGAGATAAACCCACACACATATGGCCACCTTATCTTTGATAAAGGAGGCAAGAATATACAATGGAGAAAAGACAGTCTCTTCAATAAGTGGTGCTGGGAAAACTAGAGAGCTACATGTAAAAGAATGAAAGTAGAACACTTCCTAACACCATACACAAAGCAAACTCAAAAAGGATGTAAGACCTAAATATAAGACCAGACACTATCAAACTCGTAGAGGAAAGCATAGGCAGAACACCCTATGACATAAATCACAGCAAGATCCTTCTAGACCCACCTCCTAGAGAAATGGAAATAAAAACAAAAATAAACAAATGGGACCTAATGAAACTTTGGCACAGCAACGGGAACGACAACCCTCAGAATGGGAGAAAATATTTGCAGACGAATTAACGGACAAAGGATTCATCTCTAAAATATATATAAACAGCTCATTCAGCTCAGTGTCAAAAAAATACAAACAACCCAATCAAAAAATGGGCAGAAGACCTACATAGACCTTATTCTCCAAAGAAGACACACAGATGGCCAGGAGGCACATGAAAAGCAGCTCAACGTCACTAATTATTAAAGAGATGCAAATCAAAACTCCAATGAGGTATCACCTCACACCAGTTAGAATGGGCTTCATCAGAAAATCTACAAACAACAAATGCTGGAGAGGGTGTGGCGAAAAGGGAACCCTCTTGCACTGTGGGTGGGAATGTAAATTGATACAGCCACTATGGAGAACAGTAATAGAGGTTCCTCAAAAAACTAAAAATAGAATTACCATATGATCCAGCAATCCCACTACTGGGCATATACCCAGAGAAAACCATAATTCGAAAAGACACATGCACCCCAATGTTCACTGCAGCACTATTTACAATAGCCAGGTCCTGGAAGCAACCTAAATGCCCATCGACAGACAAATGGATAAAGAAGTTGTGGTACATATGTACAATGGAATATTACTCAGCCATAAAAAGGAACAAAACTGAGTCATTTGCAGAGACGTGGATGGACCTAGAGACTGTCATACCGAGTGGAGCAAGTCAGAAAGAGAAAAACAAATATCATATATTAATGCTTACATGTGGCGTCTAGAAAAATGGTACAGGTGAACCAGTCTGCAGGGCAGAAATAGAGACAGAGGTGTAGAGAACCAACGTATGGACACCAAGGGGGGAAGCGCGGGAGGTGGTGGTGGTGGGGGGTGGAATGAATCGGGAGATTGGGATTGACGTGGATACACTAATACGTATGAAATAGATAACTATTCAGAACTTGCTGTATAAAAAAATAAAATAAAATTCAAAAAAATGCTAATAATAAAGTGAGTTACAGGCTTCTTGGGGCCCAGAGCTGAGATCCAGTTTTGGGTGGATCAAAATCTACAATTTGGTTGTGGCACTGTCTGGAAGCGTTGAGCTTGTCACTGCTGTGTTCAAGGAAAAGGGAAGGTGAGAAAGTATCAAGAGAGATATGTAATTGGGAGAGTCCCATGTTACTGAGCCATTTGTGGATGTTCACCTGGGTCTAATACAAGTGAAAACTGGTCAGAGAATTAGGGGGAAATTGGGGCTGGGGGGATGGTGCCTTAGTTGCTCTGTTATGTCTCCGAAAACAAGCACACCACGCTCAACCCCTTCTGTGAGTCTCACGTCATTTCCTTGCTTTACGGCGGCTCTGTCAACTCTTGCAGTCCTCCTGGTTTAAATGTTTACAGATGGAAGTGAAAAGAGGTGAGAGAAAATTCACAGGATTTTTCATGTATATGACTATATATACGTGTGCTTATTTTAAGACTCACTGATGTGCACCTGCAAATACCGTGCACCCAAGATACAAATCGTAGGAGGTGAATTTTCACAATTAACAAAATATTTTCACGTTCATCTCAACTGTGAGACTACCGTGAACAACGTTGACCTGAAAAGTCGGAGATGGCATTTAGTAGGATTCAGAAACAGCTGTCATGGGGCCGTGAACATCTTGAAATGCTGTGCAGGTATTTGTGGGTTAGTAGGGATATGCGTTTGTGAGTTTCTTTCTACAGAAATGTTTTATTAGAGTCTCAAAGAGGTAAGAGCAAAGAAAGATGAAGGGACGTGCTTCTTGGGCGTATGGTTAAGGTGTAAATTGCCTCAAAAGAACTAACCCTTTGACTTGCAAATCCCCTGAAAGGGAAGGAGGGGAGGCAAGTTGAGCGCCCCTCAGGAAGTGGAGGGGCCCAAGCCCTCTGCCGAGAGTTGGTGAAGGAAATTCACCAGAGTCCGGAAACGCCACGACAGCCCGGTCACCAGGGGGCTGGGAAAAGGTTCGATTAGCGTGGAGATTGGTGGGCGGAGAGGAGAGTCGGGCCCAGTACCAAAGAAATGCTTTCAGCGTCAGCCAGCTGAAAAACAAGACGGCTTCCTCTTTCCTACATGTTCTTCCAAAGCCTCCTACATCCGCAGCCTGCCCCTCAGACCACATCCTGCAGGATGCAGCCGGGGTGCAGCCCTGCTCTTTGGAACCAGCCATGCTAGGGATGCAGCTGGTCACAATCCCTACTGATGCTTTGCTCAGAGCCACCCTGGGCCCTGAGCTGCCCTCAGGTGCTGCCACTCCAGGGTTCTCTTAGGGACACATGTCCTGACTCACTGAAGTACGACCAGGAGAGTATACTGGGTCACAAACAACCCCGATGAGCGTTCTCTTTGGTCCCCTGTCAGAAGTTGCCCTGGTGCTGGCCAGTCTCTGCTGGCCTCACTCCCAACTCGGCTGGGCAGTCGATGAGAGGAGCAGATTATCGGGCACGTCCTCCCTGTGGCAGTGGCACGAGGGGGCAACAAACCCTCAAGGCCTTGTAATGCCTCCTCTGGCCACTGGCACGTTACCGTTTCAGCCTCATTCTAGTGGCCAAAGCAGGTCACGTGGCCAAATCCAAAGCTACGAGGTAAGAGAATTATACCCCGTGTCTTTAGAAGGAGCAACTGCAAAGTCACCTAGACGTGGATCCAGGGCAGGGTGAAGAAGGAGAGGCAAGAAATGCAACCTACTACATCTGCGTTAGTGAAGTCAGTTTCTCATACGTGACCCGGGTCTCTCCCTCACCTCCTGTGAGTCTCAAAATGGATGAGATCAAACACTGAACGGTCATCATCGTGAGAACTGGGGGAGGGATCCGTGGTTACTTGCTTGCTTTTCGTCCCACGGCACCTAGTAACACGTCATGCACCTAGACGGTGCTTAAGATCCTGGACGGAACAGTCCTCGCTGCTCCTAGCCGCACTGAACGGCATTTGCAATATAATCACCTTAGTCGGTCTTTCCGCTTAGAGCACACAGCAGGAACATATAATAATAACTACAGGTTGCCCTCCTAGTTATAGGCAGGAGACGGAGCCCTTGAGATGACTGGTGGCCTCCCTGAGAAGTGACAGAGCTCTCCACTTGCGGTTCAAATAACCGAAAACCCTGCGACCTTAACATTATGCAGATCTACCCCATGCTTGCACCAAAGAACCCATCACGTCTGCTTGGCTTTGCAGGTCTGTGTAACTCGGCCGATAGCTGGATGATCGTGCCCAACATCAAGCAGAACCACTACACCGTCCACGGTCTGCAGAGCGGCACCAAGTACATCTTCATCGTCAAGGCCATCAACCAGGCGGGCAGCCGCAGCAGCGAGCCTGGGAAGTTGAAGACAAACAGTACGTGCCGCCAGCTCAGCAGAGCTGTCGTGTCTCATCTGCTCTCCTTTCAGCTGCCTCTAGCGCCCCTTCTTTTCCTTTTCTCGGTCGCGGGTATCGCTGACAGCCTCAGAAAGCAAGCAAAGAGCCAGTGTGCGATCGTGGGTTTTGCATCAGATTCCTCTCGGTTCCAAGCCTGACACAGAGTCGGGGCCCTGTAACTGGCAGACAGTATTCTTTTCCATAGCGGAATAGCAAATTACTAACTCTTTCTTCAGGAATTCTCTTACTCCAGATAGCTGTCCAGGCCCGTGGTTCGCACTCAGAGGTGATTCTGGTCCCCCGAGGGACGCTGAGCCACGTCTGGAGTCATTTTTGGTTGTCACAGCTGGGATGGATGTTACTGGTGTCTAGTGGTTAGAGGCCAGGGATGACGGGAAACGTCCCACAATCCTCAGGATGGCCCCTACAACACAGGGCGAGCCAGGCGGTACGTGCGTCTTGTAACACTGTCATCTCCCCCCTCTCTGCCCACCTGTGTTTTATTTTATGCTCATCTTTCTTTACATCTTTCTGAGCTAGAAATATTATGCTGTACAATATGGTATTTCTTTGCATAAGACCTCCCAAGAGAAAGTCACTTGGAGTGTGTCAATGTCGCAGCGCATTCTAGGGTTGCCAGCCAACAGCAACTACTTTTTAAGAGGAACCCTCATTTAAGCCAGATCCTTGATTTCAGTAGTCAAGTAACTTTATCCCAGGTATACGTGTTTAAGATACATAACTCTTAAACATAAGCTAATTTCTCCTCTCCGTGTTTCTGCTGGTAAAGAAGAAAACGTCCTCAGAGAGTAACTAAGCAAAAAAAATGAATATATACCTATACTGAGGTTAATTCTATAGAGTAGATCTAAGAGACATCTTGTTTGTAATTCACCGGTTTTACCAAACATAATGGATTCATTTCATATAGACAGGTAATGTCATCTTCTATGTCTAGACATGCAATCATTGACCAGATGTTATTAACTTACGTACAAGAGGTCGGTAAACTTTTTCTGTAATGTGCCAGATAGTAACTATTTGGGGCTGTGCAGGTCAGATGGTCTTGGTCACAGGTATTCAACTCTGTCGTGCTTCGTCAAAACTTTATTGACACAGGCAGTGGGCTGAATCTGGCCTGCGGGCTATAGTTTGTTAAACTCTTAGGTGTACAAGTCCTACAGTGCATTGAATTGTTTAGCCAAGTCAATGATTAATTTGTTCCCTGCGCTCATTTTGCCCTCATCAAAGCGAAAGCCTTGAACCTAGACAGAGTAGGTCATAGTTTCCTTGAGAAACACATCCGAGGCGCAAGTGGAATTTGTTCCGAGAAGGCAGGGGGCTGGGCCTGACATCAGACGGCATGACCCCGCTCCATGCATGTGTCGGTGAAGCCGGGAGCTGAAGCAAACACGATGTAGTTCACCGTTAGAAGGCCAGTCTGTTCGGTGGCTGTAACGTTCTGGTCTTCCTCACTGGAAGAAGGGCAAGCAGAACACGGCCTTCATGGTCAATGATGGGTGCGCGCCTTTACGGAACGCCTTCCTAATCCGCCCATTAGGGTCCAATGATTTTTACGCACGTTCTATCTTCCACCTTTTTTTTTTCCTTTTTTTCCAATTTTATTGAAGTACAGTTGATTTACAATGTTGGGTTCATTTCTGCCGTACAGCAAAGCGATTCAGTTACATATACATTCTTTTTCATGTCCTTTTCTGTTATGGTTTATCACACCATAAGCCAAACTATCTTCAGACTCTTCTTGTCTTAGTTCATACTTTATCCCTCATAGTTGCTGGTGTGATCATTCCCGAGGACAGTTGTTTTTTTTTTTTTTTTTTTTTAAACAAGCCAAGGTAAAATTTAAACTACACGTGGAATCCAGCTTTGAGAATACCCACTGCCTGCTGGGCACTTGAGGATTTTCTCAGCTCCCCTTTAAGCTCTCCTCTGATATGAACAGAAATCTAAAAGGGGTCAGCAAAGTACAGCCCGTGGGCCAGATTCAGCTGCCTGTTTTTGTAAAGAAACTTTTACTGGCGCGGAGCCACGCCCATCTGTTTACCTATGTCTCTGGCTGTCTCCGTGCGAGGACAGTAGTGTTCAATAGCCCCAGAAGAAAACACATGGCCAACGTAGCTGAAAATATTTCCTATCTGGCCTCTTGCAGAAAAAGTGTGCTGGTCCCCGAGCTAAAAGAAAGGATTTTAGAAGTGCTGATGTCATGTCTGTATCCAAGCAGCGACTAGAAATCCTTTGGCCCACCTGCATGCGATGTCACACACACTGCTCCAGGCTCGCTGCCTCAGTTTCTCAGCCACCGTGTATTGCCACAGTCAGATTTACCAGACTTTTTCCTGTGATTGTCTGAGACCCGTGCACTGCGCGGAAGCAGCCTCCCAGCTGCCAGTGGCTGTGGAGTTTGAACATCATGGTGTTTGTTTGCATCACGTTGTACCTCATTTCCTGCCTTTTAAGTGCCTTGTACCGACATCGTGTTGAATGACAGGGTGGCCTCCACACCAATGGTGAATTCTCAAAGAAGTAACAGTTAACAACAAGATGTTCAGGTGCGATTCTCCCAAGATTTTATAATGGTTCAATTTTCAAAACACAAATGTGAAAGAGAGAGGACCTTCTTATATATACAAATGAACTCACGAGGCAAAACCCAGGTGTCACCATCACGCTGTTTGCCTGATCTTGTGGGCTGAAAAACAGACAACTTTATAGTCACTATAAGCTCGTGAGAGGATTGCTTTAATTTGGAATAATCTCAAAGTAATATAAGCCTGTAGATTATTCTGTACGTGAAAACCTGCAGTCTTGACTTGTTTGGTTCCTGGTCTGCAGTCTATTGAGCGTGAACCCATTTTAAGCTGGTTGAACATGGGAACGGTTGAAAATGAAGCCTTCATTTTCTCCTCCCTTCCCGGATGCTGTTCAGCCAGTATGTACCTGTGCCGCGGGTGTACAGCTGGGATTCCCCCAGGATAGCTTACACCACATGTTCTGGTGGATCCTCGCCCGAGCTGTTGTCAAATCGTGAGCGTAGCACCCCTGCATCCGCATCTTAGAACTGACTGACTGCGAGCCCATGATGGCAGGGACGTGCTTGTTACCATTTTCCGGTACTTTTTAAAGCTGATTCTGAAAATACGTTCATGCTCGTGTTAAAATCAACAGTTCTTTTCATCTTCCGCTTTCTGTTTTGTAACCGTTTCCAGGCCAGCCATTTAAACTGGACCCCAAATCTGCACATCGCAAGCTAAAGGTGTCCCACGATAACTTGACAGTAGAACGTGATGAGTCATCCTCCAAAAAGAGCCACACGCCTGAACGCTTCACCAGCCAAGGCAGCTATGGCGTAGCTGGAAACGTGTTCATTGACAGTGGCCGGCATTACTGGGAAGTGGTCATAAGCGGAAGCACATGGTAGGCAATTTTATCTAAATATATTCTTTCACGTTCTCCTCCATCCCAGATTATTACAAGGTATTGAACATAGCTCCCTGCGCCACACAGCAGGACCTTGTCCCCCATCTCTTTGACACATAGTAGTTTGTGTCTGCTAATCCCAAACTCTTCATTTATCCCTCTCCCCTTTCCACTTCGGTAACCGAAAGTTTGTTTTCTACGTCTGTGAGTCTGTTTCTGTTTTGTCAATAAATTCTTTTCTATCATATTTTAGATTCCATACATAAGTGATATCAAATGATATTTGTCTTTGTTTGACTTGCTTCACTTGAGTATGATAATCTCTAGGTCTGTCCGTGTTGCTGCAAATGGCATTATTTCATTCTTTTTGATGGCTGAGTAGTATTCTGGTGTGTGTGGATACACACACACACACACACACACCGCATCTGCTTTATCCATTCATCTGTTGATGGATGTTGTCCTACAACTATAAAAAGGCACATCTTATTCTGGACTTTGTCAGAGCATCAACACATACCAGGGTCCATCTTGAATAATGATATGCAGAAAATCTTGATCAGTCAGCTGTTGCTACAGTAATGCTGCATAACAAACACCCCAAAATTCAGTGACTTCAACCAACAATAATTTACTATTGCTCACCGACACCCACATCTGTGGGTTAGCTGCTCAAGGCTAATCTTAACTGGGCCTTGCTTTAAGCTGGAGGTTGGATCTAGGTCTGTTCTATGGGTTTCTTCATCCTCTTTGGACATGTGGGCTACCCAGGCCACGTCCTTCTCAAGGAGCCCAAGAGCGCAAGCCCAACTCTGCAAGCACATTTCAAAGCACTGCTTGCATCATGTCTGCTAACTTCTTATTGGCCAAAGCCAGTCACGTGGCCAAGCCCAAGGCTAGTGGTGCAGGGAAGTATATTTTCTTCACGTGGAGTTGAGAGGAGGGAGTGGAAATATACCAAGCAATCATCTAGTCTACCATTCGGCCAATAAGAAAAAGTACTCGTTTTAACGCCATCCATTTTTTATTTACAGCAAGAATTGAGCCCTGGTCCCAGGGAGAGCTAGCTAGTATGCTAACACTGCTCTCTCATGCCTTAAAGCATGGGTCAGCTGACTACAGCCCTTGGGCCAAACCCAGCCCACTGTCTGTTTTTGTAAATAAACTATTTATGGGAACACAGCCAGGCTCGTCCTTTTCCACAGTGTCTATGGCTGCCTTTGAGCCACAGAGCAGAGTTGAGGAAGTAGAACAGAATCCTGTGGTCCATGGAGCCAAAATGATTAGCTCTCTGGCCCTTTACAGAGTGAGTTCTCCAATTCCTACTCTAAACTCCTGCTCTTCATCACTTAAACTAATTTCTGTCGCCTTGTACGTTTTGTGATTCTAGACTGGGCCCATCAGTACAAATAGCTGAGAGCTATTTGGGGGCTGGGGGTGAAGCAGTGATCCTTGGCCAGGACTCATTTCAGAGGGCCCCTCAGATCCAGCCCAGTGCTTTGAGCCCACTGAGTTCTCTGAGCCTAAGGGGTGGAGGGCAGGGCAGTCTACGTGGGAATTAGTTAACCCTACCAAGTTCACCTTACAAAGCTGACCTTGCCTATTCCACAGCCATAAACTGCACCTCTCACCCTGGCCATCTGTCTCACAGATGCCCGCTTAACGAGCTCCCTTTCTGAGCAATTATGGTTTTTATTTAGCCAGCCCTTATCTAGCACAGCTATGTGCCAGGCACTGGTCTAAGCATTTTACGAATGGTCACTCATTTATTCATCCTAACAGCCCCACAAAGGTAGGTGCTAATATCCCATTTTACAGACGAGATGACCGAGGCCCAGGGGCACAAAGCTCATAGTGACAGAGTTGGGGAGTCTGTAATCAGGGTACAAGCTGTTAACCAAGGGTCCACAAACGTTGTCTGTAAAGGGCCAGAGAGCCAGCATCTCTAGGTTTGCAGGCCAGATGATTTTTATCTCAACTGCTCACCTCTACTGTGGTGGTGGGAAAGCAGCCATAGACCACACATCCATGCATGGGTGTGGCTGGGTGCCAATACAACTTCATTTATGAAAACAAGCAGAGGGCCATATTTGGCCCATGGGTTGTAGTTTGCTAACCCCCGCTCTGAACCACCATGCTGTATTTTTGAAACATTATAATTACGCTTTAGGCAGGAGGCATAATCCTCCCAGACTTCAGACAATACTTCTACAAAGCTACAGTAATCAAAACAGCATGGTATTGGCACAAAAACAGACATATGGATCAATGGAACAGAATAGAGAACCCCAAAATTAACCCACACACCTACGGTCAATTAATCTTCGACAAAGGAGGCAAGAATATACAACGGGAAAAAGGCAGTCTCTTCAGCAAGTGGTGTTGGCAAAGTTGGACAGCCACATGTAAATCGATGATGAAGTTCGAACACACCCTCTCACCATACACAAAAATAAACTCAAACATAAGGCATGACACCCTAAAACTCCTAGAAGAGAACATAGGCAAAACGCTCTCTGACACAAATCGTACCAGTGGTTTCTTAGGTCAATCTACCAAAGCAATAGGAATCCAAAGCAGTAGAAATAAAAGCAAAAATAAACAAATGGGACCTCATCAAACTTACAAGCTTTTGCACAGCAAAGGAAACCATAAACAAAACAAAAAGATGACCTACGGATGGGGAGAAAATATTCACAAATGATGCGACCGACAAGGGCTTAATTTTCAAAATATACAAACAGCTCATACAACTCAACAACAAAAAAAACACACAACCCAATCAAAAAATGGGCAAAAGACCTAAACAGACTTTTCCCAAAGAAGACATGCAGACGGCCAAGAGGCACATGAAAAGATGCTCAACATCGCTAATTATTAGAGAAACGCAAATCAAAACTACAATGAGGTACCACCTCACACCGGTCAGACTGGCCATCATCAAAAAGTCTACAAATAACAAATCGTGGAGAGGGTGTGGAGAAAAGGCAACCCTCCTACACCATGGGTGGGAATGTAAATTGGTACAGCCACTATGGAGAACAGTACGGAAGTTCCTCCAAAAACTAAAAATAGAATTACCATATGATCCAGCAATCCCACTCCTGGGCATACACCCAGACAAAACTCTAATTCGAAAAGATACACGCACCCCTGTGTTCACAACAGCACTACTTACAACAGCCAAGACATGGAAGCAGCCTAAATGTACATGGACAGAGGAATGGATAAAGAAGATGTGGTACCTATATACAATGGAATATTACTCAGCCATAAAAAAGAACGAAATAACGCCATTTGCAGCAACATGGTTGGACCTCGAGATGAACATACTAAGTGAAGTAAGTCAGAAAAAGAAAGACAAATACCATGTGATATCACTTATATGTGGAATCTAAAATATGACACAAATGAAACTCTCTAAGAAGCAGAAACAGACTCACGTAGAGAACAGACTTGTGGTTGCCAAGTAGGGGCGGGGTAGGGATGGATTGGGAGTTTGGGACTAGCAGATGCAAACCAATACATATAGAATGGATAAACAACAAGGTCCTACTGTAGAGCACAATGAACTGTATTCACTCTCCTGTAATAATTAGTCATAAAAAAGAACGAAATAATGCCATTTGCAGCAACATGGATGGACCTAGAGATTATCATAATAAGTGAAGCAAGTCAAACAAAGACAAATATCATATGATATCACTCATATGTGGAATCTTAAAAAAATGATACAAATGAACTTACAAAACAGAAATAGAGTCACAGATGTAGAAAACAAACTTATGGATACAGGGTGGGGGGAGGAAAAGATTGGGATGGACAGATACACACTACTATATAAAACAGATAACTAGTAAGGACCTGCTGTACAGCACAGGGAACTCTACTCAATACTCTGTAATGACCTATATGGGAAAAGAATCTAAAAAAGAGTGGATATATGTATATGTGTAACTGATTCACTTTGCTGTACACCTGAAACTAACACAACACTGTAAATCAGCTATGCCTCAAGGAAAATTTTAAAAATATGTATCCTGTAATAAACCATAAAGGAAATGGAAAAAAAATACGCTTTAGGGCTAACTGTGGTGTACTTAACGACTGATAGTTTAATCTGTGCCTAAAAGAAAAAAACTGCCTAACTTGAAGATGATGAGTGTTATAACAGTGTTACTTTTGAGATCAGGATACTAAAACACTTCTTATTTATTAAAAAAACCCAAAAAAAAACAAACTTTCAATTCAAATCTTTGCAGACAGTGCAGTGTGTCTAAGTCCTTTCCAGTGTTGGTACAAGTCGTGCAAAATCCAATAAGTCAAATCATAAACTTGGGTGTCTTATTTCTCCCAACAACGGTCCCTATATTAGCCAAGCAAGTAGGTTTCTTTTCTCTTGCCACCCACACGGTTCTCTTTGCCCAGAACATTTCTGTTCCAACATCCCGCTGGAGGGTGGAGGACAAATCCTTCCCCCACTCTGGGCCAGACTGGCATTTATAGTTTGTAGCTGCACTGGGACAAGATAAAAGCCCAAAGGAAAATACAGTGAATTTTTGCAGGTGCAAAAGAGCAAATATTTCCAGTTAATTAACGGGCTCTGTTAAGCTGGGATGGAATCCAGTGTCTAAATAATTACAATCCCATTAATAATTACTTATGATAAATGATACCTGATCGTCATGATCTCATTGCCATTGATGAATGGTGTGGGGAATTCCACCAGACCACTTCACTTATACAAACATAGATTAGCACTACCTTGAAAACACCAGATGTCAAAACCAACTCAGGAGGAGGGGAAAAGGTTCTCAAATTAATCGCCAGGCTTTCGGACCTTTACAAACTTGTGTCCGTTGCAGAAAATTCTCAGAAAGTAGTTGAACATTTCCTGGGAGGAAAGGGTGACGCTTACAATCAAATGCCTGTAATACCTTGATTTGCAACAGCTAATGACACAGATATTTTCTCGTGACATATAGTCCTGACTTGAAATTAACATGTACGTTATGATCCGTGCCCTGGGGCATGTTAACACTGCCGAGAAACATAATTCTTATACTTTCTGAATTCTCCGAGTCTCGCTGCGCACCTTAATGGAACACTGCCTTCTGCCTGCACCTTTCAAGCTCGGTGGAAAGATGTACATAGTTTTACAGATTAACGATAATATAATGGGGGTTTCCTTTGCTTAATGGATTCTACACGGAGTTATTTTCTTACTCTAAGGCTGTTAACGTGCTCTTGGTGTTTCAGGAAATGGTGCTAATGTGGGTTCACGCAAAGATTACTGGGCCCCGGGTTAAGCGAGTCTGGACTTTGCCCCTCTTTTTTTTTTTTTTTTTTTTGCGGTACGTGGGCCTCTCACTGCTGTGGCCTCTCCCGTTGCGGAGCACAGGCTCCGGACGCGCAGGCTCAGCGGCCGTGGCTCACGGGCCCAGCCGCTCCGCGGCACGTGGGATCCTCCCGGACCGGGGCACAAACCCACGTCCCCTGCGTCGGCAGGCGGACTCTCAACCACTGCGCCACCGGGGCCCCTCATTTTAACCTCTTGGTTTCCCCCTTGCTACATGAAGTCAGTCATACCTGCCACAGCTGCTTCGTAGGGGGTTCAGTTAAGGTTCATATGGAAAAGAAACGTCAAAGTTCTTTAACAAAAAATGAAAACAGTGTGTAACAACAAGAAGGAACCAGTACAGACATGCAGCTCTGTTGTGATGCAAAGGCAAGTGCTACATTATCTGAAAAGGGAAATGGCAGCTGTTAGGGTTCTGAGAACAACAGAAGTCATTCTAGGTACACCAAGGAGGAAGAGAGCCAGGGGCTTCCAGGGGCCCTGGAAGGGCTGGGAGCGCAGGTCAGGGAGCCCACTGCCCCAGTCCACGAAGCTGGAAAGCTACCCACAGCCCAGAGACAACTTTTGCCTGGAAGCTTCCACAGACCTCACCTCTGCTGTCTACTGTCTGGAAAACAGTGTTTCCCCTCCTGTTAGAACTTCTGGATCTTGTGCAAGGGTGTCAGTGGCTGAATCTGATGCAGACTCTTATTGGAAGGAGGACTCTGGGAAATGCAGCCCCAGGATTGTCCCTGAGATGCAGAGCAGGATTGACGAGGGAAGAGAAGAGGCCGGTTTGACGGCACACAGGCTGGTACCCTGGGCTGAACAGATGACCAAGTCCATCCTCTTTTAATTCAGTCATGGTGTGTTCTCTTATTGTACTTTACATCCAGCATGTGGATGTAAGAATTTCGAAAGAATGTCTCTTTTTTTAATCAAAGACCCATGAAGTTTTTCTCTCTGCAGTGGGTAAGGTACCATATGTCAATATCCAGCTAGACTAGTTTCTCCTGTACGAATGGAACTCTGAATGACTCACTATTTATTGAGAATGATGGGGTTTGCTTATCTCAGTAACTATGAAATACTACAAATATTAGGGAGGCAAACTTCAGCAGGGTGAAAACAGATTCAGCAGCTTAGAACACTGTAGAAAGAATTCTTAACTTTTTTTTTTTGAGCAGTGAGGACATTTAGAATAAGGAGAATACCCACCTTCTCAGAGACAGTCAGATTTTTTAAAAGTATAGTAGGAAATAAAACCAAAGGGGCTCTTCTGGTGAGGAAAGGCATTAGAGGGTGTTATGTAAGTTTGTGGCCTTTTGAATCATTCTACGTTCAAAGTCTGACTCTGGTAGTTATTAGTCGTGTGTCACTGGGCAAAACTAATAACAATTAGTGGATATTATATGCCAGGCCTTGTGCCTGGGGTTGTACACGTATTCTTTCCTGAACTCCTCAAAATAACCCTGAGACACAGTGACGGTCCCTGTGTTACAGATGAGAAAACTGAGGCTGGGAGATGACAAAGAACTTATCCCCCTAAATGAAAATCATTCTCCATGCTTGCCTTTTGAAATCATGGAAAATGACAGACAAGGCGTCAGGTGAAAAATTCAAAGAAGGTCAAAAGGAGAAGTCTAGAGTTGTGCTGTCCAATTTGGGAGCTCTTTAAATAGTTTCATTTCATTAAAATTGAATAAATTTCCAGTTCAGTTCCTCACTCACACCAGCCACAGTTCAAGTGCCCAATAGCCACGTTGCAGCTCGTGGCTACCATACTGAACAGAGCAGAACATGTCCATCATTGCAGAAAGTTCTACGGGACGGCACTGGTCTAGCGAATTCGTCGCGTGGGTCTTCGTGAACGTAAAAAAAAAAAAAAAAAAAAGACAGCAAAACCCAAAGTTCCAATTCTCTTGTAACGTCTGAACTGAAAACGGGAATGTGGGGCAATGCAGTGGCCCCTTTCTGCCCACTCTATGTTCGGAAGGGAAAAAGATGAGGAACGTGGGTCCAGGGTTCATGCCAGCTTTCACTGAAGAATGAACAGGGATGACAAGAGGATCCCGTTTTCCTGACCCCTGAGGACCGCAGAGAGGATTTCACGCGTGTGTGCAACATGGCTCATGGTTTTTGTCGTTGCTGTTTTGTGTCTGCAGGTATGCCATTGGCCTCGCTTACAAATCAGCCCCGAAGCATGAGTGGATTGGCAAGAACTCTGCTTCATGGGCGCTGTGCCGCTGCCACAATACCTGGGTGGTGAGACACAACAGCAAGGAGATCCCCATCGAGCCAGCCCCCCACCTCCGGCGCGTCGGCATCCTGCTGGATTACGATAACGGCTCCATCGCGTTCTACGATGCCTTGAACTCCATCCACCTCTACACTTTCGACATCACATTCTCGCAGCCTGTGTGCCCCACCTTCACTGTGTGGAACAAATGTCTGACCATCATAACCGGCCTTCCCATCCCAGACCATCTAGACTGCACCGAGCAGCTGCCGTGAGCACGTGGCAGCGCGGAGCCGTCTTCCGGGGAATGAAAAGGGTGGTGGCCACCATTTCGGGGACACAGAAAACAGAGGCTTCCAGAATGTGATTAAATCTCACCAAAAAGTATCCAGAAATCAGCTAAGATAGGACTCCAAACGGGCGATTCCTCCCTTTCACTGTGTTTTGTATCAAGTACAGGCTTTAATAATTTCTTCACCTTTTTTTTTGTATTTACAGGAAAATTTATAGATTATTTATAAAAGGAACATAACCAGGATTACAACTCTTAGGAATTCTCTGGTTTTGCACATTAGGAGGCCCGTAAGTGTACCAGCTCTTGACCACCTTTATTTCAGCACAGTGTCTGGGCTCAAGAAAAACGTTTTGTGTGCTTATCTACCCTTCTCACATCCTATGTCCTACGGATCCCATGGGAGGTCCTGTCACCCCAACACTGCATAACAGTATGCAACTATTTTCAAAATAAAAAATAGTTTTGAATCTAGTAGGGAAGTAAACAGGCTTTCTTACTCTGGTTTATCTTGAAGTGTTCTAACTGCGATGTCAGAAAAATTTATTGGGTCGTGTAGGATGGAGAGAGGAAGAGGGAGAATGGAAAGACGACTCGGGAGCTTGGAATCTGCCATAGTGAAATCTGTAATTACCCTCCGATGGCTGGTGGGATCATGCTGGAAAGAAAGGTTCTGAAACCTTTGGCCACGTATTGCCCTGTTTTTCCCAGGATTAAGGATGCTGGGAGAACATGAAGAATGAGATTGCAGTTGAAAAAAGTCGCCTTGAGTCCTACTGATTATTCAAAAATTCAGGCTGATTTGCGTTTCCTCGGAAGTGGGATTCTGTGACGTGATAGAAATCTATTTCCTTTTAATAGTTTCTTTAGGCCTGTGAAATTTCTTCACTATGTTTAATAGCTGTCCTGTGTCCCCCCGCCCCCGAATAAGTTTTGTCTCTGGGGCTGAGGAAATAAACATTTTCTGTCACAAATGGCAACACCACTTTGGATCGATTTTGCTCTCCAGGACATCAACACGTGGTCCCAGCTGCCACTACCACATCCAACTGTAAGTCACCCGAAAAACACTTAATATATATGAGTTGGTAATGACAAGGGACATTGCATAAAGTACTGTTCTCCAGTATACGTGCCTCAGAAGTTATTATAAACAGACTTTTATTAAACACATCTTGAAAGATGTAGAAGTCCCTCTATATTCTAGTGTAGTTTACCATAGAGTTGTAAGAAAAAGCAAAAAAAAAAATCAAACTCACTGTTCGCACTCCGGAACCTGCTAGTAGAACCTGGCAACGCCGTGTCAGATGGGATGCTTGGGGTGCTGACCTGACACGTTGGAGCGGTCCGTGAATTAAGACTTTTTTAAGCCGTCCTTGGACTTGGGCCAGGAATCTGGCATTGGTTCTACCTTGACGAAGGGCGTGACATCTATCAACCATTTCATTTGCTAAAATATTTATCTGGGCTACGGGGTTGGCCGTTTTGACTGAACAGACTGGGGGATTTAGACACTGTTTTTACTGATTTTGTTTTTGAGCAAATCAACCAACTGTTTCTTTGAAATTCGTCCATAGACCCACTGTTTCAGCATCGTGTTATGTGATGACGAGTCTGGACTTCACGGGTGGCTTGCCCGGTGCTCCGGCCTCTCCACTGGCAGGTGCTCCTTTTTCTTAACAGATAGATTCTATATATTTACTATATTATTTATACCCAGATGAATATTTTGTTAGCGACTTAGGACAATTTCACATCTAAAAGATGGACGCCTCAATGGAAAAAAAACACTAATCATTCTCTGGAAACTTAACGGGATTTTTTTCTTCTTACGATATAAAAACAGTGCATTGGCCTTGCCTGAATAAACCAAAAGGGTTGGCTTAGTGATTTTTACGTACTTTTTTGGTAGCTGAATAATGGATATTTTCATGCACTTTGTACACTAACAGGTTTTAAATAAAAGGGTCTAAAACTCAGCTTCTGAGGTTCTTAAAATCATGGTCTCCAGGTACAATACATGCTCCAGTTTGCCTTATGATGTTAATCTAAAGCATTTACGAGGACAGTGTTTCCATGAATTATAATGCTTTTCAATATGAAGAAGTTACTACTCCAGCTTTCACTGAAAGCCATTTAGGTTGTGTTCTGGTTATTTTTATATGGACAGGAGGGATTGTGTATCATTTTGTTGTGGAAGTCTCACTCTTTGCTAACTTAAGAACATTGTGGATAATAGCAATGACTATTTCCATGTTGTCATATTTACAGGAAAATATGTATATGATGAAAGGCCACAGTGTTTACTTTCATTACTGTAACGATGTAGAAAGATTTCCATGTGGATTTTCTTTGAAAGCCAGAAAAATATACGCTATAAACATTTGCTGCAGTACAATTCTTTAAACGGATTGGGGGCGCGGCCTTTTGTTTCTGAGGTTCTTACTTCACAGGAGGCACCGCGATATAGGGGAGAAAGAGCTGGCAATGCCAATTACGTTAATACACAAAAGTGATGCAGCGGCAACCAAGGCTACCAGGTCCGACGTCACGGGTGTGTGAACAGTGCTGGGACCATCTTGAAGTGCTTAATAATGTTTGGACAAGGGGGCCTGCATTTTCATTTTGCTCTGGGCCTTGCAAATTATGTAGCCAGTCCTCATAACAGAACTCAGAAACATGGTACCTCTGTCTTTTCTGCTGGATACAAATGAAGAACCCTGGATCCCATGTCACAAGTGTCTGGCCATAAATTCAAGTAGGAATCTAGATGGATGAAGATGAGAGTGGGCTTGGGTGAAGATTTTCTTTCCAGCTTTCAAAGAAAATGACTTCAAAAACTGACTGCCCATAGTGATGAGAGCTTCTACTGGAGAAGAGGCAAAGGCCTGAGGACAAAGGCATTTTATCATGGTACTGAGAGCTAGAGACTTCCTGAGGAACCGAACCAGCGCCCCCCAGTGGACGCGGCATTCCATTTCGGCTCCGGGCACAGATGCAGGGCCTGCAGAGAGACCCACATGTCTGGGAGCATACACGTGCTTTCGGTGTTGGGAACCTGATGATCCGGTTTAAAAAGGATACAGAGACGGTAATGGGGGCGGGAGAATGTTTCTAAAATAGCGCTTCTGAACCAAGGGGCGATATGGTAATGCCTGGAGTCGTCTTTGGTTGGCCCAACTTGGGGGAAGTGCTACTGGCATCTAGTGGGTGGAGACCAGGGCTGCTGCTTCAGAGGCTGTGCTACGCTTTGTAGGATGCTACGACAAAGAATTATCCGGCCCAAAATATCAGTTGTGCCGCAGATGACAAACTCTTATTTTGGTTTGGTTTTTAAAATCAGAGCCCTCACAATTTTTTTTTTTTTTTTTTTTTTTTTTTTACTTTTCCTGTAACTGATTCAATGCCTGGTATATCAGAAAGAAAAGAAAGGGGACACCAAAACCTTCACTGCAGTGGCTCCTTCCCTTTAAAAAAAATATTTACAAAATTGCTTGAAAAATCTGAAAAGCAATCCCAAGCCTGTGTAGATAGAAATCCACTGACAAGTGTCACAAAGATTTGGATGTGATTTGCTTAGCTGGGAAATGAAAGGTCTCTGTATGCCGCCTCTTGCACCCGAACGAATTCAATCCCTGGTACTTGAGTCACGCTGCCAGGCCCTCAGCCCAGACTCTCCATTGCTGTTGCTTTCTGGTTGAAAATAAAATCATTTTTGTGGTTCCCATGCCCTCTGTCTCTGCCTGTCTCTGTTGCCTCTTTTGCCAGTGTGTGTGTTCACATTCACGATTTCCACAAATACTGATTCAACTTCTGCTAATTTTTATACTCCTTCGCAACATATCCATTTTCTTTTATGCTTGAAACTTTCCTGCCTCCACCAATCCGGCCTCTAATCAAAATACAGTTACTTTACAAGACACAAAATAGTCCCCGGAGAATGTAAAGACGCAGTAAGAGAAAACCTGTACAGGAGCGGAGACTGGAAGAAGAACGGCTTGGTTCCAGTCTTCCGGATGGGGCGGAGAGGAAGACAAACACGATTTGAGCAGACGGGTGGTGGTCTTTACAGCATGGTCTGGGACCATCCCAGCAGTTGGTCCATAAATCTATCGCCAGCCCCCTCCCCAGGCTAATAGGACTTGACTTTCATTAGAGGTGTGAGCCTTTCTGACCTAAGTCAGCGCTCTGCAGACTGCGGTCATGGGTCTGCGGCGTGAGTGGCACCTGCACGCTTGTTACACGTGCCAGCTCTCTGGCACGTGTAACCCCAGACCTACTGGGCAGAATCTGCGGGGCTGGGACCCAGCGATCAGAGTTCCAACCAGCCCTCCGGGGGATTCTGATAGTAGCGGACAGTGTGTGAAACGCCGCTCTAGAGGGCGTTCTCCAGGCTCGATCCCATATAGACACGCACTTATAGCCTGAAGTGTCTTTTCAAGGTCATGTGCTCTAGACGCAGCACGATGTAACGCAGTGACTCTTAACCTGGCTGAGCAGGAAAATCTCTTTTTTCTTTTTTTTTTTAAACAAATGCCAATTTCTGGATCCCGTCCTGAAAGATGGGATGAGAAGGTCCAGAGTGTGGCCCAGCACCCCGTGCTTTTGTTTGAAGTGATTCTCAAGTGCGGCCAGGATTGGCAGCCAATGCTACCTAGCAGCACAGGTCTCGGCCCCTTTTCTGTCAAGGTCAGAGAGGGACTTTTCTAGGGTTTGCAGGCCATACTGTCTGACAACTACTCAGCTCTGCAGCTGGAAAGTGAAAGCAGCCAGGGAGGATGTGTAAACGAATGGGTGTGGCTCTGTTCCAATAAAACTTTATTTACAAAAACAAGCACGGGGCACATTTGTCCCACACTGTGATTGGCCACAGCAGATACAGTACTGGACCAGCGGCCTGAAACCTCCAGTGCATTGTCTAACTATCCCTCACTCGCTGGGGACTCAGCCATGTCCCCTCATGGCTCTGGGCCTCTGAGCTCACAAGTCCTTTCCAACACTGAATTACATCAATTCTGCAATCACAGAACTCATGGAGAATCCGTTACCGAGTGCTTAAGACAGGGCTACAGGGCTATTAAAAGATTCTTTCGTTCAACAGAGTAGGGTGTGCCTGTTCTAATGATTCGCTTTACCTCCTTCATAATTTTGACTTAGATCAGCCCTTTTCACAAGTCACAGGTGTAAAATATATTCCCTTTAGTAAGAGTTGAGAAGTACATTTAGTTTGAACTTTTGAAACAGACGCTGCTGTAATTAATCACTTTTCAAAGTCAACCTGAAGGGCATGTCACACACTCCAGAGAGTAGCCCCCATTCCCCTCTTTTACAAATTATTATTTTGTAAATTAGAGAAGCAAAATAGGTTGAAGAAGAGAGCTGCTTGTGATTATAATAGGAGCATAAAAAGAGACATGTGGAACTTGCAAGATCCCTTTCCCTGTGGGATGTACTTTCAAGAATGTAAAATAAAAATGGGGTCAAGGGCTTATGGAAGAACCTCTCTTGTCGTTGTCCTGTCTTAATATGGGTGATTTATGGAAAGGAATTCAGGTCTCCCTCTGAATCTTTTTCAGCCATGATTATAAAGGCACGATTAAATAGGAAGCATGGCAATTAACAAGCAAATGTGTCATGGCCAAAAACCAATTACCAATTAAGGAGAGACAGAAAAATGATTTCATGAACATTGGTTCTTTAGCATGGTCTATTTATCCTCAAAGCTCAATTTTTTTTTTTTTTTTTTTTTGCGGTACGCGGGCCTCTCACTGTTGCGGCCTCTCCCGTTGCAGAGCACAGGCTCCGGACGTGCAGGCTCAGCGGCCATGGCTCACGGGCCCAGCCGCTCCGCGGCATGTGGGATCTTCCCGGACCAGGGCACGAACCCGTGTCCCCTGCATCGGCAGGCAGACTCTCAACCACTGCGCCACCAGGGAAACCCCCAAAGCTCAATTTTTGATGATGGTCATTAAAGGTTGTTTAGTAAAATATTTCAGGTAATAAAGCTTATCTCACCCCTTCCCCAGTCTATTCTCCCTTCAGCTTCGGCGCCCTCTCTCCCGCCTCTTTTCCGTCAAGCTTCGCAAAGGGCAGTTCAGATGTTCTGCTTCCGTTTCCTCGCTTCTCATCATACCTCCCCACTCACTCGCATCAGGCATTCAGTGTCTTCCATCTACCAAACAGTGTTCAGTGATGTCAGCAATGTCATCTGCATCCACACGTATTCCCATGAATGTCTGGCCTCATCTCGGCACACAGCAGCTTTTGAGATGTTAACCCACTTCGGTTCTTTTTTAATCCCTCCCTAGACAACGCCATCCACACCGTCTCCTCCTTCGCCACTCTGGGCAGATGCCTCCCAAATCTCTATCTCCAGCTCTCATTTCCCTGCTGAGCTCAGCCCCATATATTGACCCGGTTACTTGGTCATCGCTTCCGGACGCCTACGGGGCGCCTGAGATGCAATGTGTCCAAAAAGGCACTCGGGGTCTCTTCCCCCCAACCTTGCCGTCTCCAGGCAGTTTCACAAACCAAAAATGAAACGTTCATGTTTGATGTCTGCCTCACCCTCCGTGTCCAGTCTGTCACCAAGTCCTGTTGATTTGCTCTCTTAAAGAGCTCTAACTGACCTCCTCCCTACGCCTGCGCAGAACCTCCAAGCTTTCACATCTCACTGACATAACCCGCTAACCGGTCTACCTGTAACCCATACTGCATCTTGTCTTTCAACTCATCCCCCAGGGCAGCCAAGGTAACGTCTAAGTGGGATCACATCACACATACCCCGACGTGCTGCTTCCACCATTCTTATCCCCGCTTCTGACCCACACACACTGACTGAAACTTTTTCAGAGTGTTCCGTGTCTTGATACTTTCCATGAAACTCCTCCACAGTGCCTGTGAGACCCTCCACGGCGTTCTCCCTGAATATTCCCCGAGCATCATCTTGGACCATTCTCGCCTTATTCCCTGCACTCCGGCTACACTGGCTGCTGTAGCGATGCTCTGCTCTGTCCCTCTCCTGGGACCACCCTTCCCTAACCTCCTTACCTACTGCTAATAGTTTTGATTATTTCTCGACCAGCATTTCCCGTGAAGTGTTCTCCTCATCTGCCTCAACCTAGTTCCCCTAGAACTGCTTCACAAAGCACTCTGTGCCTCTGTTCATAAGTACAGCTCAGCATTTCCTTCTGTAAATTCTGTTTACTACTTCTGTCTCTTTGCCACCGCTAGACTGTAACATTACTGAAGTCTGAGACCAGGATCGACTTGGCTCAACGAGTGCCACACAGTACGTGCAGAAGTATTTAGCGTAGAATTCCAACGTCTCACGAATGTGTTCTGCTTGCAACTTTCTCTTAACCCCCCCGCCCCGCGTGACTTCAACTCTTCTCTTTAAAAGACTTGTGTTAAAAATAAATCAATGAATAAGTGCTTCGTATTGGCAGAAACCACATATACCTACAGGATGAAAGATAATCTCAAAATAAAAGCTAGAAAATCTACCTGCTAGCAAATTCCATCCTGTCTTCGTAGTGGCTTCAGGTCACCCAACAGAAAAGAAACCCTCCAAATTGGGCGAGTAGATCTGCCCGTCAGTGTCTTTTATCATCTCCCCCCTGGCTCCCACCCCTGAATTCGAAGTCTGAAGTTGTGCTTATATAATTCTTAATGGCTCAGCTCATCCCACACTCTAAGACGATCCACGTGCAAATAAGATGAGCTCTAGGGCATCACCTAGACAAGGTTCGCGAGCAGGCGACACAGCCTCAACAGTTCCTCCAGTACAGATGGTCAAAGATACAGCACACGAACACTCACCCAAAGAAAGCTGGGGTACCTGTATTAACAGCAGACCAAGGAGACTTCCAAGCAAGGAACATTTCCTAGGAGCCAACAGTTCACCACCCCACCCCCAGAAGAATGAAAGTGGGAGTCAAGACAGGGTTAGTTGAGGAATACAGGATCTGGAATTGGCAAATTTGGGGCAAACCTGTCCAAAGGGAGTCGGTTATGCATTTTGCTTGGGCCTACTGCATTTTGGAGTCTGTTACTCCAATAGATAAGTTCCTGTAGATGATGACAGAGATGACTATTCCTGGTTTAAATCCCTATGTCAGGCCTTGGGGCAAATCCCTCTGGACGAGGCCAGGTTCAGAAGCAGCAAGAGACGCAAACAAGGATAAATGTCTAGCCCTCATCATGGACCAATGAGCCCGCTCAAGGCCTCTGCCCTTCAGCCCCTGGGGGCTTGGTACACACAGAGAAAGGAGGGCGGGGCGTCCCAATCGCAGCACCTGTTATCGGTTGCCACTTGCTCTCTCCCCGCATTCCGGACCTGGCACTCAGGACATCCTGAAATGGAGAAGGTTGCTGGTAGGAGGACGTTTGCAACTTTCAAATGATTGACTGGAAGCAGAAGCGCCAGGGCGTGAACCCTCAACCCCAGAGTTCACGGGGCCAACCAGCCTGCAGAGCCCGGGCCCTTGATCCTGCTAGACGGGCAGTTCTCATTAAGCAATGCTGCTGGACTCGGTGCCAAAAACGTAAGGCCAGCTGCTCCCTCCTGGACTTCATTTCTAGGCTCCGAAATACATGTATTTCTAAAATTTCCAAGGCAATCCATCTTTTCTTGGTGGAGGTGCTTGAACAACGCAAACATCTATTGAGCAACAGATGAGAGTCCAATCGTTCTCGCAGATGGCTACGGGGAGATATCCCGGGCATGGAGGACAGCCCAGAGAAATGCCACAGGCCTCCCACTCCCTGCAGGGAACCAGGCCAGAGATACTCCTGGAACAGCACAGAAGCACTGCTCTGGGCTGCCGTCTGCACGATTTCAGAGTGACCGTACATGCTGGGGCAGCTGACCTTTAAAGGCAGCTCACTCTTCCCGAGGCTTTTGCTCTTAAAACCAAGAAGTCCTCGGGAACAGCTCTGACTGGAGGAAAATCAACGCAGCTCAAGACAGCATCCGAGACACAAATGTGAACAATTTCCCTTCATGCTGTCAGACCCAGCCGTCAAAAACATCCCCAAAGTGCAAAGACCCGGCTCCGTGCTGCAGAAAAATTCCACTGCAGGGAGACTGAAATCACGACACCCTTACAGCTCTGGAAGGAAATGAGATGACTGAGTGTTACAATGCCCTGGTGAATTGGGTAAAAATGAGGAAGTTGTTCATTCTCGCTAATTACAGTCCGGGTGTCAAGTTTTCATTTTCAATTTACGCAGGATATTACGAACTCTTGTGTGCTTATGTACTGAGGGTCTAATGAGATTGCCAAGTACAATCTTCCACCCTCATGGACACACAGGCTGGGAAAGCAGGTATCTTTTGAGTATATTTCCGGATATACTCTCTCTTCCTCATCTCACTTGTTCCGTGGACAAAGTCGTCGTCTTCTTCTTTTTTGGGGGGCCGAGCACCATGTGGGATCTTAGTTCCCCAACTAGGGATTGAACCCATGTGCCCTGCAGTGGAAGCTTGAAGTCTTAACCCCTGGACCGCCAGGGAAGTCCCTGTGGACAAAGTCTTCTGATGCCCAGTTTCGACTCCGTTCAGTCCTTTCTCTAGCTGTCCCGTCTCTAAAGCAGGAGTTCTCTGCCTTGGCACCATGGACATCTGGGGTTGCAAAGTTCCTTGTTACGGGGCTCTCCCGTGCCCTGTAGGATGTATAGCAACATCCCTGGCCTCTGACCACCCCCGACCCAGGTGTGCCAACCAACTACGTCTCCAGACAGCTGCCAGATGTGCCCTGCGGGGTGGGGGATGGGGGCACAGTCACTCCTCTTTGAGGACCAGTGACCTAACGAACACTTCAATGGTGACATCCATCCTATATCATGATGACATCCCTTCTGTCCACGGAACCTTCTCACATCACCTTCCTACCAATTTTCTATTCCTTCCTCCGCTCCCAGGCCGCTGGGTCACTTGTGAGGAGTCTGTTGATATGCAGGCATTGTCCAGCTCACTGGCTCGACACCCCCGGGCCCGCCCAGTGCGCTGTCAGTTACATTGGCAGAGAGGGAGGCAGGAATGTCAGAAGAATAAACATCTCCCCCTTCTTCCTGGAACTGGAGCCCTCAAAAAATGCAAATACAGAAATTGGCCAAGATGGCGGGGTAGAAAGATCCAGAGCTCACCTCCTCTCATGGGCACACCAAAATCAGAACGATTTGCAGAACAACCATCAACAAAACAGACTGGAAACTACTAGAAAAGAACTTTTACAAGAAGAAGGAACCACAACAAGATGGCTAGGAGGGGCAGACTCATGATATAATCAAGTCCCATACACCCAGGTGGGTGACCCACAAACTGGAGAATAATTATAGTGCAGAGGTTCTCCCACAGGAGAGTTTGTTTGTTTGTTTATTTACTGGCTGTGTTGGGTCTTCGTTGCTGTGCACGGGCTTTCTCTAGTTGCGGCGAGCGGGGGCTGCTCTTCATTGCGGTGTGCGGGCTTCTCGTTGCGATGGCTTCTCTTGTTGTGGAGCACGGGCTCTAGAGCACAGGCTCAGTAGTTGTGGCGCATGGGCTTAGTTGCTCCACGGCATGTGGGATCTTCCCGGACCAGGGCTCGAACCCGTGTCCCCTGCACTGGCAGGCAGATTCTTAACCATTGCACCACCAGGGAAGTCCCCAGGAGTGAGAGTTCTGAGCCCCGTGTCAGGCTCCCCAGCCTGGGGGTCCTGCATCAGGAAGATGAGGCCCCAGAGCATTTGCCTCTGAAGGCCAGCAGGGCTTAATTTCAGGAGTCCCAAACGACTGGAGGAGATAGAGACTTCACTCTTAAAGGGGGAACACAAAATCTCAAATGCACCGGGACCCAGGGCAAAAGCACTATTTTGATAAGAGCCCGGGCCAGACCCACCTGCTGGTCTTAGAGAGTTTCCTGGAGAGGCAGGGGTGGGGGGTGCCTGTAGATAACCCTCGGGGCAGAGACCCTGGTGTCAGCCGTTCTGGGGAGGTTCTACCACGTGGACACTGGTGCAGGAGGGCACCATGGTGGGATCCTCCCTCTAGCTCATTAGTGCCAAGACCTGGTACCACCCAACAGCTGGTAGGCACCAGCGCTATGACACCTCAGGCCAAGCAACTAACTGAGTAGGGACACAGCCCCACTCATCAGGAGACAGGCTGCCTAAAGACTTTCTGAGCCCACAGCCGCCTCTAGACATAGCCCTTAAACACAGGACCCAGCAATCCCACTACTGGGCATATACCCTGAGAAAACCATAATTCAAGAAGAGTCATGTACCACAATGTTCACTGCAGCTCTATTTACAATAGCCAGGACATGGAAGCAACCTGAGTGCCCATCATCGGATGAATGGATAAAGAAGATGTGGCACATATATACAATGGAATATTACTCAGCCATAAAAAGAGACGAAATTGAGCTATTTGTAATGAGGTGGATAGACCTAGAGTCTGTCATACAGAGTGAAGTAAGTCAGAAAGAGAAAGACAAATACCGTATGCTACCACATATATATGGAAGTTAAGAAATAAAAATGTCATGAAGAACCTAGGGGCAGGACAGGAATAAAGACACAGACCTACTAGAGAATGGACTTGAAGATATGGGGAGGGGGAAGGGTAAGCTGTGACAAAGCAAGAGAGAGACATGGACATAGATACACTACCAAATGTAAAATAGATAGCTAGTGGGAAGCAGCTGCATAGCACAGGGAGATCAGCTCGGTGCTTTGTGACCACCTAGAGGGGTGGGATAGGGAGGGTGGGAGGGAGGGAGATGCAAGAAGGAAGAGCTATGGGAACATAGGTATACGTATAACTGATTCACTTTGTTATAAAGCAGAAACTAACACACCATTGTAAAGCAATTAACTCCAATAAAGATGTAAAAAAAAAAGAAGCACAGCCCTGCCCACCAGAGGGCCAGGACCCAGCTCCACCCACCAACAGGCAGGCAGCAGCTCTGCCCTCGAGGCAGCTTGCATTAGCCTCCAGACCAGCCTCACCCGCCAGGGTGCACATACCAGACGCAGCAAGACTATAATGCTGCAGCCTACAGACCCAGCCTGCCCACCGTAGGCCAGACCCTGCCCAGGGACCAGCTAAGACCTGTCCCTGCCTACCAGCAGGCCAACGTAAGCTTCAGGACACCCTGGACCCTGTACACAACTGTCTCAGCAACCGCCCCCTCGCCACCAGCGATCTGACACCAGCTCTGGGATCACCTGGGCCCTGCAGCCAAACTCCAGGACACAGCTCTGCCTGCAAGTGGTCCAGCAATAACTCCAGAATCTGGCTTTACCCACCAGTGAGCCAGCACTAGCCCTGGAATCCCCTGGGTTTCTACAGTCAGCTTCCTCATGACCCGGCAGCCTCCACACAAGGCAGGGCCTGGCAACCAACTGGATTAGGAGCTACCCAAGCCTACCAGGTCACCCACGTAGCCCACCACAACAGAAGGACTCATCAGCCCTCACAGGGAAACCCCTAAAGCATATAGCTTGGGTGATGAGAGGGGAGTGCACTGGGAAGCACAGGACGTGTCCTAAAGAAGGCCACTTCTCCATTCATCCAAAAGGAGCAGAATACACATTTTTTCAAGTGCACAAGGAACGTGCTCCAGGATAGATCACATGCAAGGCCACAAAACAAGCCTCGGTAAATTTAAGAAAACTGAAATCGTATCAACCATCTTTTCTGACCAACAGTGCTATCAGGCTAGAAATCAACTATAAGAAAAAAATGCAAAAAACCACAAACACATCGAAGCTAAACAATATGCTACTGAACAACAAATGTATCACTGAAGAAATCAAAGAAGGCATCTAAAAATACCTAGAGACAAATGAAAATGAAAGCATGATGATCCAAAACCTATGAAGCTCAGCAATAGCACTTCTAAGAAGGAAGTTTATAGTGATACAAGCCTACCTCAGGAAACAAGGAAAATCTCAAATAAACAATCTAACCTTACATCTAAAGGAACTAGAGAAAGAAGAACGAACAAAACCCAAAGTTACTAGAAGGAAAGAAATCATAAAGATGAGAGCAGAAATAAATGGAATAGAGACTAAAAAAACAAGAGAAAAGATCAATAAAACTAAAAGCTGGTTCTTTGAAAAGATAAACAAAATTGATAAACCTTTAGCCAGAGTCATCAAGAAAAAAAGGGTGATGGACCACATCTATCACATCAGAAACGAAAAAGGACAAGTCACAACTGACCCCACTGAAATACAAAGGACCTTAAGAGACTACTACGAACAACTATACGCCAATAAAATGGACAACCTTGAAGAAATGGACAAATTCTTAGAAAGGTACAACCTCCCAAGACTGAACCAAGAAGAAATAGAAAATATGAACAGACCAACTAACGTGAATGAAACTGAATCAGTAATTTTAAAACTCCCAACAAACAAAAGTGCAGGACCAGATGGCTTCACAGGTGAGTTCCACCAAACATTTAGAGAAGGGTTAACACCTATCCTTCTCAGACTATTCCAAAAAAGTAAAGAGAAAGGAACACTTCTGAACTCATTCTATGAGGCCAGCATCACACTGATACCAAAACCAGACAAAGGTATCACAAAAAAGGTAATTACAGGCCAATATCACTGATAAACATAGATGTAAAAATCCTCAACAAAATATTAGCAAACCAAATTCAAGACATTAAAGGGATCATACACCATGATCAAATGGGATTTATCCCAGGGAGGCAAGAATTTTCAATATCCATAAATCAATCAATGTGATACACCACATTAACAAATTGAAGAATAAAAACCATATGGTCAGCAGAGAAATCAAGACGGCAGAGTAGTAGGAAGTGGGACTCACCTCTTTCCACAAATACCTCAAGAATATATCTACAAATGGAACAATTCTCACAGAACACCTACTGAACAAAAGCAGAAGACTTCAAACACCTGAAAGGACAAGAAAGATCTCCACATACCCGGGTGTGAGAAAGAAAAAAAAAAAAAAAAAAAAGAGCAAGTGGGATGGAATCTGCACCCCCGGGAGGGAGCTACAGGAGAGAAAAGGTTCCCGCACCCTGGGAAGCCCCCTCAGCAGTGCGGAGATCAGCTGGGACAGAAAAGGAGCTTCTGGGGCTTAGAGGAGAGCACAACAACGGGCTGGCAGCAGGCAGGACAGAGAGAGAGACCTACACGGAAGGTCCGTGCCACCATCCTGCACGCCCCAGCCTGAGACGCGTGTCCTCTGGTATGGGTGGGGGCTGAGTGCTGGAACTTGGGGTTTAGAGGACAGACCTGGGAAGAGGACTGCTGTTGGCTGCATGGAGACAGCCTGAAGGGGCTGGAGTGTGGGGAACCACAGTGGGGAGTGTTCTCAGAAGCGGCCCAGGCCGCCATAGAAACGGAGCACCATTGTTAAGCGGCATGCAAAGGGAGGGGCGGGGCGACCATAGCAGCCTCTTTCGCCACGTGCCAATCCCTGCCTCTGCAGGCTCCAGGAGAGGCTCCCGCCTGGGCAGGCTCTCATGCCCCGGCCACCTCCTTGGCAGCCCCAGGAGCAGACACTGGTGGGTTGCCCACATGCAGTGGTGGGGCTGAAATTACAGCTGAGCCCCAGGGGCTGTGCAACTCAGGAAGCGGAGCTGAAATCTCTCCTGGGCTGCGTGAACCACTGATTCATACCTCCACTGACGGCTTTGCAAATTCATCACCTGTGGAGCATCCGAATGGACAACAGGTGCTCCTGTGGCTGGGACAGGTCTGACCTTAGCAGCTGGGGGCTTTGTGGGTGCGTACACATGGGGGCTGGGCTGGGCCAGAGCCTGAGCTGCCTCCACAGCTCCCACAGCAGGTCCAGGTGCATGATAACTGCAGTCCTTGGACCTGACTTCAGTGGATCTGTCCTGGTGGCCTGGTGCAAACAGTGCCTGAGAGACACCAGGGCCAACTGCCGGCACACCCACCATTGAGGTGGGGCCGAGGGCAATGGCAACCACAGTGTGCTTTGTGAGCCCGCATGATGGGCGAACAGTGACACGACAGAGCACGCTCACAGGTGAACAGCTCCAGCGGAGGAACACTCAGTGGCTCCTCTCCCAGTGGGAGCCCTCCAATCCCACCTGCCTCACACGCAGATCAGAACTGTAGCTCAGAAACAGACCTGGGGGCTTCCACTCCAGCAACCAGGGAGCAGACCCTGCCCCTGACAGGGCAGTGACAACCACAGAGCAAAGAGGACGCCCCACTCAATATCCGTAACACCAGTCACACCTCCTACCAAGAGGTCAATGGCCAGCACACACGGAGGAAAGCGGCGGCAGGAATCCGTACTGAAAACAGCCCTCGCGCCAAAAAATATCAAATCCACGCAGGCTACACGGGGACATTCCCACATAAAGATAGCCCTCCAAGACCACAGTATAGAATTATTTCTAAACTCAAAGAGCAAGAGAAATACAAGTAAAATGAAGAAGCAGAGGAACCACATCCAAATAAAAGATCAAGAGAATTTCCCTCGAAGAACAAACAATGAAACAAACCTCTTCAGTCTAATAGACACCGAGTTCAAAAAGGAGATAATGAAAATACTGAAGGAATGAAGAAAGGCTATTGACATAAATGCAGACTACTGTAAAAAGAACTAGAAGCTATAAGGAGGAGCCAAGAAAAATTAGCGAATTCATTTGAAGAGAAGAAAGCTGAAATAAAGGCTATGAATAGGGACCTCCCTGGTGGTCCAGCGGTTAAGACTCCACGCTCCCAAGGCAGGGGGCCCGGGTTCGATCCCTGGTCAGGGAACTAGATCCCACATGCCGCAGCTAAAGATTCCACATGCCGCAGCTAAAGATTCCACATGCCGCAGCTAAAGATTCCACATGCCACAACTAAAGATTCCTCATGCTGCAACTAAAGATTCCGCATGCCGCAAGTAAAGATCCAGCACATGGCAGTGAAGATCCCGCACGCTGCAACGCAGATCCTGTGTGCCACAACGGAGACCCAGCACAGCCAAATAAATAAATATTTTTAAAATAAAAAATAAAGGCTATGAATAGCAGAATGAATAAGTGATCTGGAAGATACAATAATGGAAATCACCCAATTAGAACAACAGCAGAAACCCAAATGAAAAAAAAAATGAAAGCAATATAAGAGACCTATGGGATAATAGAAAGTGTGCCAATGTATGCATAATAGGGGTTCCAGAAGGCAAAGAAAGAGAAAAGAGGATTGAAAATGTATTTGAAGAAATTATGGCTGAAAACTTCCCAAACCTAAAGAAGGAAACACATATCCAGATACAGGAAGCACAGAGGGTTCTGAACAAGATAAACCCTAACAGACCTACACCAAGACATATTATAATAAAAATGGCAAAAGTTAAAGAGAGGATTCTAAGGGCAGCAAGAGAAAAACAAAGAGTTAATTACAAGGGAACCCCCATAAGTCTATCAGCTGATTTCTCTACAGAAACGTTGCAGGCCAGAAGGGAGTGGCAAGAGATATTCAAAGTCCCGAAAGGGAAAAAATCTGCAACCTAGGATACTCTACCCAGAAAGATTACCATTTAGAATGAAAGGAGACACAAAGAATTTCTCACACAAGCAAAAACTAAAAGAATACAGCAGTACTAAACCTATCCTAAAGGAAATATTAAAAGATCTTCTCTAAATAGAAAAGAAGTAAGAATATGGAGGAAAGGGAAGATCACAATTGGAAAGTAAATCACTTAAATAAGCCAGTACACAGATTTTTTTTTAAAAATCAAAAAATTTCTGTGAAAGCAATGATAACCACAATGAATAGCAAAAGGATGAACATGAAGATGCAAAAGAGGACATCAAAATCATAAAATGTAAAAAAAAAATCATAAAATGTCAGGGAGGAGAGTAAGAGAAGGTAGATATTTTTTTCTAGAATGTGTTTGAGCCTATATGACTACCAGTCTAAAGCAAGTAGATATAGAGGGGTTAACATACTTAAAAAATAGGGCAACCATAAATCAAAAACATACAATAGATTCACAGAAAACAAAAAGAAGAGAACAAAAGCATAATACAAAAAAAATCATCAAGCCACAAAAGGAAAAACAAAAAGAAAGGGACAAAGAAGAAATATAAGATCAATGGGGAAACAAGGTTTAAAATGTCAATAAATAGATATCTATCAATAATTACCTTAAATGTCGAGGGACTAAAGGCTCCAATCAAAAGACACAGAGTGGCAGATTGAATAAAAAAAAAAAACAAGAGCCTACAATATGCTGCCTACAAGAGACCCACTTTAGGGCAAGGGACACACATAAAGTGAAGAGATGGAAAAAAGATATTTCATGCAAAGGGAAATGACAAGAAAGCAGGGGTCACAATACTCATATCAGACAGAATAGACTTCAAAACAAAGGTTATAAAGAAAGATAAAGAAGGACACTATATAATGATAAAAGGATCAATACAAGGAGAGGATATTATACTCATTAACATATATGCACCCAATATAGGAGCACCCACATACATAAAACAAATACTAACAGACATAAAAGGAGAAATTGACAGGAATACAATAATTGTAGGAGACTTTAACACCCCACTCACATCAATGGACATATCTTTGAGACAGAAAATCAATAAGGCAACAGAGATTCTAAATAACACAATAGAACAGTTACACTTAATTGTTATCTTCAGGACATTACATCCAAAAAAAAGCAGAATACACATTTCAAGTGCACATGGAATATTCTCTAGGATTGACGACATACTAGGGTCCAAAACAAGCCTCACCGAATTTAAGAGTATAGAAATTACTTCAGGCATCTTTTCTGACCACAATGGCATGAAACTATGAATCAACCACAGAAAAAGAAATGAGAAAGAAAACAATTACATCTAAACAACATGCTACTAAAAAACCAATGGGTCAATGATGAAGCCAAAGAAATTTAAAAATACCTAGAGGCAAACGACAATAAAAACACAACCATACAAAATCTATGAGATGCAGCAAGAGCAGTTCTTAGAGGGAAGTTCATAGTGATACAGGCCTTCTTCTGGAAATAAGAAAAACCTCAAACAAACAAAACCTAAAGTCAGCAGAAGGAAGGAGATAATAAAGGTCAGAGGAAATAAGTAAAACAGAGATTTAAACAACAATAGAAAAAAAGTCAGTAAAACCAAGAGCTGGTTCTTCGAAAGGGTAAACAAAATTGACAAACCGCTGACCGGCTCACCAAGAAGAAAAGAGAGGAGACCCAAATAAACAAAATAAGAAATGAAAGAGGAGAAATCACAACTGATACCACAGAAATATGTACTCAAATTGATGGGAAGAGGTAAAATTGTCATTATACACAGATGACATAATATTATATGTAGAAAACCCTAAAGACTCCACACAAAAACTACTAGAACTGATCAACGAATTCAGCAAGGTAGCAGGATACAAGACTAATGTACAGAAATCAGTTGCATTTCTTTACACTAACAATGAAATATCAGAAAGGGAATGTAAACAAACAATTCCTTTTAAAATGACATCAAGGGAGTTCCCTGGTGGTCTAGTGGTTAGGATTCAGCACTTTCAGTGCTGTGGCCTGGGTTCAACCCCTGGTGGGGGAACTGAGATCCTGCAAGCTGCGCAGTGCAGCCAAATAAATAAAAATAAAATCACATCAAAAACTAAAATACTTAGGAATAAACCTCACCAAGGAGGTAAAAGGCTTATATGCTGAGAACTACAAAACATTAATGAAGGAAATTAAAGATGATTCAAAGAAACGGAAAGATATCCCATGCTCTTGGATTGCAAGAATTAATATTGTTAAAATGGCCATACCACCCAAAGCAATCTATGGATTTAACGCAATCCCTATCAAATTACCCATGACATTTTTTTTTTACATAACTAGAACAAATAATCCTAAAATTTATATGAAGCCATAAAAGACCCAGAATAGCCAAAGCAATCCTAAGGGAAAAGAACAAAGCAAGAGGCATAACCCTCCCAGACTTCAGACAATACAACAAAGTACAGTAACCAAAACAGTGTGGTATTGGCACAAAAACAGACATACGGATCAAGGGATCAGAACAGAGTGCAGAAATAAACCCACACACCTACGGTCAATTAATGTTCGACAAAGGAGGCAAGAATATTCAATGGGAAAAGTCTCTTCAGCAAGTGGTGCTGGGAAAGTTGGACAGCCACATGTAAATCAATGAAGTTAGAACACACCCTCACACCATGCACAACAATAAACTCAAAATGGCTTAAAGACTTAAACATAAGATATGACACCATAAAACTCCTAGAAGAGATCATAGACAAAACATTCTCTGACATCAATTGTACCAATGTTTTCTTAGGTCAGTCTCTCAAAGCAATAGAAATAAAAACAAAAATAAACAAATGGGACCTAACCAAATTTACAAGCTTTTGCACAGCAAAGGAAACCATAAACAAAATGAAAAGACAACCTGTGGAATGGGAGCAAATATTTGCAAATAACGTGACTTAAGGCATTAATTTCCAAATATTTGCAAATAATGCGACTTAAGGCATTAATTTCCAAAGTATACAAACAGCTCATACAACTCAACAACAAAAAAACAAACAACCCCCAAAATGGGCAAAAGACCTAAATAGACAATTCTCCAAAGGAGACATACAGGTGGCCAAGAGGCACATGAAAAGATGCTCAACATCACTAATTATTAGAGAAATGCAAATCAAAACTACAAGGAGGAACCACCTCACACCAGTCAGAACGGCCATCCTTAAAAAGTCTACAAACAGTGCTGGAGAGGGTGTGGAGAAAAGGAAACCCTTTTACACTGTTGGCAGGAATGTAAATTGGTGCAGCCACTGTGGAAAACAGTATGTAGGCTTCTCAAAAAACTAAAAATACAATTGCCATATGATCCAGCAATCCCACTCCTGGGCATATATTTGGACAAAACTATAATTCAAAAGGTACATGCACCCCTATGTTCACAGCAGCACTATTCACAATAGCCAAGACATGGAAACAACCTAAATGTCCATCGAAAGAAGAATGGCTAAAGAAGATGTGGTGTGTATACACACACACACACACAATGGAATATGACTCAGCTATCAAAAACAATGAAATTTTGCCATTTGCAGCAACATGAATGGACCTAGAGATTATCATACTAAAGAGGAGTCAGAAAGAGAAGACAAATACCATATGGTATCACTTATTTGCAGAATCTAAAATACAATACAAATCAACATATCTATGACACAAAAACAGACTCAGATATAGAGAACAGACTTGTGGTTGCCAAGGGGGCTGGGGGAGGGGAGGGGAGGAATGGGAGCTTGGGATTAGCAGAGGCAAACTATTATACACAGGATGGATAAACAACAAGGTCCTACTGTATAGCACAGGGAACTACATTCAATATCCTGTGGCAAACCATAATGGAAAAGTATATGAAAAAGAATATATATATAACACTGAATTTCTGTGCTGTACAGAAGAAATTAACACAACACTGTAAATTAACTATACTTCAATAAAACCAAAAAATATATATGATCATCTCAATAGATGCAGAAGAAGCTTTTGACAAAGTTCAACATTCATTTATGATAAAACCTCTCCAGAAAGGGGGCATAGAGGGAACATATCACAACATAAGAAAGGCCGTCAATGACAAACCCACAGCTAACACCATACTGAACAGTGAAAAGCTGAAAGCATTTCCTCTAAGATCAGGAACAAGACTATGATGCCCACTCTCACCACTTTTATTCAACATAGTACTGGAAGTCCTAGCCATAGCAATCAGACAAGAAAAAGAAATAAAAAGAATACAAACTGAAAAGGAAGAAGTAAAACTGTCACTGTTTGCAGACGACATGATACTATACGTAGAAAACCCTAAAGTTGCCACCAGAAAACCACCAGAGCTCATCAATGAATTTGGTAAAGTTGCAGGATAGAGAATTAATATACAGAAATCTGTTGCATTTCTATACACTAACAATGAACTATCAAGAAAGAGAAATTAAGGAAATGATCCCACTTACCATCACATCAAAAAGAATAACATACCTAAGAATAAACCTACCTAATGAGGCAAAAGACCTATACTCCAAAAGGTATGAGACACTGATGAAAGAAACTGAAGATGACACACACAGATGGAAAGATATACTGTGTTCTTGGATTGGAAGAATATTGTTAAAGCGACCATACTACCCAAGGCAATCTACAGATTCAATGCCATCCCTATCAAAATACCAATGGCATTTTTCACAGAACTAGAACAAGCATTTTTTAAAATTTGTATGGAAACATATAAAAGACCCTAAATAGTCAAAGCAAACTTGAGAAAGAAGAATAGAGCTGGAGGAATCACACGCCCTGTCTTCAGACTATACTACAAAGCTACAGTCATCAAAACAGCATGGTACTGGCACAAAAACAGACTCATAGATCAATGGAACAGAATAGAGAGTCCAGAAGTAAATTCACACACTTACGGTCAATTAATCTATGACAAAGGAGGCAAAGATATACAATGGAGAAAAGACAGTCTCTTCAGTAAGTGGTGCTGGGAAAACTGGACAGCTACATGTAAAAGAATGAAACTAGAATATTCTCTAACACCATATACAGAAATAAACTCAGGGCTTCCCTGGTAGCGCAGTGGTTAAGAATCTGCCTGCCAATGCAGAGGACACAGGTTCAAGCCCTGGTCCGGGAAGATCCCACATGCCACGGAGCAACTAAACCCTTGAGCCACAACTACTGAGCCTGCGCTCTAGAGCCTGCGCTCTAGAGCCCGCGAGCCACAACTACTGAAGCCTGTGCACCTAGAGCCTGTGGTCTGCAACAAGAGAAACCACCACAATGAGAGGCCCGCGCACCACAACGAAGAGTAGCCTCCGCTCGCCACAACTAGAGAAAGCCCGCGTGCAGCAACAAAGACCCACGCAGCCAAAAATAAATAAATAAAATAAATTCATAAAAAATAAATAAACTCAAAATGGATCAAAGATCCAAACGTAAGACGAGAAACGATAAAACTCCCAGAGGAAAACATAAGCAGAACACTCTTTGACATAAATCATAGCAATATTTTTTAGGATCCATCTCCTAAAGCAAAGGAAATAAAAGCAAAAATAAACAAATGGGACATAAACCTGGAGACATATTCTGCCTAGAACAATAATTCTATGAGACTGCTTTTGGAAAGGATACGGCTGCTCCAAAGTATAGCTATTATATACTTTGCAAAAGAGGGAGGAGGGACAAATTAGGAGTTTGGGATTAACATATACACACTACTATATATAAAATAGATAAACAACAAGGACCTACTGTATAGCACAGGGAGCTACACTCAATATTTTGTAATAACCTATAAAGGAAAATAATCTGAAAAAGAATAGATACAGACAGGTAACAATCGCTTTGCTGTACACCTGAAACTAACACAACACTGTAAATCAGCTGTACTTCAATTTAAAAAAAAAGTATAGCTATCATATCTTTTCTTTCTGTCCTTCCCTCCTTCCTTCCACAGCTCAGAAGAATCCACAAATTTCTGCTTTCCCCTGAGGGAAGGAAGGAAGGAGGAAGGAAAGGACAGATTGAGGGAGGGACAGAAGGAGCAGGAAGAAGGGAAGGGAGACAAGAAGGGAGGGAGAAGGAGATCAGGGGAGAAAAGGGGAGAGAGAGAGGGAGGAAGGGAAATAAGTGAAGGAAAAAAGAAAAGGAGGACATCAATGTTAGATTCATGCAGTACACAATTCAAATTTGTTACGAGTGCTAAAGAATTTATTCAAGTGATGGTTGGCCTAACTCACTCTCATTTGTTGCCATATAACACAGAGATGGGTGGTGCTTCCAGGATCCAGCATCTCACGCAGAACCAAAGGAAGTGATGCACTGGTTTAGGTGATACAATAGATATAGCGGAATAAAAACTGACAGCAAGAGAAAATAACCAATGACGATGAGTCCGTAGATGCTCACTTAATTCCTATTAACTTAATATTAGAAAAGGGAACAAACGTTTCTGCTTTGGAGCCATGAAGGAGAAACAGAATTAGAATAAAACGACAAGCATAAAGGTCCCCCAATCCATCACCCCGCCTTCAAGCAAAGCCAAAAAAACTTGTTTTTTCCCTTTCTACAGATGTTTGAAGGAAACTCCACTTCTTGAAAGGTCCTCTTTATATCACATCAAGTTGTCAACTCTCAAATTTAGTCTGTTGTCTCCAGTCTAGTAATATATATTTATTAACGAAATTTTTGAAAAATAAAGACGGACACAAAAAAAGCAAAGCAAAATAAACATCCATGTGCTTCTGGGAATCACGTAATCAATGAAAATTTTCATTTCTGAAAAACCTCATTTCTGCTACATATTATTATATGAATCATTCTGCCTTTACATCCTGATTCAAGACCTAATTCTTTATCGGCCATTAATGAGAAGTGTTGTATATTTTTGAAGTGTGTTTAAAAAGTCTTATTTTAGGACATGGGCCAACAGGCAAGGTTCGCCAACTCATTAACCTGCTCCATAAACTTTAAACCACTGTTTCCTACGGGAGAAAAACATACCTGGGAATAGTTACTATTTTAATTCTTTCCTTCTATTTCAAGACCGGTTTACCCCCATTTCATCTGAATGAAAATTACTTGAGAACGTTTCCTCCCTTGTGCAATAAGGGACTTAACGACTTAATTCTGGTTAAGAAATCCAATTGCTTCCATCAGTCAAAGAACCAGAAGCTAAACAAAAATTCAGAACCAAAGGAAATCTGTCATGATGGTGTAGGGAGCCCCATGGAGGGTGCTGCCACTCAGAGGGACCGGCAGACAGAACCTTCTGACCTTGTTAACTCTGAGCGGAGTTTCCTCAAGCTTCTGCCAGAAGAAGGAAGGAAGGAGTGTGGCCCTGTGTACTGTCTGTCCACAACCATCTCCCAACTATTTCCTTTCCAACGGAGAAAGGGAACTGTTGGGCTCAGTTTGTATGAATGCCATTTGTTTTTCAACTTCAGGATTATGTTCTTTGGCTGGGAATTGGGGAATTCTGCTTCTGCAGGCCCCAGCCTGAAAGCCATCACTTCTCCAACTTCTACAGGCCGGCGCTGGCGTCTGGGCCACTCAGGAGGCTCCTCGGCTTCCAGGGGGCCCGAGGCCAGGGCTTCCTGCTCTGTCAGGGGCAGCCTGCTCCCAAGCCTGGAAGGGGGCTGCTTTCTGGGACCCGGGGCTGGGTCCGTGCCCACATTTTAATGACAGGCTGGAGCCAAGTGCCTCTGTGATTGGGAAAGCTATATGCTTGCTTGGGGCTTTTTAGTCATAAAAAGCTTTTGCAGGCATTGTTCCCAGGCTGTTTCCACCTTGGCCTTGGGGTTCTGAGCTAAATAGTCCGCACGCTGTTATCAATGGTCAACATACCCTGCCAACATATTAGGGCTCTCCAGTGTGGTCTGGCCTTGTACAGAATCGGTAAAAGACATAACCTCTGTCTCGAAGACCTTGTGCCCCTAAAGCCTGGTGAGCATATGTAGATATGAATGCTGACAATCAATGATTGACAAACATCTGAAACACAGCAAAACCTCGTTAATCCACTGTTGCTGGCCCCAAATAGCATGTAATTCAAAGCAACTGCTGTTCCTGTCCTCCATTGTTCTTTAATGAAAATATTCAATAACTCGAAACTGGCGGTGGGATGTTTATTTTTCCAGGTCCCTGGCACCTCTAATTTTCAGGACATTGCTTCTAATTTTATTTTCATGATTAAGTAATAGATATTATTTTCCTAGATCTGCCCGTCAAGCTCTCCGTAAGAAGTTTCACCGTTGCAGCTACAATGGCATCAGTGTTCTGATCAGAAAGCTAAGTCTCACATTGTCCAAAGGAACTGTTAACCTCAGCTAGAAATCTCAGCACGGATTAGTGACTTCATTTTTTAAAGGAATTTTTATCTGACTTTTGAAAAATGATATATGTTTATCGCAGGACGTTATGAAAATAAAGAATGGCACAAAGGAAAACAAAAAATATGCTCATGACCCCACAAGCAGAGAAAACACTGGTTTATCTACCTCAGGCTCAAGGTTATGAAGATGTCGATCCAGAAGAGATGGGGGGAGGGGGGGAGGGAAGAGAGAGTCACTCCTTTATATTCTGCTCTCTTCACTTGAAAACACGGATACCTTCTTCATACCAATTGGGAGCCAGAGATCGCGAGGAGAGAATTCAGCCACTGTTGCCAACATGGTAATAAACTCTATTTTCCATGAAACAGAATTCATGATAAATTAGACACAGCTCCCATTTCAATTCCTCAAGTAAAGAGAAACTCATTACAAGATGGTCTCATGCAGGAAGTGAAAACACAGGCTGGACCCCAAGGACAATTTTATATGCTTGATGCTACATCAGGGAGATTGAGTTAAACCAGTGGTTCTCATTTTGGAGTGATTTTATCCCCCAGAGGATAGAGGACTTTCGCAGTGTCTGGAGACGTTTTTGGCTGTCGCATCCTGGGGAGGGGGTGATACTGGCATCTAGTGGGTAGAGACCAGAGATGCTGCTAAACATCCTACAATGCACAGAACAACAAAGAACGTCCCTACGGCAACAAAGAATGATCCGGCCCCAGGCGTCAATGGTACTGAGGCTGAGGAACTCCCAATTAAACTCATCCCATCCTTATCCACAGAGAATCACAATCTAAGAGGCCACAAGGATGCAGAGAGAAGAGACCAGATGGGCTGCCTTTCTGATGACTTGGGGGGTGGACAGATGTTCTGACAGCATAGCATAATGTTTAAAAGCAGTGGTGGGAGGGACTTCCCTGGCGGTCCAGTGGTTAAGACTCTGTCCTTCCACTGCAGGGGACACAGGTTCATCCTCTGGTGGGGGAACTAAGATCCCACATGCCATGCAGTGCAGCCAAAAAAAAAGCACTGGTGTGAAATATCACTAATTATTAGATCAAAACTACAATGCAGGGGGCCTCCGTTCAATCCCTGGTCAGGGAACTAGATGCCACATGTCGCAACTAAGAGTTCACCTGCCGCAACTAAAGATCCCGCGTGCTGCAACAAAGATCCCACATGTGGCAAATGAAGAGCCTGCATGCCGCAACTAAGACCCGGCACAGCCAAATAAATAAATGTCTTAACAAATAAAATAAAAAATCAAAATTTAAGATAAAATAGTAATACACACACACACACACCAAAAAAAACAACAACAAACAATAAATTCTGGAGAGTATGTGGAGAAAAGGGAACCCTCCTGCACTGTTGGTGGGAATGTAAACTGGTACAGCCACTATGAAGAACAGTATGGAGGTTCCTTAAAAAACTTAAAATAGAGCTACCATGTGATCCAGCAATCCCATTCCTGGACATATACCCAGAGAAAACGATAATTCGAAAAGATACGTGCACCCTGATGTTCACTGTAGCACAATTTACAATAGCCGAGACATGGAAGCAACTTAAATGTCCATCGACAGGTGAATGGATAAAGAAGATGTGGTGCATATATACAATGGAATATTACTCAGCCATAAAAAAGAATGAAATAATGCCACTGCGGCAACATGGATGCAAATAGTGATTATCATACTAAGTGAAGTAAGTCAGAGAAAGACAAATATCATGATATCACTTATATGTGGAATCTAAAAAAATGATACAAATGAACTTATGTACAAAATAGAAACAGACTTACAGACTTCAAAAACAAACTTATGGTGGGACTTCCCTGGTGGTGTAGTGGTTAAGAATCTGCCTGTCAATGCAGGGAACACGGGTTTGAGCTCTGGTCCGGGAAGGTTCCACATGCCGCGGAGCAACTAAGCCCATGAGCCACAACTACTGAGCCCACGTGCCACAACTACTGAAGCCCACATCCCTACAGCCCGTGCTCCACAACGAGAAGCCACTGCAATGAGAAGCCTGCGCACCGCAACGAAGAGTAACCCCCGCTCGCCACAACTAGAGAAAGCCCGTGCGCAGCAATGAAGACCCAACGTAGCCAAAGATAAATTAAAGGGCTCCCCTGGTGGTGCAGCGGTTGAGAGTCCGCCTGCCGATGCAGGGGACACGGGTTTGTGTCCCAGTCCGGGAAGATCCCACATGCTGCAGAGCGGCTGGGCCCATGAGCTATGGCCGCTGAGCCTGCGCGTCCAGAGCCTGTGCTCCGCAACGGGAGAGGCCACAACAGTGAGAGGCGCGCATACCGTAAAAAAAAATAATAAATTAAATAAATAAATAATTAATTTTAAAAAAGAAAAAACTTATGGTTACCAAAGGGGAAAGGTGGGGGGGAGAAATTAGGAGTTTGGCATTAACATCTACACACTACTATACATAAAATAGATAATCAACAAGCACCTACTGTATAGCACAGGGAACTCTATTCAATATTCTGTGATAACCTATATGAGAAAAGAATCTGAAAAGAAATGAATACACGTATATATATAACTAAATCACTTTGCTGTATACCTGAAACTAACACAACATTGCAAATCAACTCCAATATGAAATAAAAAATTTTTTAAGAAAGCACTGGTGTGAAGACAAAACGAGTGTAAAATAGTTTAACGCCTTGCATATTGTAAGTGGCTCTATAAATGGTCACCATTATCAGCGTGGGCTAAGTCCAGTAACTTGTGATACTTGGCTTCCAAACTGAGACGCACGGTGGAGATGTCATCTATGAACAAGTCAATAAAGGGCTCTCAGAAAAACTGGAATCATTTCTTTAAGAATTCACTTGAGGGCTTCCCTGGTGGCACAGTGGTTGAGAGTCCGCCTGCCGACGCAGGGGACACGGGTTCGTGCCCCGGTCCGGGAGGATCCCACGTGCCGCGGAGCGGCTGGGCCCGTGAGCCATGGCCGCTGAGCCTGCGCGTCTGGAGCCTGTGCTCCGCAACAGGAGAGGCCACAATGGTGAGAGGCCTGCGTACCACAAAAAAAAAAAAAAAAAAAAAAAAAAAAAAGAATTCACTTGAGTTCTAAACAAGAGCCATGCATCACGGGTTACCCTTGTTCTGTAATCATGGTATAATCCAATGGTCTCAGAAATCCTTCTGGCTATAGATTGCTTCCCTGATGCTAAGAACCTTCTAATGACAAATGCTAAATGAATTTGTGGTAAATGTTGTAACGATATTCTATTGAACAGTTTTCTAGCCAAGTAAATCTTTGGCTTTAGAATTCTAGACAGCTATCATCTGGCCGTCCTTCCCAGCATTAACTAATCACCAGTAAAAAATACAAATGTCATTCACAAATCATATCAAAGACGGGAACAGCTGGAATCAAATTCAAGAGACTGCATCATTTTATCATCTTGACATTAATCATTCTATATGGATAGCACAGGCAATCTGGAGCAGAGAATAATTTATGTTGCAATATAAATGTTAACCATTTAGGCCTGGGAGGCTCTTTTCCTTCTCCCTCCCCCCAACCCAGAGCGCCCCTAGAGACTCAAGTCCAAAGATGACATGAAAATGTTTTATGAAACATTATTTATAAAGTAGCCTTGAGAGCTGGAAAAAAGTCCCAATATATACAAGGCTGAATTGTCTGACCATCTAGGTTAGGGGTCAGCAAACTATATCCCGCAAGCCAAATCCAGCTCAGTGCCTGTATTTCTATGACCTGTGCACTAAGAATGATTTTTACATTTTTATCTTATTTATTTAAAAAATTTTTTTGGCTGTGCCACATGGCTTGTGGGATCTTCGTTCCCCAACCAGGGATTGAACCTGAGCCCTCGGCAGTGAGAGCAGGGAGTCCTAACCACTGGACCTCCAGGGAATTCCCGACTTTTACATTTACATGGTTGGGGAAAATCTAAAGAATAATATTTGGTGACATATGAAAATTAGACGAAATTCAAATTTCAGGGTCTATAAAGAAAGCTTTATTGCAACATGGCCACTTGCTTCCATATTATCTGTGGCTACTCTCGTGCTACAAGGACAGAGATGAGCAGTTTTGGCAGAGGCCGTATGGTTCACAAGTCCTAAAGTATAATCTAGCCTTTCAAAGAAAAATGTTTGCCCATCCTGATCGAGGGATCTAGGGACTCAACACTGTATTTTTTCCTATGCAGTAATTACAAACTTCACTAAATATCTGTTGAGTTTACCTGCTTTACTGCAACCCCCCAATAGGATAGCACTCCAGTATCTTGATGGGTAACTACCTCTCCCCCATTGTGAGTGGTCTTGGTGGGAAAGCAATTCCCAACTCACTCAGTCAGGATGTCTGCCATTCTACTGAAGTTTTTCTAGCTTTACATCTATACTTCAAGGGGACCTATAATGAATTCTTCATGTAGCCATTTGCCAAATACCTATGGAGCGCTGTGTTGGCTATTTCCCAGGCACTGTGCTAGGGTCTGCACAAGGTGAACCAAGTCTTAGCACCTGTGGAGGGTCCATACCTAGGATAGATGCTAAAGAGCCTAACAAGTAAATGGACGAGTAGCTTCAGATAGTGATGTGTTACAAAGACAAGGAGTGAGAGAGGTTGGCTAATGTCAATTAGTAGTCAGGAGTGGTATCAATGAGTCACGTGAAATGTGGACTGCCCGTTGACGTGGACTTGGAAATGTCTAGTGGAACGTTTGTAGCTCAGAGACATTAAAGCTACAGGTAGAAAATTGGAAGTCGTAAGTCTATAAGGAGAAATTTAAATCCCTGCTCATCTAAGGAAAGAGCATAGAGAATGAGGCAAATGTGATACCGAAGGAAGCAGTGGTTTAAGAACAAGGAAGTGATTCTGACGAGGGAAATTTCAGAGGCAGGTCTGTAAGGTACCAGCACTAGCTTGATGCAGATTTCAGAGCATGACAGTTCCCACTGCAGGTGGTCCAGAGGGACAGTGGACAAAAGAAATCCCCTCAATATACAGTCAAGCAGGACATCTCACTTCCCTCTTTGCCCAGGATGTGGGAAGACAGAAGCCCTCAATTAATTTCAATACTGAGTCATGGGCCGTAGCTGAAGATCTGGTTGGCTGGTTCCTGGGTGGAAGAAGCAACAATGAAGGGACTGGTGATAAGGGTGGGAAGCAACAGGCCTTGTTGAAGAGGTCTAGAACGTTAAACCTTTCACGTCATATCTGAACGCTAATCTGCCTACCCCATTGCAAAGCGTGCCATTTCCTAGAAGCAGTAGAGCAGAAAACGTTGCTACCCACCAAAATTTCTTCTGCTCTCTGCTTAGTATAGAGTTGTCAGTAGGAAATGGCCGCTCAGCTAAAGGCGGCTGTTCCCAGATTCCCTTGCAGGGAGGTGTGACCGGGTGACTGAGATCCGGCCCATGAATCATGAGCAGAAGCATGCCCCAATCCTAGGCCTGCTTATACATCTCCTAACGTGGAATCCTTCCATATGCTCTTGCCCTCCTGGGGGCTAGAATCATGATGACCCCCATACCCAGAGCAACGTTGGAAGTTCTGTGTGAAAAGTGGTGGAGTTTCCACCACCCTGGGCCCCAGATGTGTGGGGGAGGGAGGGACAGTCTGCCAAACTCTTCACTTACCCAGTACTGTTTCATGATCAAGAAACGGACTTCTAAGTCAGACAAATGGACTTCTAAGTCAGACAAAGACAAATATCATACGATAGCACTTATATGTGGAATCTAAACAAATGATACAAAGGAAATTATTTACAAAACAGAAACAGACTCACAGACTTAGAAAACAAACTTATGGTTACCAAAGGGGAAAGGTAGAGGGCGGGATAAATTAGGAGTCTGGGATTCACATATACACACTACTGTATATAAAAGAGATAATCAACAAGGACCTACTGCATAGCACAGGGAACTCTACTCCACACTCTGTAATAACCTATATGGGAAAGAATCTAAAAAAGAGTGGATACGTGTATAGGTATAACTGATTCACTTTGCTGTACACCTGAAACTAACACAACGTTGTAAATCAACTATACTCCAATATAAAGTAAAAATTAAATTAATAAAAGAGAAATGGACTTCTGTGGCATGAAAGCCAACACACATTTTGTCACCTTTTGTTAACAGCAGTTCGTCTACCTTAATACAAACCTGAACCCCTTATGAGATAAGGTACTCTAGGGTAACCTGGTGGGTCACAGCAACATTTATTGGCCACCCCTAGCTGGCTGGCAAGTTGCAGGTGACAATAGCAGAGACATGACTTCCCATCACCTTTGCCATATTTTATTGGTTAGAAGTAAGTCACTAGGGCAGCCCACACTCAAGAGAAAGGGATTGCACAGGGCATGAGTATAACAAAGTGAGGGTCATTGGGGGGTGTATTAGAGACAGCCTGCCACACTAAGTAACACAAAGTAGTTGCAATAATGAAACATAAATCCCTCTCTCCCCCTTTATGATATACTGATTGCCTTGAGGTAGAGGAATCAGCAGAGAGCAACCTTGAACAAGACATTGGGGGGCGGGGAGTACTACCAAAGGACAGGGTCCCAGCAAAAGGCTGGGACTGCCACAGTGCACAAGTTTCTTGTTCAGATCAACAAGATCCTCTTCGGTTGAAACTTGAGATTCAACGTGACCTTCCCGATGTTTCTCCCCTTTCCCTTCCCCAAATGGCCTTGTAAAACAAGCAAAATAGTGAGGCTCCCGATGGAACCATGTCACGGTCAACACGGGTCATTAAGTTGGGATGTCTATGTGTTTTTCACAATTAAACAACTAAATAATTTTCAGTAACTTAATAAAATGAATGCCCAAATCCTGAGAGTCATCTCCTTTGGAGCCAAAGGCAGGAGACGTGGAGGATCCGGCACCATTACTTTATTCGTGATTCCAACAACAACTGACCTCTTTTGGTCGTTTATTTTCTTTTTGGTGTTAAAAAGGTCTATCTAGGCTAAACCATGAGTAGGAGATGGAAAACTGAAATGAGCTTTTTCTGCAAATTATTTAGAGATGCCCAGAAGCTATTCTGTAACACTGGTATTTTTGAGGACCAAGCGACGTGAATATCCACAGTGAAGTGCTATGCTGACTTACAAAAGGTCCCCAGATGAAAGCTTGCAAGGGAGGCTGATCTTCTATTGATATAAAACAGACAAACCCGGACACATCTGATTAAAATTTCGGTGGAGCACGGAGAACTCCATCTGCCACAGTCCCCTTTACTTCCCTCCAGTGGGCACTAAAGATGTCCCACAGAGGGGATTTGAAAACCACGGGGCTACCCAGCTGGACAGCACTGTTCCTTTATCTTTGGGGGCGTTTACTCTCCCAGGTAAATTTGGTCTGCTTCTTTACCCTGGAAATCCTGGCAGGCAGGTGCTTGTCGGGTAACACCTAGAGACTGCATTTGGAGAAGGGTATTTTAGAAGAGGCTGGATGTTTTGGGGCTAAGAGGTTGCCCCCTTCTGAGACCCAAACAAATGTGGAGCAGGGACTTCCTTAGCCTTGAAGAGGGCTGAGCTGGGAGAAGGATGACGTGGAGAAAGAAACACTTTAAGGGAGATTCTGGAAAACACCATTCAAAATCACTTCTGACCCAGCTTTGGAAGTACTTGTCTCTAGTTTCTTGAAAGTCACTCTCAGAATCTAAAAAAGCAAGTTAAATTTAAAAATTTAAGAAACTATAGGAGGCTACTCTGAATTTTTATAATGGTGTGTCAGCACGGCCTCCGTCAATCCAAATTTTTCCTTTTCTTTGAATTCACTGCTAATTTAAATTTATATACATTTAAAAATTCGTGAAGACTTCATATAATCATTGTAGCTTATTCATGTGCCCCAACCTTAGAGTAAACCATTTGGACAACAAATTCATGGAATCGTTATATACAGTCTTTGCTTATTTGTCATACATTTTTTGCTGCATTAATGGTAATGACTATAAATTCTTGACAATGTCAAATTAAGCATTATTCAACACAAGAACTTTTCCAAAGAAAAGAACTTTCAAAGCAGAATTGAACTCAAACATTCATCTGCTTTTTTTCCAGTTAATGATATTGACATTTTACTATTAGTTCATTAGAGCATGAAACTTCCTGTCTTATTTTTGAAAAGCTATTTTAGTACTTCATATAAAAGTAACTCTATACCACTGGGACACAGCAAGTGCAATGAAACCATCAACCGCTCAGTGGGAAAGAAACCATTGCACGCCACTAATCATTATTTTAAATGGAGCACATTCTAGACCTCTCACCTCATAGAGGCAGTCTGTACTTTTTATCACAATAGGTTCCTCACAATGTCTGTAAACACTAGGGTGGTGAAAAGTAGATCTTTTTTAAACTCTTGCCCATGCCCTGCAAACTCACTATGTTACCTAGAACCCTTTATTTATTTATTTATTTATTTATTTATTTATTTATTTATTTATTTATTTATTTATTTGCAGTACGCAGGCCTCTCACTGTTGTGGCCTCTCCCGTTGCGGAGCACAGGCTCCGGACGCGCAGGCTCAGCGGCCACGGCTCACGGGCCCAGCCGCTCCGCGGCATGTGGGATCTTCCCAGACCAGGGCACGACCCCATGTCCCCTGCATCGGCAGGCAGACTCCCAACCACTGCGCCACCAGGGAAGCCCAAACCCATTCTTGAACTAGCTGGTTTAAAGCAGTCTCCCTCTGCTCAACTGTCAACTTCTGGAATGCAAAAGCCACCTCTCCAATGAGTCCACATCGCTGGTACCCACACAGTGGTTAAGGCATTTGGGGAGCCCGATAGATATTTGAGGACTGATAGAATGCCACCATCATGTCACTAAACTGACAACCAAATGGAAAGTCAGTGTCCCCGTCACGACTGCTGCACCACAAACCATCCCAAACCTACTGCCAAAAAATAACCATTTCATTACGTTCACAACTCTGTGGGCCAGGAATCTGGAAAGGGCAGAGGAATGGCTTATCCCTGCTCTACAATGTCTAGGGCCTGAGATGGGGGCAACCCAACAGCAGGGCCTGGAGTCATTTGGGGGCTCATTCACTCACACACCTGGTCTCTCTGTGGCCGCTTGGGCTTCCACACAGCATGGTGGCTGGGTTCCGAGAGTAAAATTCCCCAAAATAACCAGGCTTGGAAGTCACCACAGTCACAAGCTCAATGAGGTTCACACCATGAAGGGCCTCGGACACATGACGGTAGACACCCCAGGGTACACACGTGAGGGCCATCTGGACATTCTGCAAACAGCAGCCCCTCCCTTGGCCAGCTTTCAGGCCTGGGCATGTGCCCAGCAACACTGTCTGCCCTCAGACACAGGAGGGACATTGGGAAGAATCCATGCAGGCTTAGAAGCAGCCTTGGGCATTTGGGCAGGGAATTCCTAGGTCTTGGGTACAAGGCATGTGGTCCAGAAGGGGTCACCACATCCACTTAGCCCAGTGGAATCCTGGGCTTGAGGAGAAGTGTAGACAGAGGAGGACTCTTATGACATGAGGTCCAGGACTGGTGTCCAGGGGAGACACACTGAGGAGTACAAAGTGGAAGTGTTATTCTGACTCAGCCACTTAGGAAAGGCATCAAGGACTAGAGGACATCTTTTCAAAGATGCATCTGTGTCCGCAAGTATGGCTGTTGGCATTGATACAGATTTTGCTGTTGGTATTATTCAGGTTAAATGGTAGACAGAAAACCAGTTAGTGGACTAAATATCTTCCTTCTACGTTGGTTTTGGTGCAGTGTAGGAATCACAACTTCAAACACAAATGGTCATCACATGGGGCCTGGCTTTGAACTGTACACCTGAACTCTCTTCTGGGCTCCTACTACCATCCGCATGTGCAACTTTATGAAGGCAAATTGACCTCTCTGAGTCTGGAAAAAGAGCTTATGAGCCTTGTACCAGATGTGTAAATCTATAAGCAAACAGACTTAAAATTCTTGAGCAGAAGGTATCATATAAATGGACCGAAAAACCACCAATTGCTCGTTGCTCAAAAGGAAATGAGCACCATAAAATAAAGTGAAATGAAATGAAATACAGAATAAAAGCTTAGACTTTATTAACTGTCCTTAACGTTAAGGTGTGGCATCAGCAGACATTTTCTGTAGAGTGACAAAGAGAAATATTTTTGGTTTTGCCAGCCATACAGTCTCTGTCACAACTACTCAGTGCTGCCACTGTAGTGCATAAATAGCCCCAGACAATATGTAAACAGATGAGCGTGGTAGTGTTCCAATAAAACTTTAATGACAAATACAAGCAGAGGGCCAGATCTGGCCTAAAGGCTGTAGTTTGCCAACTCCTGCTTTATGTTAAGAAATAATACCTGACGTCATTCCATTCTGTTAAGCAGTGTGAACACCTCAGTCATTATATTAAAAATAAAACTGAGCAGTATGACTCTAATCTTGACTACGACCTCCAGAATGTGCTGGAAGTCATCAGCGATGTTAATGGACACCTTTGCCTTTTTTTGTGAGCCGGTTTGCTTTTAACTGAAACACAGCTACCGTCATCAGCAGACACAGCCCGGGCTACTGGGATTCTGTGCTCATTGAGTTCATCATACAGGATCAATGTAAAAAGGAACTTTTTTCTAAAAATAAAAGGCTCTTTTTACTTATGAGATTATTTACTTTTCTTTGGAATGTTGTTTTTCCTAGATCCATTTCCAAAGTAAGAACTATTGAAACTGTTTTAGATTTTTTTTTAAATTAAAACTATGTATGTGCAAGATACATCAAGTCATTGATCTCAACCAGTAAGAGATCAAATGAGAATGAGAAGTACCATGATACAAGACCAAGCAAAGCAAGCAAACGTAGAGCCATGGCTTTTCAAGGCAGGAAGAGCTCTTACAATCCATCTGGTGCAGCCCCTGCCCTACTGGATTGCATGACTGCGTCCCTGAAGAGGAGAGTTCTCAGTTCTTTGCAGGAGTACCATGTCCCAGGGACCCTACTCAGGCAGGAAGATGCAGTTCCTGGCAGGGAAACCAGGCACTTCCCAGGCATGCGTGCTGTGCTACCGGAGCTGGGACACAGGAGTCACGATGTGTGAATGGCCCAGCCCTGGCAATGCAGAACCCAGGTCAAGGAAAGCAACATCAGTCCCAGATCACACCACCAGTGGACTTGAGATTGAGGAGAAAGACACTCTCAGTCCTGCTTAGGACTGACCCAGAAACCGCTCGGGAAAGAACATACAGTGGCAGGCCCAACAGCAGGCTGCGGTGGGGGGGGGTGGGGCAGGCAGGGCTGACAGTGAGCGACAGTGACCTGCCGGTACTGGATCAGCCAGTTTAGTCAATGCTTGAGACCCCTTGAGTGGCTGCTGCCAGTAGCATCTTCTGCCCTATCTAGTCGCATTTGCCTCGTGCTCTCGACTCGCTGTGTGCTTTTGAGCAGGTTATTTAACTCCTCTGTTCTTGAGTCTTCTCACCTTACAAAAATAGGGGGAAAGCAATTTCTACCCACTTCACAGGACTGTTGAGACAATGAACTCATGCCTACAAGGTGCTGCTGTGGGAAGCTATTGTTCTGCTGCCCAAACTTCACCTACTTGTATGAATTCTGTGTTTATTTTCTGTATTTCGTGATGCTTTGACATTTGGGGGTGGTTCATCCTAGAAAGACCTGCCATCCCAAAGCTAATTCCTAGAGACAGCAAACCAATCAATCTACAGCCCACACCTGCCAGCTGCCTCCTTGATAGGCTCTCTCAGATTGAGCCGCTATCCCTGGCATGATCTGCGTGTTTGTGCACTCCCTCCAAATTCATATGTTGAAATGAAATCCTAACCCCCAACACCATAGGAGGTGTGGCCCTTGGGAGGTGATTAGGTCATGAGGGTGGGGCCCTCATGGATGGGATTAGTGCCCTTATGAAAGAGACCCCAAAGAGATCTCTAGTTCCTTCCACCATGGCAGTATGCAATCCAGAAGAGGGCCCTAACCAGAATCTGACTGTATTGGCAACTCTGATCTCAGACTTCCAGCTTCCAGAACTGTGAGAAATAAATTTCTGTTGTTTATAAGCCGCCCAGTCTACTGGATCCTGTTATGGCAGCCAAAATCAACTACGACAACCCCCCTGCCCTAGTATCACCCCAGGACCAGCTACTGGGCAACTAGGGGCAGTCCCTACATCCTGAAGTTATTCAAACTAGCCAATCCCAAGTGTGTATATCCTTCCTTGCCCCTTCCTAGCCGTGAAAACCACAGTAAAGCCTTTTGCCCATGATTTTCCTCAACCCTCCACTTCCTAACCAGCTCTAGGTCCCTTCCTGGTGTGGCCCTGTGTAGTGTGTCATGACTCCTGTTTCTAGAGATCTGTATGAACTTTCTCCCTAGTGATAATCATTTCTGTGTCTGTGTATCTTACCACACCTGATTAAAACAAATCCCAAGTACATTTTAACACACTGCCCTTCTCCAGCATCTGTATCCCCAATCCCTCTGGTACAACGTATTGGTTATCTATTGCTGTACTACAAGTTACCACAAACCCGGCAGCATAAAACAAACATTGACTATTACAGTTTCTTTGAGTCAGGAGTTTGAGCACAGCTTAGCTGGGTCCTCTGCTTCATGGTCGTCACAAGTTGGCAATTGAGTGGCTGGCCAAGGCTGGGGTATCATCTGAACACTCGACTGGGGAAGGATCTGCTTCCAAGTTCACACGGTTGAGGGCAGGATTCACTTCCTAGAGGGTGGGCAGACGAACGGCCTCTATTCTTCAATGGCTACTGGCTGGAGGTTGCCCTCAGTTCTCTGCCATATGGGCTCCTCCGACATGGCAGCTCGCTTTCATCAAAGCATGCAAGCTCAGAAGCCAACAGAGAGAGTCCGAGAGCAAGGAAGAAGTCACTATCTTATGTAAGATAATCACAGAAATGACATACCATCACTTTGCTGTATTCCACTGGTTAGAAGCAAGTGACCAGACCTAGCCTTGAGTCAAGGGGACAGGAATACACAAAAGCATAAGTAGCAGGAGGCAGGGATAGCTGGGAGCCATATTAGAGACTGCCTACTACAGCGATCGCCCATCCTTATCTTTGGCCCGTAAGTTTCGGGTAGGACTCCCCTGATTCAGGAGTGGGGCATGTGATTAGGCCTTCGCCAGTCGGAATGCCACAATTCCCTAGGCTTTGTGATTACCAATCAGTTTCACGATAGGCACATCACCCATTCAGCATCAGTAAGATTCTGAAAAGGAACCTCTCACCTCCGCGGGTTTGAACCTAAGAGGATGCGAAAGTCTAGACCCACTGCCGCCATCTCGTTATCACATGAAGTCTGAGGTTGAAACAATATAAAGTAGATGGAGTCAAGAGACAGAGGGTTAGAAAAAGAGGTGGCAAGAGAGACTGTCGGAAAGCTACCTAATTTCATGCGGCTAGAAACATTCATCTCACGTTGCTGAGGCCAAAGGGTGTATATCTATAGACACGTGCCTTGCCATTCTCAGCCCTTTTGAAAAGCTGAGCCGAACACAAGAGGCCTCTGAGTTTTGATGAAAAAAGCACCAAATCTCCTGTTTAACAAATAAAAAAGCAATGTGCGTTCCTTGGCCAAAGTAGACACAGAGTTTAAGACATTTTAATTTCTAAAAATAAAGTCACATACAATCCTCTGAGGTGTTCTCCGGTTAATATTTATGACTGAGGCTTTAAAAATAATCGGCACCCATGAAAAGCCATCTCTCCCCTTTTTTCTTAATGCTTTTTTGATGGAAAGTGTTTCATAGACTGAACTCTCTAATGAGGGAATATTTATATGACATACCAAAGCAGATGTGAGTCTCATTTTATGAAATCCAAACCCAGATGGTCTTTTCTTTCCATTGTCTTAGGTAATTTATATGAAAGCGGAACATGAAAAAAATTCAAATGTAATTTCTTTTCCACCATTTATACTTAATGGCCCTGTAATCACTTTCATGGCCTCAGTTTCTCTGCCGAGTCTCCAGAGGGTCTGTGGGTTAGTTCATGTCGCAGAGGTGCTCTCCAGCAATTGGAAATGCCCAGCAAGAGTGGAAATGTCTGTTATCATGAAACATGCATTTTCAATTTAGGTTATTCCACCATGTGTCCTCCGTAGAGAGTCCAAAATACTCTCCTAATTTGAATCAGCCCAGAGGGTATAAACTAAAAGAAAGACCCGTGGACAGAAAAAAATAAAATAAAATAAAATAAAACACTGACCCTGAACTCAACTTCTTTATATGAGTTTTCTTCGGGAACTTTCTGTTTCATTTGGTCATCTATGGGGAAATGGAAAAGACGGTTGAAGGATGAAAGGGAAGAGAATACAAAAGGGCTCCGAGAGGTGTCCAGAAATTTCTTTTTGCTTGAGAATTCCTGGAATATGACGGAGTCAGGGTTGAATTTTTCCACTTGACTTAGTGACAGTTTCTGCCACCTTCCCAGACATTACCTTGACAACCCATTCAGGCTACGTTCTTGAGAATTCGTTAGCCGCCTCCAAACAGAATAATCACACCCATTTAGTTATCCTCTATTTAAAATTGTATTTGTAAATGTTGGCTTCAGACACTCTAAAGGGCGTTTGGAGCTCCACGGATTGCATGAAATTGGACTGTGTAACGTAGTATATTTTCCAGCACCTCATAAATTGTACCGTATTCATATATTCACAGCGTAGAGATATCTCGGATTCCCTTTGAAATTAAAAATTATTTTCGTCTCATTTCTCCTTGAATCCGATTCTCCACATTCCCAAGCATGTGAGTAATGGAGTGAACAGAGGACAGGGTTCCCCCGTCCAATGGTGACCAGATATCTGCAGAGCTTTGGGACCCTGAACGGACAGAGGCAGGTGCAGAGAGGGAGGTCTGAGCAGCCGAAGGAAAAGTAGTATCAGGGACCTGGACGCCTGGGGTCTAGAAATTTCCACAAGCCAAGGAGAGCCGGCATTTGGATGTTTTTTTTTCTGAGCACAAAATTCTCTGTGCATTTAACTCAGGGCATTTAGTGCTGTTTATTTTCCTCTTTGTGCTTCTAAAACTAACTTTAAAAAAAAAGAAAAAAGCTTTACCACATTTGCAGGCAGCAGCTAAGAAGCAACAAGAGAGTTTTAAACAAATGGACACACCATCACATTCCGGGTCCCTCCTAACACGGGGAGCTTTTATGGTCGATGCTGAAAAGATGAGGCTCGGGTCAGGCCCTCCGTCATTTCACTTGAAGTTGTTTTTTTCAGGAGATGGGCCTTAAAACGTCTTGTATTTCCCCCTCACCAGCTCTGTCCTTCCGACAGCACCTTGATTCCCCAGAGAGCATCCTGTCAGCAGGTATCAGTCAGTGGAAGCCAGTGTACCCTGCAGTCCTGCAACTGCCTCCACCTCCAAGCTTTCCCCGCCTCGGACACCCCTACGAACTCGGGGTCCCAAAGAAAACTGATGTGGGTGAAAATTACAAAATCCAAAGTGCTGAGCGTACCCAGCGTGCGGCTGCCTTTCCCGCGCGCTCGCGGGGCAACGGCCCGGGTCGCGGGGGCCTCGAGTCCACGGAAGGCACACGAGGCAGCCAAGGCCACCGAGTGGACTCTTGCGCTCTGTCACCTCAGTGAATTCGAAGCAAAATCTTCATGTCGTCGGTGCAATGGCCATCCAAGGGGTCAGAAGCCCCTGCCCAACTGCGATCTAACCACGCACAACGACTAGCCCGCTTTTTCTATACACTGAGCTGCCACTGCGCGCTACTGTCTCCATCTGGATGTCCCGATGTCACCACGGTGCCACAGCCCACTCAACAGCCCACTGTTAGACAGAAACTTACCTCTCCTAATCAAAGAAGAAACGAGGACGTTTGGTGGTCGAATGATTTATATCTCAGAGGCAGCTTCACATATTTTTAGAGTTATATCAGCGACTAAAACCACACAGTAAATACCTCCAGATTCAGAGAACTCTTAATTTTTTTTTTTTAAACACAAACCTTCAAATCTAAGAAACATTTTGGTCATTTCCATAAAACACAGTTGATTTTAAGAACTAAATTACCACAATGAGAGCCTTAAGTGGTACCACCCCTCCCCCTAAATGGAAATGGGTCTGACTTTTCAGATGTTATGAACAGAAAGGTATATTATTTGATGATTTTCTATGCAAATAATGTCTCATCTATTTCAGCAGCCTACCATTTCCTTAGCAAAGGCATTTGGGGAGTGAAACCATATTTTCCCCATTAGAAATTTTGTTTTAAATGAAGCCTCGCCCATAAAAGAGAAGATAAGCATCTAATTTGAGAACCCTGGGAGTTGCAAGTTAGAATTTTGATCACGCTGCTTACTGCCGTCTCTGGCTGAAACCGTCTGGCTATCCGCACACAAAAGCACACTGCTCTCTGCTTGTCATGTCTTTAACTTTAATCTCTGCTATAAAAAAAAATGGCATTGTTGGGCCCTTGAAAAGCTTCAACTGTCAGTAGGAAATATAATAACCTTTCCTGCATAGAGGCCAGGTGTCCTGCAGTAACAAGCCTGGTGAAAGAGGGGAGAGTCGTCTCTGGCAGCTATGCACTGGTGATCTTGCTGGGCTGCAGTCAGATGCTGAGAACTCTGGGCTGAGGGACGGCTAGGCAAACCACACGGTCGCACACAATGGAGCCGTGCTTTGGGCGGGGGGCGGGGGGCGGGTTACTGCTGGGAGACTTGGGAAATACAATAAGTTTGATCTCTCATGTGGGAAAATCCATGGTGTTTAATAGCTTCATAAAATGGCGTGCCTTTGTCTCTGTATATAAAGTCCCCAGTAAATTCTTACATTACCACCATTATAAAGCACAGCAATGGAAACGCTAAGCTGTGCTATGTGATCCCTAATGGCAAAGGTTAGGAGGAACCAAAATTCATAATGACTTCCAAGAAAATACCACTAGGGTGTAATTTAAGCAGGCTTTGTGGCCGTAATTTTCAGCGCGACGCACAACGTGCTTTCGTGACATACACCACCCCACCATAATGGTAATGCTTCCCAAAGAAAATCGACAAGAATAAAAAAGATGAAAGGTCAGGAGGGAAATGAGGAGTGGAATCATGGCGACAACTGGCTCTGAGCGCGAGTCCACAAGCGACCACACGTTGCTCGATACGATTCCGTGACAGTGTGGAAGGGGCTGCTCTGCGTTCTGCAGAGACCCCGCTTTCTGCAGAACTGTAATTTCAGTGTATACCTCGAGCCTGTGATTTGAGGCTGAGATGGGCATTTCCACTGAATCCTCATGGCTTTCGCTCACACAGTGGACATTTATCTTCACAGGGAGCCCTGCTTGTCGCTCAGACTTAGGTCAAAGTGGTCATCTGCATTTTCCCCAGAAACTGTCTTCAATTCCTGAGCGTGTATTAACTTCACTGTGTGGTGGGGATCTTTAGGGAGTAAGGGAGCACGAACTCTAAGGATACTGGCATGAGAAACTCATGGAGAAAATCCTCTGCTACCCACTAATTTGGGTCGTGCGGTGTCATGATTACTTAACTACCCAACCTAATACAGGATTAGCCTAAATGCATCCATTTTCTGTGAAGTGAAAGACTATGATGTATATTTAATATGAAATTAACAATTCAATAAATTCCACAAATTCACAAAACGCATTTTATTTGGTGGTCCAGAACAGGGAGCCGACAAACTTTGTCTACAAAAGGGCAAATCATAAATATTTTAGCCTTTGAAGGCCACATGATCTGTCTCACCTACTTAACTCTGCTGTTGTACGACAGGGAAGCAAATAGCATGGCTGTGTTCCAATAAAACTTTATTTACACCAACAGGCAGTGAGCTGAATTTCGTCAGTGGGCCATGGTTTGCAGACACTACGTCTAGAACAGCCCTGCCCAATAGAAATATAACACTACATAGGTACTGTTAAATTTTTAGTAGCTGCCTTTAGAAACATTAAAAAGAAACGGGGGCTCCCTGGTGGCACAGTGGTTGAGAGTCTGCCTGCCGATGCAGGGGACGCGGGTTCGTGCCCCGGTCCGGGAAGATCCCACATGCCGCGGAGCGGCTGGGCCTGTGAGCCATGGCCGCTGAGACTGCGCGTCCAGAGCCTGTGCTCCGCAATGGGAGAGGCCACAACAGTGAGAGGCCTGCGTACCGCAAAAAAAAGAGAAATAGGTAGGGCTTCCCTGGTGGCGCAGTGGTTAAGAATCCACCTGCCAATGCAGGGGACATGGGTTCGAGCCCTGGTACGGGAAGATCCCACATGCCGCAGAGCAACTAAGCCCGTGTGCCACAGCTACTGAGCCTGCGCTCTATAGCCCGCGAGCCACAATGACTGAAGCCTGTGTGCCTAGAGCCCGTGCTCCACAACAAGAGAAGCCACCATAATGAGAAGCCCACGCACCACAACAAAGAGTAGTCCCCGCTCGCTACAAGTAGAGGAAGCCCGCGCACAGCAACAAAGACCCAAGGCAGCCAAAGATAAACAAATAAATTAATTAAAAACAACAGCTGTCACTTGAAAACCTTCTTGTAAAAAAAAAAGAAATGGGTAAAATTAATTTCAATAATATATTTTATTTACCCCATTATATCAAAAATATTATAACAATACTTGTCAGAGTGGCTATCATCAAAAAGAACACAAACAACAAGTGTTGGCGAGGATGTGGAGAAAAGGGAATCCTCGTACACTGTTGGTGGGAACATAAATTGGTGCAGCCACTGTGGAAAACAGTATGGAGGTTCCTCAAAAAACTAAAAAAACAGAGCTACCGTAAGACCCAGCAATTCCACTCCTGGGTATATATCTGAAAAAAACAAACACTAATTTGGAAAGATACATGCACCCCAATGTTCACAGCAGAATTATTTACAATAGCCAAGATATGGAAGCAACCTAAGTGCAACAAATAAATAGATAAAGATGTGAGATATACACACACACACACACACACACACACACACACACACACACACACATATATGATGGAATACTACTCAACCATAAAAAAGAATGAAATTTTGCCATTTGCAGCAACATGGATGGACTTGAAGGGCATTATGCTAAGTGAAATAAGTCAGAGAAAGACAAATACTGTATGATATCACGTATATGTACAATCTAAAAAATACAAACTAGTGAATAAGAAGCAGACTCACAGATATAGAGAACAGACTAGTGGTTGCCAGTGGGGAGAGGGAAGGGGGGAGGGGCAATATAGAAAAAGGTACAAAGTATTATGTAACAAATAAGCTACAAGGATATATTGTACAACATGAGGAAGATAGCCAATATTTTAAAATAACTATAAATGGAGTACAACCGTTAAAAATTGTCAATCACTATACCATACATCTGCATTTTACACAGTACTGTGTATCAACTATACTTCAATAAAAAAATTATCAAAAACTATTAGCACAAATGTAGTCAATATAGAAATTATTAATGAGATGTTTTATATTCTGGATTTTATTGTCTTTGGAATCCAGTGTGGTTTTTACCAACACAGCACATTTCACTGCAGACTAGTCACATGTCAAGGGTTCGAGAGCCATAAGCACTAGGGGCCCCTGTTTTGGACAGGACAAATTCAGAAGCTCTGTCACAACTGTAACCAGGTTCCCTAATATTAAGATTTTGCCCTCCACAATTGCTGACTGATGAAATTAGAATGACTGGTGTGAAGTACTGCATGGGATTCCTTCTCTGGAACTAGCAGTTAGAACTCGCGGCAGAGAAAAGGCACTGGATTTCGATATCCTAAGCTCAGGGGACCACCAATTTCTGGCAGCCACCTCTCCTCCCGCCCAGATGATGCACTGAGACGGGCCCTGTCAGCACAACAAGCCCCACCTCAGATGTCAAAGAGGCCATGATGAGGGATGCAGGTTTAAAGATAAGATGAACTTGCCTCCAGGAAGCAGCAGAGCTCCTAGGCCCAATTCCTTCCCAAACAAGAGGAGAGAGCTCCCTGAAAACCCTCTCACAATCAGCTGCAGAAGAGAGCATCCCATTTCACAGCAGAGCACTTCCTGAGCTACTGCACCTGCAGCCCTGCCCCACTGCTCAGACGTGGAAAGAGGAGCCCTGGGGAGAGGTGGAATGTTCGAGTGAACAGAAGGGAAGGGGCAGCTCCTGATGGGCTTGGAAGACACATCCCACCTGCGCCTGGCAGCCCAGAGCTGGTGCTGCTGGAAATTGGTTGGCGTTGGGATTGCAGGTGTACCCAGAGCAAAGGGCAAAGAAGTGTGCTTGTCAGAGGGCCACATGCCTGTGGAGCTGCAGGATGCAGTCAGAAAGCACTGGGTCTTAATCCCACTCCTGGGCATAGAGCCAGAAAAAAACATAATTCAATAGGATGCATACACCCCGATGTTCACTGCAGCAGTATTTATTCAATACAATAGCCAGGACGTGGAAGCAACCTAAATGTCCATCAACAGTGGAACAGATAAAGAAGATTTCATATATACAATGGAATATTACTCAGCCATAAAAAGAAATGAAATAGTGCCAATTGCAGAGACGTGGATGGACCTAGAGATTATCCTACAGAGCGAAGTAAGTCAGAAAGAGAAAAACAAATATGATATAATATCGCTTAAATGTGGAATCTAGAAAAATGGTACAGATGAACTTACTGGCAAAGCAGAAATAGAGTCACAGATGTAGAGAACTTACAGTGGGCTTCCCTGGTGGCTCAGCGGTTAAGAATCCACCTGCCAATGCAGGGCACACGGGTTCAAACACTGGTCCGGGAAGATCGCACATGCCGCGGAGCAACTAAGCCCATGCGCCACAACTACTAAGCCTGTGCTCTAGAGCCCGCGAGCCACAACTACTGAAGCCCGCGCACCTAGAGCCCGTGCTCTGCAACAAGAGAAGACACCGTGACGAGAAGCCCACGCACTGCAACGAAGAGTAGACCCCACTCGCCGCAACTAGAGGAAGCCCGCACACAGCAACAAAAACCCAACACAGCCAACAATAAAATAAATAAAAATTAATTAAAAAATTTTTTTAACGGAGAGAAGACCTAAATAGACATTAAAAGAAAGAACTTACAGTTACCAAGGGGGTAAGTGGGGGTCGGACAAATTGGAAGATTGGGATTGACATATATACACGTATAAAATAGGTAACTAATGAGAACGAACTGTATAGCACAGAGAACTCTACTCAATGACCTGTGGTGACCTAAATGGGAAGGGAATTAGAGTGGACATATGTACACGTATATATGTACACGTGATTCACTTTGCTGTACACCTGAAACTAACACAACACTGTAAAGCAACTATGCTCCAATAATAATTAAAAAAAATAGTGCTGGGTCTTGCAAGTAGCTGCCTGCAGAGATGGCTAGAGCCACAGCTGTAGCCTTGGGCTTCAGGAAAAGGGAGCTGTGAATGGCCTTGGGCAGTGCTGCCTTAAAATGCACAGGACTGTACCCCCAACACAAGACTGTTGAAATAAGTGCTAGTGACCAAAGTCATGAAATTAGATGTAGCAGCACGTCAGGAGAGCCCGCTGTCCGGGGGAGGCAGTACGCTGGTGAGCAGTTATTACAAGGTGCAAGGTCATTTGATCTGCAGCCTGTGGGTCGAGACTCTTCCAGGGTCGTGGTCAGTAGGATATTCGCTCAACGGACACCGGAAATTAGAGACCTGTTATAATTATCAAGGCCTAAAGCATTATGGAGACATTTTTCCGTATAAACGAAAGCTGTGGCCTCACAGACGAGACAATTTCAGATTGAACTACTGTTGAGAGAAAGAAAAGGAGCCCCTGTCATCGAGGAGCTGGCAGACACTCGCAGCCAGGCCTTGGTGTTCTTCTGTTGAACATGAACACTTTCACAAAACAGCAGCATCGGTCAAGACCACCCTGTGACCCGGATGCATCGAGACAGAAACAGCAGTCCTCTGCAGTCATGTCTGAACACAGACAAAACACCAACATCGCCCAAGCCACAAACGACAAAACGTCCCCCCTCCTGGCTCATTTTCCCTCCTCCTAAGTGAGGGTTATCGCGTTACCCAGTCCCAGAAGGATCCCTGCTTCCCGAGATCGTGCCAACCAGAGCGAAGTCCCGCTTCCTCACGCCCTCCCCAGAGTCACCTACCTTGAGTTCAAATCCCACAGTAAGTGTGCCAGGGATCCCCAAGAGGGAGTACAGTGAAAAGATACAAAGCAAAAGTCAGCCAAGGGAAAAGGTGCCTGAGTCAAGTCCAGAGAAGACCAGGCTCCAGCTTCCAGAGTCCTGTCCCGGTGGCTCTCACAGGACATGCTTAATTCCTCCGGGACGGATCAAGCTGTGACTACGCCTGTGGGACGCCATCACCGGGGAACCGCATTAGAGATTCAGTGGTCCATGTTTTTACTGGGGGCTGATTACACAGGCACTTCCTGCCTAGCACGTACCACCATTTCAGACTCTCCGAAAAAGAACAGACGCTCGGCACCACCTCACTGCTTGCACAGACAGCTGACACACAGTGAGTCGCTCTTGTCAGTCTGGAAATGGTGGGAACATTCCCGAAGTCTAGATTCCCAGATGAAGGCCAAGGGCCAGGCTTGCAAACGGGCCTTTGAAAGAACAGCAGCCTCATGCGTGCCTCGTTACCTGTTTTCTGCACAAGTCTTTTCTCTGACTCAGACGTCCCGCTTGGCCCCCAGGTGTGCGTTCTCGCTCTCTGTGAGTAAGGAACCTAATTTGTTCACCTCCAAGTATCTTCCTAGGGGTCTGTGGCTGGAGGCCATTAACACTGTCCCGTGCCGGTGTGCAAGGATTTTCAAGGGGAACCCTGACATCAGTCCTCGTCTGTCCAGTGTTACCCCTAGAAGCCCCTCCAGGAGAGAGGCTGCAAATCTGACCAGTCAGCAAGACCATGGAGGGCGGGCAGCACGACGCTAAGGAAGTAAAGAAAGACGAGCCCACCCTGCGGCTGCAAATGTACCTCCCAAGCACTCACTCGCACACAGCCCACCCTCCAGGGACTGGGGGAGGTCAGGCCTTTTCCCTGCAGTGCGGGAAACAAGGCATCGCTACCTAAGAGGTAAAGGATTTAAAAGACAATATCCAAAACAGACATGGCAATGACTCAATTACTGCACCTAGAGTAGGGGGGACAGGGGAGGTGGGTAACCAGTACTGAGCTGTATGCCTAGTATATATTCTCTGTCTTGGTCCTCATAGCAATTTCCCGAGGTAGACTTTGTGTCCGATTCATTGTGGGTAACTGGGTGTCAGGAAGGAGAAATCACTCGCCCAAGATCCAACAGTAGGTGGCAGAGCTAACATTCGAACCCAGGGTCAACTGGCTGGCAATCCCTTGCTCTGGAGTTTTGATCGGCTCTTAGATTATGTGACTCCCGTTATCAGCCCACATCACGCAAGAAGTATGGTGATGGGGGCAAAGGCGTGAAGGGGACAAAAAGCCACATACCTGTGGAACAAAGTCCCAGGCTGGGTGCTTGCTTTTAAAACTGTGGGTAATCATGAGTCAAATCCATTTCACCCGCCTTCAGTAATCAAGGTCGTTTTAAGACTTGCACGTCCTCCAAGCTGCAAGTAGGCTAAACAAAAGATGTTTGCCTGAATTATTTTCCAGGGACTTGGAGTCACCTGTGTCTACTTTGACCCGAGCTGCTTAACACTGGATAGGACCACCGACTCTCCAACCGGGCACGTGCGAGTGTCCATCCCTTGATATCAGAGGGCCGAAACCCCACCCTTAAATCACGCTAAGCACCTCCATCTTTTAACGTGCAGAGGCCTGTGGCTTAGACACGCCTGCGCAGAATGACAATTACTCCACCTATTTCCTAACCACCCTTCCCCGCACTCCCCCGCCCCCTCAGACCGCCCTGCTTCTTTATTCATTACCCCATAAATATCCCTCGCCCCTAGAGTTCAGGGTAAACCCTCTCTCTGCTGCAAACCTCAGCAGCGTCTCGGCGTTTTGGCTTGCTGCGCGCCAAGCAAAATGAATGTGGCTCGGTTACAGTTTCAAGCAAGGGAAACTCAACTCTGCGGATCTTAGAGTGAAGAGGAATTTATTTGCAAGTTGAAAGCGCAGCTGATAGACTCAGTGGGACAGCCATAGAAATGGGCCCAGAAGACCTGGGGCCAGGGGGTTAGGGGACAAGAAGGGCCTGGGAACAGAGCCAAGCCTGGTACTCACACTCTGTTCTTTCCCATAACCCTCGTGGTATGCTCATCCTTTTGGCAGTGAAGGCCCCTCAGCTCAGGAAGCAGGGTTCTAGGGCCTCTGTAGGCAACTGAGTGCAGTCACTACCCTTGAGGGCATTACAAACTAACAGGGGAGCAACAGTCAGGTAAAAATGTTAATGGAAGTAGCCAAAAGGTAGCAATTAGTCCCATGAGGCGGGGCACAGGAAAGCTTTATAGGAGTGTCCCTATTGCCTGAGAAATGTTCTATTTCCTCACCTTTTTGTGTCTCAATTCCCAAACCAGATTGGAAGCTATTCAAATATAGGGAGTGTAACTTCTCACCACTTCACAGCAAAGAACCCTTAGCATGGTGTGGGAATTTGAGCTGGTGTCTAGGGCAGACATCCTTAATTTGGTTATAGCCCTCTCTCCCTGGACAAGGGTGCATCTCAGCATCCTTCCCAATGCAGTTACAGCCATCAACTGCATTTGATCCAAAAGTGTATTCTTCATGGCGAGTTTAGGCACAGTGCAGAAAAAAATAATTTTGCTTTGAATTACTGGCGTTTCATCCACTTTTTTTTAATTCCCCAATTAATAAAACACAAAATACCTCTCTTCAAGTTAACTCTTTTCATTGACAGTACTAATCTCTTTCAGTAGTTCATCTCAATTTGGTGGAATTGTTTTATCTACACCCGGAAACTAGGGACTTGGTGTGTAGCTTGTAAGATGATTTAATTTTCCACTTTCATCACTTAAATCACAATGTCTCAGTTTAGATTCTTTAAGTTTGTATGAAAAGTTCCAAAGTTCTGGTTCTGGAAACCAGATACTCTGTGCCGTTTCGTGGAGTATTATTTCCACTGTTGCAAAAGCTGATACCCTTGCAATTAATTTGGTGAGAAGTGTCATTCTTGACAGGGATAATTATACTCAGCTCCTCCCACGTAGGAGGGGGGCTGAATCACTGGGTGCGGATTTCAGCTGGTACATATGTCCCCAGAAAGTTCTAATTTCCCTGCTTCCAATGGGGTCCCTCGCCCGAGTAATTTCTTTATAAACATAAATTCTTTATGGTATATGGCTATTCCCCCAAAGAAAGGTGGGAGCCCTCGGTTTAGGGAGAGAGGCCAGCTTCCAGCTTAGACCGAATACCCAGGTGTGCAAACCTTGATGCCGCGCCTGCAACAAGGTCCAGTTCATGACCTTGCCTGCAGCAAGATCTCTGATGGATGGGGAAAAGAAAACATTACCTCCCCCTAGCTGCACTGACGTACAGCCCAAATCCTTACATTTTAAAACAGACAGTCTCCACGCAGCCCATCCTTCTGTTTTGGCAACATCAACCTGGCTTGGCCACCATACAATCTTTTTTTTTTTTTTTGACTTGAAACATACGGGATTTTTTTTTTTTTAACATCTTCAGTGGAGTATAATTGCTTTACAATGGTGTGTTAGTTTCTGCTGTATAACAAAGTGAATCAGCTATACCGTAAAATCTTTTAATTTCAGTTTTCTTGATGAGGGTAGGGGGATCCCCCAAGCATTTCGGGAGCTTATTTCCCAACACCCTTGAAAGTCAATACTCCCTTTAGGGAATAAAATATAGAACATTTGCCATGCTTGTCATCTTTCATTTTTATTATGATTTCCTTTTGGGTACTTTATATTAATTTTTCTCCTTTTCAGTATTCATCATGGACTCAGCCTTCCACAAACTCACCTTTTTGGTAAAGTATTTCATACCCACCTTGTTTATCCCTCCAGCAAAATATAAAATCCAATACTCACAAAATGCTCTTTTATTGGAAAGCAGAATTAAGAGCCCAAACCTGGGCAGACAGGGTGCATAGTAAGGACTTCTACCTATGTGCTAGCAGTTTGTTTCCAGGTCACTGTAGTAACAGAGCTAGAATGATTTTTCTATTTAAGGTCATGACTTCACATGGTTCTTTCTATTATAATGCTAATACTAGTAAATCCCTTTTAAAACTTTTGCTTGCATCTAAGTGTTTAATCCTTATATTCTGTACAACGTAACTTACACTTTTAACTCCTTTCCCAAGTTGTAATCATATCCCTTCTCTCTCGAATTCTCCACATGTCTTTTTGACCACTATTCTGTAATCACTTTTGGCCTGTATGTGTCTACTGGGAACTATAATATCTACCTCACTGGGTTGTTTTAAACACTCAATGAGAGAAGTGAAACTTTTTTGGTAAATGGGCTTTTTCTGATGAGCATACAAATGTACACCAATAAAATAGCTTTCACAAAAGTAAAACTGGGAAAAAGACATATTTCTAATTGAAGTGGAATAGTTTTGAATCTACTCACAGCTAGTTCCACATATATAATCACTTTTCTGTTTTTATGTATGTACCAAGCCTTAAACACATAATGAAATAAGAAACCTGAACTGTTGAAATATACTTCAATAACATTTTTTAAAAAGCAAGCTCTGTGTCCTTGTGACAAAATAAACTCTGAAGTCATTTTAAGCTTTAACCATCTATGCCTCTAGGGTTGTATTTTTCTTAAGAAGTAAGTATTTCTATACTTGAGGACATTTTCAGGAGGAGACCACAAGGAAAGTGAGGAGCAAAAGATCGAAGCCTAGGAAATCAAGGGGACTTCTCAAAAGGAAAAGTAGAGAGGCCTTGTCTATGTGCACAGATAGCAATGAGACAACACATCAATGCTTCCTTTAGCCTGGACTTTATTTGAAAATATTTTTAACGCTACATTTTAAAAAGATATGGAGAAAACTACTAGAGCTAATCAATGAATTTGGTAAGGCAGCAGGATACAAAATTAATGCACAGAAATCTCTTGCATTCCTATACACTAATGATGAAAAATCTGAAAGAGAAATTAAGGAAACACTCCCATTTACCACTGCAACAAAAAGAATAAGATACCTAGGAACAAACCTACCTAAGGAGACAAAAGTCCTGTATGCAGAAAACTATAAGACACTGATGAAAGAAATTCAAGATGATACAAAAAGATGGAGAGATATACCATGTTCTTGGATTGGAAGAATCAACATTGTGAAAATGACTCTACTACCCAAAGCAACCTACAGATTCACTGCAATCCTGATCAAACTACCAATGGCATTTTTCACAGAACTAGAACAAAAAATTGCACCATTTGTATGGAAACACAAAAGACCCTGAATAGCCAAAGCAATCTTGAGAACGAAAAACGGAGCTGGAGGAATCAGGCTCCCTGACTTCAGACTATACTACAAAGCTACAGTAATCAAGGCAGTATGGTACTGGCACCAAAACAGAAATATAGATCACTGGAACAGGATAGAAAGCCCAGAGATAAACCCACACACATATGGCCACCTTATTTTTGATAAAGGAGGCAAAAATATACAATGGAGAAAAGACAGCCTCTTCAATAAGTGGTGCTGGGAAAACTGGACAGCTACATGTAGAAGAATGAAATTAGAACACTCCCTAACACCATACACAAAAATAAACTCAAAATGGATTAAAGACCTAAACGTAAGGCCAGACACTATCAAACTCTTAGAGGAAGACATAGGCAGAACACTCTATGACACAAATCACAGCAAGATCCTTTTTGACCCACCTCCTAGAGAAATGGAAATATAAATAAAAATAAACACACGGGACCTAATGAAACTTCAAAGCTTTTGCACAGCAAAAGAAACCATAAACAAGACAAAAAGACAACCCTCAGAATGGGAGAAAATATTTGCAAACGAAGCAACTAACAAAGGATTAATCTCCAAAATATACAAGCAGCACATGCAGCTAAATATCAAAAAAACAAGCAACCCAATCCAAAACTGGGGGGAAGGTCGAAATAGACATTTCTCCAAAGAAGACATACACATGGTTTAAAAGCACATGAAAAGATGCTCAACATCACTAATTATTAGAGAAATGCAAATCAAAACTACAATGAGGTATCACCTCACACCAGTTAGAATGGGCATCATCAGAAAATCTACAAACAACAAATACTGGAGAGGGTGTGGAGAAAAGGGAACCCTCTTGCACCGTTGGTGGGAATGTAAATTGACACAGCTACTACGGAGAACAGTATGGAGGTTCCTTAAAAAACTAAAAATAGAACTACCATACGACCCAGCAATCCCACTACTGGGCATATACCCTGAGAAAACCATAATTCAAAAAGAGTCACGCACCACAATGTGCATTGCAGCTGTATTTACAATAGCCAGGACATGGAAGCAACCTAAGTGCCCATCAACAGATGAATGGATAAAGAAGCTGTGGCACATATATACAATGGAATATTACTCAGCCATAAAAAGAAACGAAGTTGAGTTATTTGTAGTGAGGGGAATGGACCTAGAGACTGTCATACAGAGTGAAGTAAGTCAGAAAGAGAAAAACAAATACCATACGCTAACACATATATATATGGAATCTAAAAACAAAAAAATGGTTCTGAAGAACCTAGGGGCAGGACAGGAATAAAGATGCAGACATAGAGAATGGACTTGAGGACATGGGGAGTGGGAAGGGTAAGCTGAGATGAAGTAGAGAGTGGCATGGACTTATATATACTACCAAATGTAAAACAGATAGCTAGTGGGAAGCAGCCACATAGCACAGGGAGATCAGCTCAGTGCTTTGTGACCACCTAGAGGGGTGGGATAGGGAGGGTGGGAGGGAGGCTCAAGAGGGAGGAGATATGGGGATATATGTATATGTGTAGCTGATTCACTTTGTTATACAGCAGCAACTAACACACCATTGGAAAGCAATTATACTCCAATAAAGATGTTAAAAAAAAAGATATGGAATCAATGTAATACACCACATTAAAGAATGAAAAAAATCACATCATCATCTCAATTGATGCAGAATGAGCATTTGAAAAACTTCACACTTTTGTGATCAAAATGCTAAAAAAGAAAAAATCTAGGAATAGAAGGGAAAATTTCAACATAATAAAGGCCGTATATTAAAAACTCACAGCAAACGTTATAGACAATGGTGAAAGGTGGGAAAGATTTCCTCTAAGATCAGAAACAAGGTAAGGATGCCCACTTTTACCACTTCAATTCTATTCATAGTACTGAAACTTCTAGCCAAAGCAATTAGGCAAGAAAAAGAAACACAGGACACCCAAGTTGAAAAGGAAGAACATTACCTCTGTTCACATATGACACGATCTTATATATGGAAAATCCTAAACATTCCCCCCAAATCATTTAGACTACTAAACAAATTCAGCAAAGTTGTCCAACATGAGATCAGCATCCAAAAATGAGTTTTTTCTATACACAATGAACAATCCAAAGAGGAAAGTGAAAAAATAATTCCGTTTCTAATACAAAAACAATTAAATACTTAGGATTAAACTTAAGCAAGAAGGTTAAAGACTTATACTGAAAACTATAGAACAATGAAGAAATTAAAGAACACACAAATAAAGATATCCTGTGTTCATGGAATGGAAGACTTAGTATTGTTAAGAGGTCCATACTACCCATAGATATCTACAGATTCAACGCAATCCCTATCAAAATCCTACCGATTTTTTGTAGCAATTACAAAATTTCCTTTGTAGAAAGGAAAATCTATTCTAAAATTAATATAAAATCTCAAGGGACCTCAACAGACAAAATAATCTTCAAAAAGGACAAATTTGCAAGTCCCACACCTCCTGATTTCAAAATTTATTAAAGTTACAGTCATCAAAACAGTGTGGCACTGGCATAAAGACAAATGTATACACTAATGGATAGAATAGACAGCCCAGAAATAAACCCTTCAATATGCTGCCAAGTGAATTTCGAAGAGTGCCAAGGCCATTCAACGGGGAAAGGACAGGTTTTTCAACAAATGGTGTTAGAAAAACTGGATATCCATACGCAAGAGAATGAAGTCGAACGCTTATCTTACATCATATACAAAAGTTAACTCAGAATGGATCAGAGACTTAAATATAAGAGCTAAAACCATAAAGCTCTTGGAAGAACACATGGGAGGAAAGCTTCCTGACTTTAGATTTGGAAATCATTTCTTGGATATTACACCAAAAAAAGAAAAGAAATTTGACTACATCAAAATTCAAAACTGTGCAAAGGACACTATCACAGTGAAAAGGCAACCCAGGGGAGAGAATATTTGAAAATCATTTATCTGCTAAAGTGTTAATATCCAGAATATATGAAGAACTCCTACAACTCAACAATGAAAAACCCAATTTAAAAAATGAGCAAAGGACTCGAGCAGACATTTCTGCAAAGATCTATAAATGGCCAATAACCACAGGCAATGACACTCAACATCACTAAGCATTAAGGGAAAGCAAATCAAAACCACGATGAGATACCACGTCACGCCCATTAGGATGGCTATTATCAAAAAACAGAAAGTAACTGTTGACAGGCACATGGAGAAACCCTCGTACCCTGCTGGGGGGAAAGTGAAATGGTGCAGCTGCTATGGAAAGCAGTGTGGCAGTTCCTCAGAAAATTTAAAAATAGAATTACCACATGTTCCATCAAGTCCACTTCCGGATATATACTGAAAAGAATTGAAAGCAAGTGCTTGGATATTTGCACACCCATGTTCACAGCAGCATTATTCACAACAGGTAGAAGGTGGAAGCAACTGAAGTGTCCATCAACGGCGGTACGGGTAAACAAAATGTGGTCTATATACTCAATGGAATATTATTCAGCCTTAGAAAGGAAGTTCTGACACAGGCTACAACATGGATGGACCTTGAAGGCATTAATAAGTCAGTCACAACAGGACAAATACCGTATGATTCCACATGATTCCGTATGTTTTCTATTTTCTACCTACATAAAAAAAAAGATGGAATTAAAGAATTCTACCATTTGAGATGCTCTTGAAATATTAACCAATATGAAAAACTATTAAATATAGTGTCCCTATTTCACACACATCTCAACCCAATAAAGAAATACACACGTCTTCAAGAGGCCAAATTCATTCTGGATATATTTGGAGAACTATTTGACCAGGATTTCTTAAGCTGAGGTTCAGGTAGGCCTTAAAACTCCTGCAATTTGATGTACATAGGAAGTGTGTAGATGTGATTTTTTTCCTGGAGTCCATGGTTTAATTCAGATTTTCAAAGGACTAGGACACCCTAACATTTGAGGATGCTTGAAAGCATTGTGACCTTTAGCTTGGACTAAAAGATCATGCTGATGGAGATGAGGAATCAGGTGAGCTGGAGAAGATGAAAGCAGACCCAGGGCAGGACGAGCTACTGTAGTATCTCCCGGTTCCCGTACTACTATTCAGTCCTGTTCTCAAAGTTCTGCTGCATATGGAAACGCAAGCACACAACCCTGCCTTCATACTGAACCCGCAGGTATGTGATTACGGTAACATTCACTGGGCAAAACCTCCGTTGCTTTAGTCTTTATTTCATTTGCCTGATTATAATTAGTTTTAGCTTATTATTTAATGGTTATGGAGTGGACTTTTCCCCACTGCCACTGGATAAAAAGAAAGCCTAAAACTCTTGTCGCGAAAACTTCTCGATATTACTTTGGGAGCCTTTAGTAATGGTTTTCAAACTGTCTTCTGATAAGATTGTGAGAAGGTGTTTCAGGAGTACACAGGGAAGGAAGGAGGGGCCAAGCTGGGTCTCCAGACTCCTAACCCAGGTTCAAACAAAGCAGTTTTGTTTGTTTCTGTCTAACACACACACAGAGACACGTTTCACTGGAAGATATTATGAACACTTCTGAATTATACAAACTCCATCAACTGTCAAGTTTCTATCAAACTCCATCAAGCATCAAGTTTATATCAGTCAGTAGAGACTAGATTATACTACAGTAACAAACAGCTCCCAGGTCTTAGTGCTTCACTCAACAAAAACCTCATTCTTTCTTGTATTATATGCACTACAGCAGTTGGCACAGGTTTACGTTCAATGCAATCACTTGGGGAGCAAGGTTGGTGGAAACTCCATCTGGATATTCTTCCATAACAAACAAGCTAGGCAGAAAGTAAATGCTAAGTTAAATACTGACTCTTAAAGCATCTCCTCCCTTTTTTTTTTTTTAAAACCAATCCAAGTCATCTGGTCATGCCTACCTTCAGAACAATCAGAGGACGGACATCCTATTGCATGCCAGCAAAGAGAAGACAATTAGAGTATTTGTGATAGCACTAAAAACCTCTATATTGTTTGTATTACTTAAGCTACGATCAAGTGAGAAGTGTTTTATAAAATGATTAATAGTTTCAAGTTCTGTTTGGGACTATCTAATCTTAGAGGAGGAAAGTGTGCATCAGGAATTTCCCCACAAAATGTTATTCTGTTTATTTTTGGAAGAATAAAGGTTAAGAAGTCAAACTACTCATATATATATGATTCAGGCAGTGGCTATATATTGGCATCGAGTGTATTCCATACCAGTGGTAACTTTGGTACCAGGCGGTATTACTCTAATTTAGGGAGACAAGTTCAGCAAGTCATAGCAGTCTTCTGACTAGGTAGCAGTTGGTATAACCTCGTCAGAAGACTGCTGTGACTTGCTGAATCTGTCCCCCTAAAGTAGATAAGCAGCTGAGCCCCAGTAAATAGACTCACGCTTCCACCCCGACTCCTCTGACTGGGCCTGAGGAGAAAGTAAACCAGAGAGGACAGAATCCGGAGCTCTGGAAGGGAAGGGCCAGTGAAGAACCACTGTACCTTTCCTATAATTGACAAGAGTGGGGGTAGGGCATGGAGAGCAGGCTAAGGCCTAAAGCTAAGGCCACTAGAATCGATGCGTTCCAGCCACCATGTTCACACTTCCCAGACACTCAATTCTCCTTCTCTCCTTTTCTCACACAGGAAAGATGAGGACAGAGTCTCATGACCCAAACGTGGCACATGAGGGGATTAATACCACACCTCTAGGTGTGAGCACATCGTCCTCAAGGAATACTGTCACGGAGCCAAGTACGCAGCAGGCTTCTTCCCCACGTCCACCTCCCTTTTAAGTGCTTTGAGTACCCACAGCATAATTTGGTGGAAACATGCTCTTTTGGTTGGTCTTTGGAGTACTGAAACAGGCCAACTTTAAATGCACCTATTAGCCACTGCTCCTTCCTGCAGGTCTCATAAGACAGCTCCCTACCTGTGCCCCCTCCCAAAAAATTATAGATAACATTTCTACAACTTGAAAATGGTTGATTCAGCTTCCCATTAACACACACTTGTACCTCTTCCCCTTCCTCAAATCCTTTCCTTAACTCTCATGACTGTTAAACACATTCACGAAAGGCAGAAACCTGGGACAATGAAGAAAAAGAGATAATAGGACCAAAACTTCAGCAGCTGGTGATGTTAATTGATTTATTAGGCCCAAGAAAATGGGACCCTAAATCAGCAGTGGGGAAAGCCAAGGGAAAACCAGTATTAAGGAACCTCCAAAGGCTCAGGAATTGATTGGCCCAGACACTCCGGCAAGAAAGTACAAACGTAGAGCTAACAATAGAAGGGTTAGTAGAATGTTCATTTAAGAAACAGTTCAACTCAGAGATCCTCTCAACAACTAAGGTTCTAACGTCCACTAAACCCAGAACAAAGATGAGTGTTTATTCTTAGAAAAGAGACAAACAGGGAGTCTCTGCCTGGGAAACTGCTTCTCAACTTGGGGCGATTTGGCAACGTGTGGAGACATCTCTGTACCAACTGGGGGGATGGATGCTACTGGCATGTAATGGGTACAGACCAGGATGCTGTTACACCACACAGAGCGGCCCCCACCACAAAGAGTCATCCCACCCAAAATGTCAATACCGCCAAGGCTGAGAAACTCGAGGTTAGGGCAAGGATTCCACATTGGAGAGAATGGAATTAATCAACATATATATTCTAAATACTGAGACACCAACACTACAGCTTCTCCCAGCTTCCCATACTCAGCTCCCACAATGCTGATAGCTCCAGTGTGCAGGTAGGTGTGTAGGAGTCCCCTCAGAGCAATCTTACCAGCTTCTTATCAGAAGCTTATCAGAAAGACTTGTCTGAAGAAACTGACATCAGAAGCTTCCCGATCCAACAGGCCAGTTGCCTTAGAGCTAAGCCTGTAGTAAACAGCTTCCCCCATGTGCTCAGAGCTTCCTGTCAGTCTTAGCGCCCCACTCTTACACATCAATGGTCAAGGATTGCCCAACAGTTGGGGGAAGTGGCGTATAGGCAAAAGGAAGAAATTTGGAGCAGTAAGAGAAGGAGAAGGAAGGAGAAGGAAAGGAGGAGAAGGAAAATTCAAGGAGAAGGAAAATCCCAGGAAATTAATATCCTTGGAGAAGGACAGAAAATGTCACATGCATGAAACAAGGACAAATGTCATGAAAAAAGGAACACTGAGAATAAAAATGACAGCAATTAGAATTTTAGAGTCTAATAGCAGAAATCAAATACTTGAAGGATTGGAAGGAAAGGTGAGAAAATCAGCCACAAAATCACCTTAAAAGACAAAGAAAAATGGGAGAAGAAAAAATAAGGAGGGGGAGGTGACATAAAATGTCCAGAAACACAAAATTCAAAAAAAATTGGGGTTACAAAGTAGAGAACGATGAAAACAGGGAGTTGGAAATTATCACATAATCCAAGAAAATTTCCCAGAAACAAGAGGCTTGATTGTGCAATTTGCCAAGTTTACCCACAGTGCATCCAGGGCAATGCTTAACAACAGACTCGCACCAGGTTGTTGAATATAGAATGACCATTTCCAGGACGGGAGGATAGGAGCTGTGCATGTGGTTGTGGGGGGCAAAGAGGTGGTGACAAACAAACAAAAAAGAAACTCAATCCTCAACCTCCAAAATGGGAAGCCAGTGGATTATGCGAAAGGGAAAAATTAAGAAGCGGTGATATAAGCTTGTAACCTACAGGCATCAAGAGCAGCTTCCAGACAGTCAGTTGCGGTTGTGGGAAGAATGGAGTAAGAACTTACTAGAGGGGCCAAGCCTGTGGAACTATGTCCCTTTTGGACCTGCGTGCATGCGTAACTTGCAGAATAATAATGACGAGACTGCAAGGGAAAGGCTACCGAGCGTGTATTCTGTGCCAGCCCCTGTGCTAAGCTGTTTGGGGGATCCAATGATACATAACACATAGTCTTAAAACTCAAGGAGTTTACATCCCAGGGAAAGGAAGACACGCAAGTGAACAGCCCCAAGTCCAGGTGTCAAGAACCATAAAGGAAGAAAGAACTACTTCCTCCACTTCCTCCTTGGGGTGGAAGGTTGAAAGGAGGGCTATCAGTGGCAACTTTGTGGAGGAGCTGGAAGGATAAGGTGGATTTTCTCCAGCTGCGATGAGGATACAGCGAAAGGCACTTGGGACTGGGGAGGACATGTGAGAAAGGCACTCGGATTTGGTCATGAGACGCATGTCCTCACCCCTCAATATTACACGGACCCACCCATCTCAAGGTTATGATGACCAACTTGCCTTGTCATCCAAATGCTTTCAGTATGGCAACAGGAACTGAGTTTGTGGTTTGGGGTCTGAGTTCATGATTGTCAAACCGGACACCAGGAAACCAAGAAATAAATCAACAAACTTCCCAGTTGAAACCTTGACCTCTGCCGATCAAAGGTGAAGGCAGATCCCGAGGCCCTGCCAATCACAGAACCGACACCAACACGACGTTCACCCAAACACACTCAGGGCTTTTTCTCCCGAAACAATTTGGTTTAGATAAATCATTTTCCCCAAGAGTTATATTTTATCGAACTCACCGTTGTCTTTTTCACATGCTAGAGATGACGGATCCCAGGTAAGAAAAGTTGCCCGAATTCCAAGTGCTGGTTACTGCTCTCGTTCTCCCGGCTGAGCTGAAATCAGAATGGAAAGATCATAGTAACCAAAGCTAAAACCAAACATCCCTATTTTCTGTGTTTGGTCAAAATGTGCCTGATTCCTTTTTATGAAAGTAAACTTTCAGACTTCCCTGGTGGTGCTCTGGTTAAGAATCCACCTGTCAATGCAGGGGACACGGGTTCGAGCCCTGGTCCGGGAAGATCCCACATGCCACGGAGCAACTAAGCCCGTGCACCACAACTACTGAGCCCGTGCTCTAGAGCCTGCGAGTGACAACTACGGAGCCCGCGTGCCACGACTACTGAAGCTCACGTGCCACAACTACTGAAGCCCGCACATCTAGAGCCCATGCTCCACAACAAGAGAAGCCACCACAATGAGAAGCCCTCTCACCAGAGCGAAGAGTAGCCCCCACTTGCCGCAACTAGAGAAAGCCTGCACGCAGCTACAAAGACCCAACGCAGCCAAAAAAATAAATTTAAAAGAAAGTAAACTTCCAACACTAAGAAGGGCATCATCAAGGTGGACACATAGGAGAGCTCCCAACCGACCCCCCGGAGACCGACAAGAACGGTAACACGTGACACCATTCCCAGTACTTTTACATGCATGTGAGTATGTTTTTAAAACAGAACTGCAATCACTTAATGTATTTTATTTAGAGACCTACTTTTTTCACAGAGTAAACATTTTTCCCTGTCAATTCACCCCCAGTTTCTCAAAGAACATGTGTAAAAAGCAGGATTTTCTTTATTGAATTTTTAAAGTCTCCCCTTATTTATCTGATGGCTGGATCTTCTGCTCCCCCCACAAAATGGTTCTTTCCTGGACCGGGGCACGAACCCGCGTCCCCTGCATCGGCAGGCGGACTCTCAACCACTGCGCCACCAGGGAAGCCCTCCCTGAACTCTTGAATCTTGAAAGAGACCTGCTCCCAACGGCAAATAACTGACTTGGAAAGAGGGAGGTTTTTTTTTTTTTTTGGCAGTACGCGGGCCTCTCACTGTTGTGGCCTCCCCCGCTGCGGAGCACAGGCTCCGGACGTGCAGGCTCAGCGGCCATGGCTCACGGGCCCAGCCGCTCCGCGGCACGTGGGATCCTCCCGGTCCGGGGCACGAACCCGTGTCCCCTGCATCGGCAGGCGGACTCTCAACCACTGCGCCACCAGGGAAGCCCCAACAACTTCACTTTTACCTCTGGGTTCATTTGCTTCTATGTAAAATGAGGGATTGGAAGAAAGGGTCTGTAAGATAAGCTTTGGGAGAAGGAGAGCCGGGCCTTGGCATCAGAGATGTGGATCGTCGGCTCTCCCTTAAATAGTTGAGGGACCCTGTGACAGTCACTTAGCATCTAAGTGCCACTACCCCGTTCTGTGTGAAGAGGCTGGAATTAACACGCTTAGACGGCCTACCGCGGGGGCACGTCCCTGCCTGTAGCCTGAAGCTAAAGACAACAGATGATGTAAGTCTGTCCATGAAGGATCTGCTAAATGGCTCCAGACTGTCCCTATGACCCTTACTCATTGCCCACCACCTGCCTGCACACGAGAGGAGCCCAGGCCCCAAGAGAAGGGAGCTGCGTGTGGAAAGCGGAGGGTCACAAGTCGGCTCTCGTGCCCTTTGGATAGAAGCCAGTCTCAGGGACAGTGATCTTCCCCGTGTCCCAGTGTTTGCGAGGTGGAGATTGGCACCTGACTCCACTCTTGCTGGGCAAGTTTAAAGATGAAGGGAGGGACTTCCCTGGTGGCGCAGTGGTTAAGAATCCGCCTGCCAACGCAGGGGACATGGGTCTGAGCCCTGGTCTGGGAAGATCCCACATGCCGCGGAGCAACTAAGCCCGTGCGCCACAACTACTGAGCCTGCGCTCTAGAGCCCGCGAGCCACAGCTACTGAGCCTGCGAGCCGCAACTACTGAAGCCCGCGCACCTAGAGCCTGTGCTCTGCAACAGGAGAAGCCACTGCAATGAGAAGCCCACACACCGCAACGAAGAGTAGCCCCCGCTCACCGCAGCTACAGAAAAACCGTGCGCAGCAACGAAGACCCAACGCAGCCAAAAATAAATAAATAAATAATTTTTTTTAAAAAGTGAGGGGAGAAGTCAGAGGCTGTGGCTGACACAGCCTCCACGTCCAAAGCTGGGAGGGGCTGCGTCTTCCTAAGGCCCAGAGGGCGATGCTGAAGGTAGCTGGGCCAGAGTGACCTTCCCCAGGACACGACTGTCATAACACGGTGGAAACTAGGAAGAGTCCGAGGACCCGCAGGAGTAGGTACCCCCCCCACCCCACGGCAGTACCACATGTGACAAAGAGCACGCTATGGGATGGCTGCCCAAACAGGACCCCAATACCCGACGGTGAGAGCGTCACCAGCGGAAGGCTTCACCCCCCCATCTCCCTCCCTCCTCCTGGACACGGCGGGGGAAGGAGGGCAAGGCTCAAGATGGGCGTGAGGAAGAGACCCTGTGCCTTTTCTTCACTAAGGTTTCCCAGCTGGCCAGGCTGCCTAAGGGGAAAGCCGAGAACCTTTGAATTGCTTTTGCTAAGAAAGTATCCATTTAGATTGGCCCAGACTTCTTAAAAGCTATACATGAGGCTGTTCTAATGCCCAGAAGATGCCAAAAACCTAGCCTGAGATATGATCTAGTGGGACAGGGGTGGGGAAAATGGATGTGCCCCAGTAGATTTCAGGAGCAATGAAGAGAGGAAAATCAAATCGTTCCTTTAAGGAACCTACACCATTCGGCTCACTGCTGCTCACCTGGGTCTTGTTAAAAGGCAGATTCTGACTCAGGAGGTCTGGGACCAGGATTCCGAACTGCTAAGAAACTCCCAGGGGAGGCTGGTAATGCTGCCTACAGAGCACCCTTTAAATAGCAGGAGTCTAGTCCAAAGGTCTGCAAACTCCGGGCCCACGGGCCAAATGTGGCCCGCTACCTATTTTTGTAAATAAAACTTTATTGGAACGTAGCCTCGCTCATTCTTTTACGCATGGTCAATGGCTGCTCTCACGCTACAATGCAGAGTTGAATAGTCACGATGGAGATTATAGTCCACGCAGCTGAAAACATTTACCATCTGGCCCTTTAGAGAAAAGGCTGATAGCCTCAGTTATATGATCACGCTAGTGTGTGGAGCATCTGTTGTGGTGAGAGTGTGGAAGTGTTTTGAAATCCATGAAGAGCCTCGCACACATTGCACGGTTACGTTCTGCCGTCCCAAACATGTTTTTAAAAGGATTTGACAAAAGGAAAGGTGATAAGGCCAGAGGAGGAATATAAGGAAAAAAAATGGTTAAATACAGATCAATCATCTGCTAAAACAGCCCCTTCGCCTCTACTACAGAACAAGGGAATTTTTTGTTTTTTTGCCATAAATGATCTATTTCTTCTACAAGAACTCTGAGTTCTTAGAGGCCCAACCAAGATGGTGACCCAACAGGGAAGTCCTCTGCCTGTCTTCTTATAAATACCCTCTCTTCCTAGTTTCCACTGTAACCTGACCATTTGGGGGAAAAAAAGCTCCTTTAGCACCGTGGGGAGATTTGGATGTGCTGGGCTGCACTCCGCAGGCTTGCAGACCCTGCACTTGCCCAGACTCAAAACGGAATAAAAAGCCCGGAACCAGTGACAGGGACATGAATGGTTTAAGAGGTGGGGGAATCTTACACACCTGAAGAGAGGTCCTGGAGAAACACCCCACCGTGTCCGACAGACGCGAGACGAGACAGCACAGAACTCCTCACTGCCCAAGGACTGAAGGAGACGACCGGCAGGAACTGACGTCAGAGGCTCATTAGTTACCAGCAGCTGAGGCACGTCCCGCACAGCCCCTCAGGTTAACGAGCATCAGGAGGGCAGGTGTTTCCCTTTATAAACCACCAGGTGGCGCTGTTCCGTCCTGAGGGGCAGGGGGCAAGCACGATGGTGTGAGGAGGTGTAGACGAAGCAGGGGATGTACCAAGAGCAAGAGAACAGCCACCTCGAGTGGCCTGACCGTACCGATGGGTCTCGTCTTTTCCACTGAGCTCAGCGTGACACACAGCAGGCACCCGTGCCGTCGGCTCCTGCACCCAAGGTCGCTCTGAGAGCTGCTCACGTTCTGGAGGAAACGCCCTTTATCTCTCGATTTCAGGATGCAAGTCTCCTCACAAACATCACACCCCTAACCTGGAAGTCCCGCAGGGGTCTGTCCACATCATTTCTCTGCCTTAGAGTCTCCCTTCCTCCACCCAAGGACCAGAGCAGAGACCCTGCTGAAGCTCCTGGCTTGTCTTCCTGGGTCCTTCTTCACTGATTCCGAAACAAGATCCTCTGAAGGTCACCCACCTTTCACATGCCGCCTAATAGCTACATCTGTGGCCCAACACTGCCTTCAAGTCACCATCCTTCCAACAAATATTCTTGGAGCACTGCTGTGTTCTGGGCACTGTCCTAGGCTCTGGGATTTCTGCTGTGAACGGGACAAAATGCCCGGCCCTGCCTCCACTGACCTTCCATCTCTAGCTCTATTTAATACTCTCTGGGTGCCCTGGGGCTCCAACAGCTGTCTCCATAAGATCTTGAGACGGAAGCGTCTTTTATATTTACTCTCCACCCCTCCACATCAGTTGATCCCTAAACCCACATACGATCTGGGGAGACATGTGACTTTGAGAGTCTACAACAGAACGTACCAAATTTGGGATGAATTATGATGCTAACAAAGGGGATTTAGGCCTAACCAAGAGCTAGGAGACAGGAATTCCAATATGAAGCCCAGAGAAGCCAAGTATTTGTCAACCATTGCTTTAGAAAGGCAACTCTCCCAAAATGCAAGGGGTCCCTCTCAGTGAAATGTGACCAGTTCTCTCTGCGGTTGACACCCTCTCATCATTATATCCAATAGACAGGCCCTTCCTGGTCATTGGAAAATCCTCCAGTGGCTCAACTTTTGATAGGGTGAATTTCAAAGACCTCTTGCAGGTGTCAAGCACAGGCTCCACTGATTTTCAAGGCTTGAGTTTGATCAAAGCCAGGTGGGTATGATTTCAACAGGACTTTTCCAAAAGATACCCCAGTGTCCATATACCTGGATATGGGATATGGACTGCATGGCGTATGTAGGCATATATATACCACACACCCACACACCCACACACACACCATATGTACCACTTGATTCTACAGATAAGAAGGTGGTTCTTTCTAGGCTCGGAACATTCCGGCATCAATAAGTAACAGGCTGGAAGGTCCTGCTCCTTCTGCCATCTGCCCCTGCTGAGACCCAGAGGGACTCCTGACTGTCCCGATGCTAATGGTATTACCATGCACACCTTCCGGCCATTCTGATAAGTATCCTCATTCTCAGGTCCTCCACCGCCCCTTTTATTTTGCAGGGTTTGAGGGTGCTCCGAGTGTGCTCATAATCCTGTTTTATAGCAGTTGCAAATAAGAGACAGAGCTCCACTGACTTGCTCTCAGACAGACATCAAAGCAGACCCTCAGTCAGATTGCAGGTCTACAGGGTGTTTTGTTAAGCTCTTCCCTTTATTAAATGTTACACATAATAAATTTCCAAGGCAGTGCCACTCCTGGAATGTACAGTATACATTACCCAGGGCCCAGCGGAGTTAACTTTGCCACAGATGCCTCAAGACTCATTTCTGTGTTTGTTTCTCTGTTGGTGGGTTTTTAGAAGAAACATTAAGCTTTTCACCCACATAGGACAGAGAACATCATTTCCCAAAAGCGACCTTTGAATGGGCCCAGTTCACCATCTTAGAGATGATTCTTTTCCAGAGAGTTGGGCAGCCCACTGGAAACAGCAGAATAAATTATCCAAATATAGAGACCATTTTTCTAAATAAGTAAACAGGTTACTTTTCCCCCAAAGCCTATGGCTTTCTATGGGCCATTTTAGTCAATAATGAAAACAGATGAAATTTATTTAGTGTGCACTCTTTGACAAGCTGCATGCTAGGTATGTTACACGAATTTATTTTCGCTTCAAAACTACCATTCAAAAATACTATCGTCATCCTCCTCCACATTTTACAAATAAGAAGCTGAGGTTTTGAGGGGGTAAGTAATTACCCAAGGTGATGGGGTCAGAATCTGAACCCAGGAGTCAACCCCACGCAACCTGGCAGCAAAACTGAGGCTCTCAGCCACCTCTGTATCTTATTCCTCCGGTTACCACCAAATCTGCAAGGTGAAGTCGCTTTCAGGGTCTGCTCTAATTATTTATTCCTGCACAACAGACCACCCAACTGGCTTTTAAAACATGTATTATTATCTCTGTGAGTCTGTGGGTGGGTTAGGCTCAGCTGATGGTTCTTGCTAGAAGTCTCTTGTCAGGTGGTAGCTGTCAGACGGAGTTTGGAGCTGAGATCATCTGAAGGGTTTGCACTCACACGAATGGTGCCCGGGATGGCTGGGGTGGCTGGGATGGCTGGAACTGCTCAGTCATCTCTCTCTCCGTGCGGCTTCTCCACTCGGCTAGCTTGGACTTCCTCATAGTGGCGGCAGGCTTCCCCCAGAGCAAGCATCCCAAGAGAACTGGGCAAGCCTTCTTATGCCCTAGCCTTGGAAATTTCAGAATGTCAGTCGTACCCTATTAATTAGAAATGTTCTTTTGACTATTGTTTCCTTCTATTTTGAGAAAAAAAAAGTTTTTCTAATAATTTCTTTTCTTCTTAATGGAAATAAAATCGAATCCAATTCTGAAAAGAGATGAGTTAAGTTTTAAAAGATGATTGGTTTCACTTTTATTACTCTTTGTAGATTTCCATTCTCTCTTCTTAATCTTCCTAGTCTACTCTTAAGCAAGCTGAAGACATTTATCCAAACAGAGCTCTACCTTTCGTTTCATCCCCAGAAACACCACGGCCAACAATGAAACAAACAGAGGTCTAAATTGAGCCCAGCGCAAAAAGAATTTGACACCAACTTGGACTTTATTGTGTATAGAATCATCTGTTACTTATTCCTCAGCTGCACCCCGGCCTCCGGCTCAGCACAGGGGTCTTGGCCATCTAAAGGCCGCTCTATCACCTATCCAACGATCCTTCGCAACTGAACATTTCAAACAGCAATGGAAGTGGAAGAACCAGGGAACTTGGCTTCCCTCAGCTTTTCCCAAAAAAGTAGATGACGGACTCTCAGCCCAAATTCAAATCCTTTGGTGACAATTAGGGTGACATCACATTTTTCTTACTCTAGACACTTCGTGGTAGTTGACATCTGCCTCTACCTTTGTTTTATCTTTGTTTCACGAAGCGTGTTTTCTCTAGAGGAACCCAGAGGGTACATCTGAGAACAAAGATGCTTTTAAACCAAAAAGCTTGTCTCTGTGGAAACACCTGTGACAAGAGACTTCGGGCTGTAATCCGTGGCCATGTCGTCGTCTAAGCAGTGTTCTTCTGTCTCTAGCTGAGAATGGTGGGCGAGGGGGGGGGGGTCCATCTGGTCTTGAAAAAGCACCTACTGAATCAAATGCATCTGAATGATATAATATCCTTTTTACAAAAAAACAAAACTTTCAGAGAGGTGAACTTGACTGAAAGATGGACTTCGTTTGTTTGCTTGTTTTAATGAGACTTCAAAATGTTGTTGACCTAGCTGGGAACTAAGACTTGGCCCAACAATGAACATTACTAACCTCAACGGATGCGTCGGCCACGCTCACCTTCTTCCAGTTGCTTGGGATCAAGTCCTTAGTGACTTATTTTCTCAAGAGTGCAAGAGCGGACATTCTCCTCCTGGTTTCTTGTCTTAATGTTGACTAAACAAAAGTGGCAGTGGCTTATACCAAAACCAAGCTCTCCTGGCTCTGCTGGTAGAGTGGAAGCTACTAAGAAGGTGAAATGTAAGATGTGATTTCATTAAAGTAAATTGAATCACTGTGCTGAACTTAACTCTAATTGTTGAAACAGCTGCCATTAACGAGCCAATTCTGCCTCATCTAGGTTTCCCTGAAGCCCATATCATCTTCTCTCTCATCTTATCTGGGACTGATTTGAAAAAGTCATTTGTTTTTAAGAAATTGTTTTTTCAGTGAGCGTCAAACATTCCAACCCAGCCATCGAAATCTGTGTTTACGTGACAGGAGCATAACAGGCCTAGGGGACGGAGGCCCGAGTCTTAGCCTTGGGATCTAGTCACAATCTGCCTAAAGCTTCCATCACATTTTGCCTGGATCGCAGTCGCATCTTTGTCCCTTTGCACATGTGACTTCCTCCATCCAAATAATCCTTCCTTCTTCCTAGCCATCCTTCCAGGCTCACCTCTACTTCAGAATCTTCCATGACGTCACGCCTGACAATTCCAGGCCCCACTCATCTCTTTTTAGTGTCAACTGCTGACTCATCGCCCATAAAAGACACATCAGTACCTTATATACATTTAATTTATTGTCGAAATGAAGAGGTTTTGGAGAGTCAGAGTGCTATTAATCGTTCCACTGGGACAACGGGCATAAATTGGGACACTATGGGACATATGGTCCTTCCTTCTAAGTGGCAAATGATCTGATGTTCTCCGATGGTACTTAAAATACAAAGAGATTGTGGAGAATAACTGAGAAATGCTAACTGCATTGATAAAAGCTTAGATTAAACATATATATGATTAGTTACAGCATTCCTGTAATTAGCTTTTCCCATTGCCAGTCACTCTTTTGTTCAACAAATATTTACTGAGCTGCTAGGATGTGCCTGGCCCTCTTCTAGGCCCCGAAAATGTAGACAGAGATGAGTAAATAATTGACTGTAAATATACAGTCAATAAAAAAGTAAGCACAAAAATATTGAATAGTATCAATGAATATAGTGAATAAATGGATAAAATAAATGGAATAGAAACACTGATGAACGCTATAACAAATTGAGCATGGTGACTGACAAGGGAGTGATCTCCAAAATATACAAGCAGCTCACGCAGCTCAATATCAAAAAAAATACAAACAACCCAATCAAAAAATGGGCAGAAGGGATAGGGAGGGTGGGAGGGAGGGAGACGCAAGAGGGAAGAGATATGGGAACATATGTATATGTATAACCGATTCACTTTGTTATAAAGCAGAAACTAACACACCATTGTAAAGCAATTATACTCCAATAAAGATGTTTAAAAAAAAAAATGGGCAGAAGATCTAAACAGGCATTTCTCCAAAGAAGACATACAGATTGCCAACAAACACATGAGAAGATGCTCAACAGCACTAATCATTAGAGAAATGCAAATCAAAACTACTATGAGGTAGCACCTCACAGCAGTCAGAATAGCCAACATCAAAAAGTCTACAAATACTAAATGCTGGAGAGGGTGTGGAGAAAAGGAAACCCTCCTGCACTGTTGGTGGGAATGTAAACTGATACAGCCACTGTGGAGAAAAGGATGGAGGTTCCTTAAAAAATTAAAAATAGAGCTATCCTATGATCCAGCAATCCCACTCCTGGGAAGAGATATGGAGAAAACGATAATTCGAAGAGATACATGCTCCCCTATGTTCATAGCAGCACTAGTTACAATAGCCAAGACATGGACACAACCTACGTGTCCATCAACAAATGAATGGATAAAGAAGATGTGGTACATATATATAATGGAATACTACTCAGCCATAGAAAGAATGAAATAATGCCATTTGCAGCAACATGGGTGGACCTGGAGATGATCATACTAAGTGAAGTAAGTCAGACAGAGAAAAACAGATACCATATGATATCACTTATATGTGGAATCTAAAAAAATGATACAAATGAACTTATTTACAAAACAGCAATAGGCTCACAGACATAGAAAACAAACTTATGGTTACCAAAGGGGAGGGAGAAAGGATAAATTAGGAGTTTGGGATAAAATACACACACTACTATATATAAAATAGATAAACAACAAGGACCTACTGTATAGCACAGGGAACTCTACTCAAAATTCTGTAATAAGCTACGACGGAAGAGAATCTAAAAAAAGAATATGTATATATGAATCACTTCGCTGTACACCTGAAAGTAACACAACGTTGTAAATCAACTGTATTTCAATGAAAATTTTAAAAAATTTAAGCACGGTAAGGGGCAACTGTGTAAGTTGTGCAAGAGACTGTTCATTGGTCAGGTAAAACTGGTGGCAAATTCAAGGAGGTCATATTTAAGCAGAGACCTTGTGGAGAGTATCCTCGGTACGGGGAACAGCATGGACAAAGGCCCTGGGGTGGGACCAGCAAGCAGATGAGTGTGGCTACAGAGTAGTGATCAAGGTGACCATCTGGGCAGCATGAAGGTGGGCAAGGAGAGGGGCCAGAACAGGTAGGTCCTGGCAAGTCATGGGAAGGAGGCGGGGTTTAGCCTGAGTGTAAGGGGAAGCCGCCACCGAGGCTTATGAAGGGTGTCACGAGGTCCAATTTCTGACAGTTATGTGGAGAGGAGACTGCAGGGGGCGCAAGCGGAGGCAGGAAGATCAGTTAGAGGTGCAGTGGTTTATTTCTCCCAGTAATAATAGTCCTCTCTTAAAGCTTCCCCCTGTGCCGTTGGAGATGCTCTGGGTTAGGCTTCCATTTCTCAGAGGCTCTGCAGGCCGTGAGGGTGGGCGGCAGGTGGACGGGGAGGGGGGTGCTTCCTGAGCGAATAACCCAATGCTGAACTTCTGCTATGATTCTGAGACTTTGTTCCCCCTGCTGCAGATCCTTGCCTGCCCCGTTTGTTTCTCAGGTACATTTTCCCATCCAGTTCCTGCTCTCCGTTCCTTGGCTTCTCTCTCCATAGGACAGAGACCCCATCTGATGTGTTGTTGCCCACCAGGGGACATTTGGCAATGGCCGGAGACATTTTTGGCTGTCGAACAAGAGGAGGGGAGTGCTACTGGCATCTAGTGAGTACAGGCAGCAGGGACGCTGCGAAACATCCTACGGCGCACAGGACAGCCGCCCTCCCATGACAATTATCTGGTCAAACATGTTAATAGTGCCGAGGTTGCAAAAATCTGCCGTAGGGTACCCATCCGGTGCCCCCCATCCTCCCCCAGGCATCTCCCAGGGCAGGCCACTTCCTGCCACTTCCTGACTCTGGGCTCTGACCGTGGGGACTCATCCTCAGCTCACCCCATCCCTTCCGCGTGTTCCAGCCCCTTCAGCCTGGACGGGTGTCAGGGCTCTTCACCCCCCACTGGAAAATCATCCATTGGGTTGTAAAGAACTGGCCTCCAGACAGGGCCACCAACTAGACTGTCCCTTCTGGGAAACTAAACAATCATTTCTTCCCATGATGCTTCTTGATTCTTTATTTAACACCTTCCTTAGCCCAGGAGTGGACAGGATCACATCTGAGTTATACTTAACCCTCTGTTCTAGCTCACACCGTCTAAGATAAATGGGACTTTGGAAGCCCTATTTCTATACAGAAAGCCAATTATGAACACACTCAAAGGATTTCAAGAACGTTTCTTCACGTTTGCAGAGTGGCTTTTTTGTTAGAGTCACCAGATAAAATAGACTCCCACGTAAATGAATTTCAGATAAACAGCGAAGTTTTTTCATATAAGTATGTCCCAGGCAATGGCAGGATCTCAGCAATGTCGCAAGGCCATATTCGAGACATATTTATGCTAAGAACTTATTTGTTGTTTATTGAAATTCAAATTTAACTGGGTATCCTGTTTTTTGTTATTGTTGGGTTTTTTTAATTTTTGGTCTTTTCTGAGTGTTTCTTGCCCAAATCTGGCAACTCTATTTTCTGTATATTCAGGGCCGTGTCAAGGATGAGTCTCTGAGTTCTTTCTCCTTCTGGTGGTTTCTTCCCACTTTTCTCTTCCCTTCCTTTGACTTCCCAACTCCTCCTCCTAAGATGGGTGCCAACGCTCTCCCTGAAGCACTCTAAACCACGCTCCCGAGTAACTGTGACACATTTTTGATCCCCCTTTCCACCAAAAGTGGATCAAGTTGAGGAGTGGCTGAGGGGCAGGTATGAAAAACCTTATTCTGAAAAGCCCTACATTAGGAAAATGAAACGAACTGAAAGTGAATGTAAACATGCTACTATTTTCATCAAACCTGGTTTTTTTAAAGTTCTCCTTTACCAAAAAAAAATATGAATAATTAAATGATTGCATTCCTCATACAATTCCTTTATGTAGAAAATTTCCCTTGGACATTCAACGTCTGATTTAATTTACTAATTCAATGATAGAATTTTTAAAAAAATATGGACTCAGAGAATGTTGGGTAAATAAGTATGGAAGAAAAGATGGGAAAAAGAAATCTGGGGTAAGTAAAATCTTTTGCAGCATAAAAGAAGACTTGAGCAGTAAATGCTTCAAAGAAAGCTCAGTACTTGAAAGGGATTATTTGTAAGTAGTAGAAAATGAATTTTGAGGAATCTGCAGTCTTTTCTTCCCAGAGTAATTAAATAGATCATTGTGTCAATAAATGTTTGTTGAACTGAATTAAAGACTTAGTCTCCATCCTCAAGGAGCTCTCAAATATTGAAAAGAAGAAAAAAATGCAAGTGGAGAAATTAAAGTATAAGTCATGTGTGACCTCTGTAGTCAGATAATAAAGTCCTTACAAATGAACAGTAGAAGCTAGGATATGAGCAATTATATGGATACTCTGTTTATAGTGTCTAGAATTCCAGTGGCTTCTATTGCTGGCCCGGTCTCTGTGTTTTGCGCAAAGGGGATACACTACGCTTCATAAATTCATCAACATCCCTGTGATTCGTGCAAAGGAAAGGTGAGTCTCAGAAATGATATCAAAATGCTAATGGTTCAGAAAATAGACTTAATAGACTTGTGAAGGCAGGAACCAGATCCGTCATATTTACCTCTTTTCCCCTAGTACCTAGAACAGCACTTAGGCAAAGACAGATGCTTGAAAGAATGATTCCATAAGCACGATCATCATATCACTATTTTGTAAACTTGTCTTTATTTACACAAGGAAGTGAATGATGACAAAGCATTTCTCGTGTAGTAAACGGAGTAGGTGACGGTGTTGAAGGATACGTGCTTGATTCCCCCCACCCCTTCAATCACCACCAACCCCATTCCATCCTCAAAGGCTACCGTGGGTGAAATTCTCCCATTCGTGGTGCCATCTTTTCAGGGAGGGGCAATGTCTACCAAGATTTATTGAGCATCTTCCTGCTCTGGGCCAGGCACTGCAGTAGGCACTAGAATACAAAGCTGTTTTCTTTAAGAAAGAAGAGCCAGCCGTGAGATATTAGTTTCAACGCGTAACTGAAGAAACCGTGCACCCTTATAGCAAATGAAGGCGCCCTAGGAGTCCGTAGCAGGAAGATTCCATAGAGGGGATGATGATTGAGCTGAATCTTGAAGATCCTAAACGAGATCACTGCAAGAGTCAACACAGGCAAACTGCTGTGAGAAACAGCCCAAAATCTCAATGGCTTAACACAAGAGAAGTGTTTGTGCGGACACAAAGCCCAAGGCGGATGTCCCCCATCACACGGCTGTCCTGGGCAGCTCTCTTTCAACCAGACTCCTTGTATTTGGGGGTTCCACCAACCCCTAGAGCCTCAGAGACCTCCAGAGCCGAATTCTCTCTAACTGGCCAGTCCATCAAAGGAGGATGAAGGTGGAGGATACTGCAGGCCTTTCCAAAGACTGGTCCTGGACAGGGCAAACAGCACCCCTGTCCCCAATCCAGCATGTAGACATCATCTCATGGCCCGCTCGATGCAAGGAGGAAGTGGAAACAATTTTGTGAACCTTGCATTGATGCACCACCAGGCACCAGAAATGGAAGAGCACACCAGGCAGAGGAAATTAACTAGTCCTGATACAGTGAAAATACGGTGAAACCGAGAGGAAAGTTTAAAGTAACAGGCACATCTAGAGAGACCGAGGGCTCTGATGGAAGTTGACAAGGAATTCTGTGCAGTATAATACCAGGAGGGAAAGTAAGCCTTAAAAATAAAGGCAGAGGGGAAGAAGTGTGTAATGACCGGAGAGACGGTAAGGACCCATGGCTATTTTCCAGAAAGAACGATAGAGAAGGCTACTCTTGCCCAACTGCCTTCTAGAGTTCAGCTATGCACTTATTTATTAAATCTTCATAAGATTATAAGAACACAGCCCTGATTTATACAAATCTAAGACTTCTTTATAGTTCTGACCTTCTCCTTTCTGCAAGATATAACAAGAAGAAGCTTTGAAAGTGGCTAATAAATATACAGGAATGCAGTCCTTCTGGAAAAGCCACAGGGAAGGGACCGAGTGTACCTAACATTTATGTAAATGTTAACCACATAATGGGCAACTCGGGGAAATAATGATGTGACCTCTGGGACCAATCTCTTGAACTGCAAAAGCGGCTGATTCACGGGGAACGGGGGTGATTGCTGTCCCTTGCAGCCTTGCCGCTCTGTCAGCAGTGTGGATTTCACATTTAGATCAGTTTTGGTGGGAACTGAAGATAGGAAACCTAAATATTAATGAACTTAGTGATGTTTGGAAGAAACGTGCAATTTAAAAATGGATGTATAGCGTGAAGAACTGTTAGTCACACTGAGTTCTACAAAGCCAACGTACTAAGAATATGTTATTGAAACATGAAAGAAGTTGACCTTTGCGATGCCAGAGTCAATGTTTCCTTTTGCTATTGTGCCCTTATTGTCGCATCAAAGAGCTGAGGAAATGTACATGAAAATATAAAATTCCTCTCCTGACTGGATAGTTCTTTGAAAAATGAAAAATTCTGTGGGACAGTAAAATGAACGCTTTAATATGTTACACGAGCCTTGGAGGGAAGCAAGCAGAGGGTTCATTTCTTTCCCTCCATTTATGTTCCCATCATTTTCCCCCTCTCTCTCACACTTGTATTTATTTATACCGTTTATACAGTGGTTTTGCATCTGTTCTAACTATGCTTCTAGATCTCAATGTTTAAATAGTGCCCCTATGTTATCCCCCATTCTGTCCAGAACTAAGAATTTATTTGCATCATTATCTCATACTCTTCAATTTTATTACCATCTTTGACTCTTTGCAAACGGCTTATAGACTATAAGTTCCATTTAAAATGTAAATTTTCATAAGAATCCCTTGCATATTCCAAAGCACTCCTGGTTCATAATTTTCTGTCTCCTCAAAGGAGGCACATGTATTATTTTAAGAGTAGAGACTGGGAGATACAAGAGTTCTCAGGAGCCCTGGCTCACAGTTTGGTTTGTGCCTCTCCCCAGTCAGCTCGATTCCTGCAACGGGAGACTAAACCGGAAATAGCAAGTAGCAAAGTACTCCTTGGTGTATTAGCCTGACAATTAGTTAGTCAGTCCCACTTGGTTTGCAAAGAGCAACGTGTGTTTCTGCAAATGAATGTGATCTAAGAGGAAAACGTGAAGTATCTTTTTAATGGTACATTTATGACCACTCCACTGCTCTCGTGACAAATATAAAAGGTCATTAAAATGTAGAAGACTTTTGTCAGATTATTCAGCTCTCAGGACAACAATAAGTATTTCACAGCCGGTGGAAATTAACAACTTGATCCCTTACCAGGAAACACGTCAGTTCCTCTCTATAATTCCTCTTAAACATTACAACTAGTCAAAATCGATTTACACTTGAGAAGGTCACACATATTCCCCCGGGAAACGCTCTCCCGCTCAACTACATTCTGAGGCAGACATTACCAAGAACAGTGCCTAGCTGACAGCACATCCGACTTCCCTTTCTCGACCCGGGAACTCGAAGGCACGAGCAACAATGCGAGCTGTCTTTTTTAGTCATTTAAAGCAAAGACAGTTGAATTTGGTTTCGTTTAGAGTTAATTGTACATTTTGAGTGATTCGGTTTTGGCAAAATCCAAAGCATATTTTGCAAATCGCTTTTCCCATTAAATGCTAAAACCCTTTATTTTTAAAAGGAAATGTAATCCATATGCTCGGAGTTTGTTTACACTATAATTATAAAATATATATATACATTTTTTATTCCTGTTCCAGAAGCTTTCTGCACCATTCTGTACCACTTTCAAAAATCAAGAAATCGTGTACTGCCAAAAACTAATGAGAGCAAATCCATAAACGTTAGAAATATTGATTTTATGATTCCTTATGGTCTGACCTTAGAAAAACATGTCTTTGGTTTTCAATCACACGTTGCAGAGAAAAACTTCCTTTCTTTGGAGAAACCTGTATACCAAACAGACCTTCTAGGGGTTAGGGGGCTGAGTTTTCATTGCATAGGAAGGTTTATTTTGCTTACACTTATCAAGCCGCTTGACCAAATTAAATTTTGAAAATGATTTAATTCAGTTAAAAAAAAAACCCAAAATCAGAAATTGAGAATTTATGAAATGTTTGCGCATTAAAAACCATATCCAAAATTGTCAAGTTCAACTCTTGGGGTTCATGAAACATGAGGAGGTTTCACACAGTCAGAAATCTCCCACGTGAAAATAAGGGAGGCCTAGAGGAGATAAAGGGCCTAGATGTTCCTTCATAATAAGGCTGAACACGAAGAGGAATTTATATTTGCCTATAGCCGCATGAAACTGCCATTGGCTTAGAGCAGGCATCAGCGAACTGGTCCTGAAAAGGACCTGACAGTTCATATTTTAGGCTTTGCAAATCAGGTGGTTTCTGTCACAGCTACTCAGATTCTGCCACGGAAGTACAGTCACAGTCACAGGCAATACATAAATGAATGGATATGATTGTGTACCAGTAAAACTTTATTAACAAAAACAGATGGCAGGAGGAATTTGGCCCAAGGGCCATCGTTTGCTAAGGGCCCTGACGTACAGCTTCTTAACAAAATATACAACTCTATTTGATATATATCTAACATCACGTTTGAAAAAATTGACTTTGGACGCTGAAAGACAAGAGTCAACTTTTCATCTCTTCTAGTTGCATTCCTGAGGCTCTCATTTTGAGACCCAAAGAATTAACTTGTGGAGAGACCAAAACCTTGTCCCCTGTACTCATAAACACTAATCAGACGCCTAAAGTTACCAATGCCAACCTAACCCTCCTAGAGTTGGTGTATTTGTAGCCTACTGTGCACGTCTGGACCTTGTATCGTGGGCAGCGAATTCTTAATGAACATGAACAACACTGAAATGTTTGAGAAGAGCTAGTTTTTCACTAGCACGATCCTGGTCTGGTTACCCTATTTCCAATGTGCTTTTAATAGTCTATTTGCTTAATTAATACATTATGTTGACCTGTGGTCAAAGGTTCCAAACCCAAACCTTGGGCCATGCCTTCCGCATAGCTACTGAGAGCACAGGCTGTGGAGCCAGGCCACGCCAAATGAAATACCTGATCCGCCACTTCCTAGCTGTGTGACCTTGGAAAGATGTCAATGTCAATGTTGACGCTTCTCTTCTCTCTTATGGTAATAAACTCTTAAGTGTTTGTCAGGGCATATAGCTCTGAAGAAACAATGGAATAAAAACAACATTTTTCAGCTTCTCCTGCAGAGAGTTGTAGCTACATGACCAAGATCTGGACAGGGAGAACAAAAGTGATATGATTTATTAATTCTGTTTTCAGAACTTAGATGTGTTTATGCATGGATTTTTTAAAATCCACCTTGGGATTCAGTGGGCTTCTGTGTATTGACGTCTTTCATCATTTCTCAAAGTTTCTGATCCTTCATCGTTTCAAAATTCTCTCCCAGGGCTTCCCTGGTGGCGCAGTGGTTGGGAGTCCGCCTGCCGATGCAGGGGACGTGGGTTCGTGCCCCGGTCCGGGAAGATCCCACATGCCGCGGAGCGGCTGGGCCCGTGAGCCATGGCCGCTGAGCCTGCGCGTCCGGAGCCTGTGCTCCGCAACGGGAGAGGCCACAACAGTGAGAGGTCCGCGCATCGCAAAAAAAAAAAAAAAAAAAAAAAAAAAAAAAAAAAATTCTCTCCCAATTTCTCTCTCTCCCTTCTGTTTCTGAGATGCCAATTAAACATATATGAAGCTTTACCACTATCTTCTGTCTCTCTTCTCTTCTGTTTCATCCTTCGGCTTTCTGTGCTTCATTTTGGACTGTTGCTTTGAGCTTACTCTCAATCTGCTGTTAATCTTATTTTCTACTGTGGTCTTTCTCAGATCTAGAATTTCTATTTGGCTCTTTTACAAAATTGCTATATCCCTTTTTATATCTTCCAGTTCCCTGCCAATTAAAAAAAATTTTTTTTTAACATTATCCAACAAATTGAAGATTTAGGTGACATTTTCTTAGTTCTATTCATCTCTGCTAGGGACCTGGGGCTAGTGCTCGCAGTTTAGTGTCACCTTGATCTAAGTTTCAGATTTGAGATCTTTCTGAGGGAAGATCATATTTTCACAAAACTGTTTCAGATGAGGCAAGGGTTAGTTTACTTCCAGCTTACCTTTACTTCTAGGAGACGATCTTTTGGGGCTTTTTTGGGGCCCAGCCTAAAGAGGGTTCAGACCTTTGTCCTAGTCCCTTGGGGTCACCAAAAGGACAACTAAGTATCCCCTAAGACAAAGGCTTTGCTCATTTCTTTCTGAGGTCTCAGCCTCTCTGCGATGTCAGACCAATAATTGCTCAGTATCGTATTAGCGCTTGAATGCTTCCTAGGTTTTAAGAATAATCCACACAGCTTTTTTAGTTGTGACAAGATTGACCCCTATTACCTAGTTTATATTACCAGGAGTGGAAATCCTGAGATTTCTACTCATATTCTTAAGGGAGACGGGAGGCATACTTTTCTCCCCTCCCTGAGAACCGTCTTTACTTTGGTTGAAGTGATGGCCAGTCTTAGACCGTACACGTGAGTCCACCACTTGAGGGAAAGGTAGAGAAAGCAGAAAAAAAGATCGCAGGTGCCTGGAGACCTTGTTGAGCACACCCAACACACAAGCCTGGACTGCCTGTCTTTGCACTAGTAATAATCCACCCTTGTTTGGGACCTCTGCTACACACAGACTTACCCACGTCCTCACTAAAAGAAAAGTTACTTAACCTCTGTGGTAGATGTTTGCGATGACGGTCCCAGTTCTTCCCGACTTCAAGACGGCAGAATGCAAGCAGGCTTCAAAAGTGCTCGTGCATTTCTTCTTGTCCCACCGCTCGCTCATGCACGCCTGCCTCTACCACGGGAAAAAGCCTGAGCTAGCCTGCGGGAGGGACCTGAGAGACGTGGAGGAGGCCAGCCAGGTGGTGAAGTCAACCCAGCTGAGGCCATCCTAGATCTACTGCCAGGGGACCTGCGGCCGACTGTGGAGGAATGAGTGAGCCCAGCCAAGCCCAGCAGAAACGCCGGCTGCCCCACACCCTCAAAAGCCATAATAGATGGTGGCTGTTATAATCCACCGAGTTTGGGGGAGCTCTGTCACACAGCATTACGCGTGACAAGAGCTAATAAGTACATGGAGATGACTATAATACTTAACGTCATAGGTTTATTTTTAGACAAATGAGTTATTTCAAGTATGCCCCCTTAGGAGAGTCACTGGTACCTAGTAAGCTCTCAAAAAGTATTATCTACTCATAGCATAGCTACCGTTATTACTACTATAGCTAATACTGAGATCCACAATTCCTCCCAAGCCAGGAAATTCAGGGATCAGTGGCTATAACTAACTCTAGTGTCTAAATTATCCACATTTTCTAAGGCATCATTACTTCCTTTGTCCTTCTCCCTTTCTCCCTTCCTATAAAATCTCACCTCTCATACTTAGTACCTCAAAGATCATTTGGCTGGCTTCTTTTGAACATCACATAGATGAAACACACGAGTCCTGGGGTGAGTTATTTGCTGCTCATCTCTGACTTGGCGTAGGAAATTGTCTGGGTGGCAGACTGCTGAACCAGGAGTCATGAGGCAGGGGTGTTAGCCCTGTTTTCTCCACTGACTAGCTGTGGGACTCAGATCAGTCCCCTCAGATCTCCAGGTGAAGTTTCTCCACACAGGACTGAGATATTTTTTTTAATTTAATTTATTTATTTTTTATACAGCAGGTTCTTATTACTTATGTATTTTATACATATTAGTGTATATATGTCAATCCCAATCTCCCGATTCATCGCACCACCAACCCCCCCCCCCCGTCACTTTCCCCCCTTGGTGTCCATAGGTTTGTTCTCTACATTTGTGTCTCTATTTCTGCCTTGCAAACCAGTTCATCTGTACCATTTTTCTAGATTCCACATATATGCATTCATATACGGTATTTGTTTTTCTCTTTCTCACTGACTTCACTCTGTATGACATTCTCTAGATCCATCCACGTCTCTACAAATGACCCAATTTCGTTCAGGACTGAGATACTTGATGGCAGCCTGGATCTTGCTTATTGCATCTCCGTGGCTGATACATTCCAGACACTCAGTGAATGTTTGTTGATTTAAATGAATAGAATTGAACCAAACTGAGCGAATGGAGCTAAGGAAATTGGCTAAACCTCAGAAAGTTCCTTTTCAGCTGAGTCTTTCTATCATTTTACCACATTTTTTCTTTTAACTCTCCTCTTTTAAACAATACCTCTCTATTACAAAGGAATGAAATAAAATCAAGCTGGCTTCCAGTAGAAATCACTTTCATCCTTCCTGCCCAATGGATGTTTTCAGGAAAAGATGCTAACATTAGCCGCTCTCTATGTATCCACAGACTTTGTCTCCCTGAAGTGACGGGCTAATTCTCTTCCCTTATCTCCTCAACCTTGCACCAGTGACCATGCTGTGGAGACGAGATGGGTAGGACCCCAGTATCAAGAAAAAGGTTTTACTTTTTCTGTTACAGTTGTAATGCAATAATAAACTGTAATAGTTACGGAGAAATCATGAAATGTGAAAGCATGAGGGCCATCAGTTCCCACCTTGAGACTTCACACCACAGGAAGCAAGCCTGCAACTTGAATCGTAAACTGGCCGCGTCTTCAAAATATTCCTCTTCAATATGTTGACTTAAGCTTTTCGGTATGTGTTTCCTATTCATTGTTTTGTCTGAATAAAAAATAAAAAACAGGGGCTTCCCTGGTGGCACAGTGGTTAAGAATCCGCCTGCCAATGCAGGGGACACGGGCTCAAGCCCTGGTCCGGGAAGATCCCACATGCCGCGGAGCAACTAAGCCCGTGCGCCACAACTACTGAGCCTGCGCTCTAGAGCCCGCGAGCCACAGCTACTGAGCCCGCGAGCCGCAACTACTGAAGCCCGCGTGCCTAGAGCCTGTGCTCCACAACAAGAGAAGCCACCGCAATGAGAAGCCCACGCACCGCAACGAAGAGTAGCTCCCGCTCGCCGCAACTAGAGAAAACCCACGCGCAGCAACGAAGACGCCACGCAGCCAAAAATAAATAAATAAATTTATTTTAAAAAACCAGTTTATTGGAAATATGTCTGTATGTATGTTACTTTGGCAAATAAAATGGAATTTTCTCTTACTACAAAAACTAAGATATACTATCTTAAGGTTGTCGGGAAAGAGGGCACAAAGTTAATGGGGTGACTTAACGGTATAATCACTATTAAGACGGCAGCTTTGGTTTTGAGCGGGGAGGAATTCGGTACAGGTCTGGTTCTGTTTGTATTTCCTGCTACCAACACTGGGAAGTGCCAGGTCTGAATTGTCAGAACGTCAGATCTGATTGTTTTGGAGAGTTTTCAAGACTAACCCGATGAGGCTTTGAGGTTAATATAAGCAAGATACATCAGGCAAGAAATGAGATGGTGACTCCTCAGTGCTATAGCACCATGCCACTTACAGGAGGAGAACAAAGATTGTGTTCCATCCACCAGAGGGAAAACAGGAGGGGAAACTATAGATAGCTAGGGTGGACAACATGCTTTATCTTATTCCTGGGCATATAGGAAGATGACATTTCCCATCTTCCCTTCCAGTTAAATCAGGCCATATGACTAAGTTCCAGCCAACAGAATGTGATAGGAAGTGATGTAAGCCATTTTCTTCCCTAGTCTTTGAAAACATCTCACAAAACACTTTAGCCTTCAGACGAGGATCAGATGTTCTTTAGAGACAAAAAACAAAAAGTTCAGGCTCAGTGTTAAATGATGCACAAAGACCACAAAGGTAGGATCAGTCGGGCTGATACTGAAGTCTGGGTCTTCTACCCTTATTTCAGCAGACTCATTCCCCTAGCATAGGAAAATCTTGGGTCATTTGCTGTGCTTGACGTAGGTCAGGCATCAACAGAGAAAGATATTACCCTAGGAACTAACATTCCTTGGAGAAGAAACAGTAGCTTAACTAGGGCTCCTCTGGGAAAAGACAAATAAGAATAAGACAGCACTGACCCCAAGGGAAATGGGATATATTGAGTGTCTGTCCGTCTGCCCTCAAGGCTGATAGATTCAAAACCTAAAAGCTGGCTGGGGTGTCACCAAAGAGAAAGGCCAAGTCTAACACTAGCTAGGGAAGGTGCTTCAGGCATGAAGAGCCCGTGAAGAGAAAGGAAGCTTCTGCAGGGTCAGTTCCAAAGCCCACAAGGCACAACGGAAGACATCTTAGAATAGATGTGGTCCCTCCTTCCAAGCTTGGAGAGCCAGAACCAGACCAGGACCCAAGACAGTACATGGAGCTGCAGAGGTGAAATGAGGGGGACTGTCCAGAGTTGGACCACGTAGCTATGATGTCTGCTCACAGAGAAGACCTGGGAACAGTTTCCAGGCAGAGTTAGAGTCTATCATCTATCAAAGTGGGGTCTAAATGGGGTAGAGCAGGTCCTAGCAAAATATGGCCCTGGGGCCAAATCCAGCAGCTGCCTGGTTTGGTGGGGGGGGGGGGGGGGGCTTGTTTTTAACTTTTTTTTTATTGAGTTATAATTGCAAATCCACATAACATAAAACGAACCATTTTAAAGCGAACAATTCCATGGCATTTAGCATATCGACATTGTTGTACAGACACCACCTCTACTGCGTTCCAATACATTTTTATCACTTCAAAAGAAAATCCTGTCCACATGAAGCTGTCACACCCCATTCCCCAGCCCCTGGCGACCAACCATCTGCTTCCTGTTTCTATAGATTTACCTATTCTAGATATTTCATATGAACGGGATCATACAGAACATGACCTTCTGTGTCTGTTCCTTTCACTTAAGCATGGCGATTCTGAGGTGCATCCACACTGAAGCATGGATTAGTACTTCATTCCTTTTCATGGCTACATACTATTGCACTGTACGGATAGACCACAGTTTGTTTATGCATTCATTCACTGATAAGCCTTTAGGTTGCTTCCACTTTTTGGTTATTGTGAAGAGTGTTGCCATGAGCATTCGTGTGCGAGGATTTGAGTGCCTGTTTCCAATTCTTTTTGGTATATACCCCCGAGCGGAAGAGCTGCCTGTTTTTGAAAATAAATTCTATTGGCGCATAGCCACGCCCATTCATTTATACATTGTCTATGGCTTCTTTCACGCTACAATGGCAGAGTTGAAGAGTTACAACAGAGAAAATATGGCCGCAAAGCCACAAATATTTACTATCTAGCCCCTGATAGAAAAAGTTTGCCGACCCCTGGGATAGAGGAAGTGTCACCACCATCCTTCAGACCCTGATATGGCGCATAGCTTAAGCTACTTTTCTCCTGGTCGTCGGTGAAAGGAACTGGAGATTGCCTTGAATTTGTGACAGACAAGGCTCGATGGGCCAGTTTTGAGGTGAAATAAGAAATATGTGTTGGTGACCGTTCCTCTCATTCTCTCTGCCTCTCCCTCTTCCCTCTTCCCCTCCCTTTGAGAAATGCCAATATTTGCTCAGTAAACAAAGAGAGAAGAGACGTTCTGCACCTGTCGGGACACGTGAGGGAATCGCTGCCCTGCTCATTGCCAAGTGCAGAGGGGGCAGCAACATCCACTTTGCTTGGAAGGCAGGAAGTGGTCCGCACAGCTGGGGCCGATGGAAGATGGAAACCTGGTGTTGTCCCGTGTGACTTTTATCCACACTTGAATGTGCAAGCAAATCACCTGGGACCTTGTTAAAAAGTAGATTCTGATTCAGTAGGTCTGGGGCTGCACAGGAGACTCTGCACTTCTAAAGAACTCCAGGGAAATGGCAATACTGAATAGCAAGGTGAGCAGGGGTTCCCCCACAAAGCTGCTCTTTGCAGTCCCCTGGGGAACTGTCCAGAAGAAATCCTAATGCCTCACTGAGTCCTGCTACCAGACACTCTGATGAACTTGGTCTGGTGTGTGGCCTGGGCATCTGGACATACAAAGTTCCCCAGTAGCTTCTACGTGGTGAAATTTGAGAGACAGTGTTCTTGAGTTCAGGAGGTGAGGATTGGGGTTGGGTCAGCAAGAACTGTGTTCAAAAGAGATTATGAGTAAATATGAATAAGGATAAATTAATTCAACAATCAAATTGACCATCTACCCATCACTTACCAAGTGATTCCTGTAAACTCTCTTCCATTATATAACTAATTTGGGCTATCAGGAGAATCTATGTAATTCAAAGCTGGATACGTTTTTACAAATAAGTGATCTGATTTCATTACTCTTTTTCCTGGGAATTGTGCCTGGCCAAGCTGGGATCAGCTTCCTGCCTCTCACGGTATCAATAAATACGTCAGCATCAGGCCACTGGGACCTCATCTACACCGAGAGCAGAACGTGCAAGACGATCCAACAGTTAATGTTTTAGACTTGTCTCTTCCCATTTCCAAATTACACACTTATTGTATTCAGGCAAAATCTACATGGGGCCTGCAGATGTTTGAAAACTTCCGGATGATTCCTAAAGTTGTTCGTTTTTCATCCTGATGTAAAGATGCCTACATTCATGGTCTTTATTGGGTATTTTTTTAAGTGTTTCAAGAAACCCAAGTGTTCTAGTCTTATCTTCCAGGTCTCCAGACTGGGAGCGAAAACATAAACGTTTATTAACAAGATGAAAATGCGAGTTACTGTATCAGCACCCCCAATCTGGCCTCTTCATGCCTAGGTCTATCTGGGCTACTCCCCAGAGATTATGGTCTCTAGCGCCTTGTATGGCAGTCCTTTGGGGATCTAAATCCATTTTTAAGATGAGTCCCCCTGGCAACACCAATACTACTCGTATCCTCTTCCCTGCAGCCTATTTTCTCTGGGTCATAATCCTGTTCCCAGCTTCTATCACATCTGCCAAACACAGTTAACCCAGTTCACATTCACGGCTTTACATCAGTGGTTCTCAGAGTGGGTCCTGGTCCAGCAGCAGCAGCATCAAGAAGCTTGATGCAAGCGCAAATCCTTGGGCCCCAACCCAGACCAAGTGCCTCAGGCTCTCTGGGGGTGGCCCTAGTCATCTGTGTTTCTCAAGCCCTCCAGGTGACTCTGGTGTGAGCTCGAGTCTGAGATGGGCCGGGGTAGAGGAACCGCAGTTACGCTGTAGCTTTTGTGCCCGGCTATCACCAGGTGTGTTAGATTAGCTATGAAATACAACCCCACCAAATCTCCAGGGCACCCGACTCCCATCAGTTCTTCCTCCCTGGTCGCTTGCTCCCCGCTCCTGCAGGCTGGCTGTGGAGCTGTGCTTCAGACGGCAGGTTGGGCCCAGATGTGCTCCATGCATCTTGTTCTGGGGCTCTGGTGGACGGGTGGCCACTACTTGGGCATCTAGTTCTCCTGGCAGAAGTCAGAAACTCCCAGAGAGCCGATCTTCTTAAGGCCTCGTCTCAGAACTGAGACATCAGCTCTCCTGCCCTCGTTTCGTTGACCCAAACTGGTCACATGGCGCAGCTCAGTGGGGGAGAGAAATATACACCCATGCAGGTGATCGCGTGGCTACGTGAGCCAAGTGAATATTTGCTGAACAAAAATCTAACAGACCACACTGGGACAATGGGTAAATAAACCCACTGGTAGACCTTGCCAGCTATCAAATACCATTAAATTTCATGAGGTTAACAGTGGTAATCCAATGAGAACAACGGATATTTCAAGAGAGTGGCAGTCAGCCTATAGACAGTTTTTTGTCATTCTTCCATGTTGATGTGATAAACCCCGGACAAAGAATTTCCATCCAGATTTCCTTTCTGGTTCTACTTCTAAAGAATCATTGCAGGATGAACTTACAAAAAAAAAAAAAAAAAAATCAAGGGAAATACCTGCTGCAGCATTTCCCCCCGTGGTTATTTCCACTTTGAAAAGCTGACGGAATATTTCTACTGTGTTTTTTAAAAGAAAACTCTCTTAAATTCCCATCATTGACTCTACCACATTTAGCTGGCAGCAGCCAAAGAGAAACATATCTGACCTGAAGATACAGTGAAGTCTGCCCCCCCCACGAACAGAATTAATCACGTGCCAGACGTGCAATCACTACAGGACTGGGGGCAACACCACTGTACCCTGGGGAAGTTGAGAAGGCAACTTAAAAACCCCTTCATGACCAGACTGAGAGAGCCTTCATTTCCTGAGTTCAGTCACTGGGACACTGGGCTCAATAAATATTTGTTGAAGTGAAAAATGCATGGATTCTGCTCAAGATGCCAAGTAACTGGCGATGTCCTGCTGAAAGGGGAGCAAGGGACTTCCCTGGTGGTCCAGTGGTAAGACTCCATGCTCCCAATGCAGGGGGCCCGGGCTCCATCCCTGGTCGGGCAACTAGACCTCACATGCCTGCCACAACTAAGATCCCGCATGCCGTGACTAAGACCCAGCACAGCCAAATAAATAAATAAATATTCAAAATAATAATAACAAAGTAAAAGAAATAAATAAAAACAAAGGGGAGCAAAAAGAAGCCAGTTCCAGAAAGATCACTGTCCACCCAGCTGCCACGAGCCAGACACTCAAAGGGGAGTGCGTCACCATGTAATGGGCATGTAGAAGGGAGCAGGGGAACTCCATCCAAGGGGACAGTGCAGGTTCCCAAACATTTGTGTGTGTGTGTGTGTGTGTGTGTGTGTGTGTATTAGGGTTAGTTGAAGAATTTCTAACAGGGTGAGAGATTTTAACACCTATAGAGGGAACTCCCAGGGCAGGCTGCACGCGTGATCCTGATCTACCTGGAGAAGAGCTCTGGGAAGGGCAGATATAAAAAAAAAGAGAGAGAAAGAAAAAAACAGCTCTAAAAAAAATAAAATAAGACTTTTGGGGAAAAGTGGGACATTGTGTTCAAATTCCTGGTCTTCGGTTGCAGCCCTGGCCCTGTTTCTTACACTGTTAGACACTAGGCAAGTTAAGTAAACATTTTCAGCCTTGGTTTCCTCATCTGTAGAATCAGGATAATATGCCTGGGTGGCTCTGTAGCTCAGTTGCATTTGAACGTGAAATGGTCCACTGATATGTAGAACATTCTTTTTTTGTTGGTGTTGTTAATTTTTATTTATATTTTATTTATTTTTATCTTTGGCTGCATTGGGTCTTCGTTGCTGCGCGCGGGCTTCCTCTAGTTGCAGCGAGCGGGGGCTACTCTTCGTTGTGGTGCGAGGGCTTCTCATTGCGGTGGCTTCTCTTGTTGTGGAGCACGGGCTCTAGACGCACTGGCTTCACTATTTGTGGCTCGCGGGCTCAGTAGTTGTGGCCTTGTGGGCTCTAGAGCGCAGGCTCAGTAGTTGGGGCGCACGGGCTTAGTTGCTCCGCAGCATGTGGGATCTTCCCTGACCAGGGCTCGAACCCGTGTCCCCTGCATTGGCAGGCGGGTTCTTAACCACTGCACCACCAGGGAAGCCCCTGTAGAACATTCTTACCAGGAATAATACTGACACTGGGGAGAATTGGGTGATGGACGCTTTTCCCTCAGAGGGCCTGGCTGGAATAGACACTGTGGTCTATGTAAATGGCACCCCTAGGGTTGTACAGTGCACAACCTCTACAACTGTATGCTGAGCTGCCTCTCTTCCCAGACCTTGGTCGTGGTGGCATCTAAAGGCCACAATGATGAGATTTTCAAAGATGGTACAAATATACCAAGAGTCACCCCCATATTCTCTGAGTGAGTTCTTGATTGAGGTCAGTAGAAAAGGTGTCCTGTGTCACCTTTAATAATAATAATTTTTAAAAATTCTTCCGACACCAATAGAATGATTCCTCTAATCACTGAGGTGATGAAAGCTGAGGAGTTGGCATCTTCCCTGTGACTTTGAAGTTTTCTTATAATTTTATAGATATTGTCATTTTCCAGGGTTTTATTTGGGGGGCAGCATGGAAAATGTCTTCCCTTTAACTCCCTTGGTGTTTGCCTCCAGCATACTTCTCAGAGAGGGGAGCAAAAGGGGGCCCATTCCAGAAGGATCACTGTCCCTCAGTTCATTCCACACCTGCTATGAGACAGGCACTCAATGGTAAATGAGGTACCATGTGGAATGAAGCAGAAGTACTCAAACAAAAACAGTAATTCAGTGCCCCAGATTTTGCCCCATTTCTCACTATTTGTGGTAGACACACCCTAAGGTGACCCCAAAGGAGTCATTCTGTTGTATTATTCCCTCCTTTTGCATGTGAGTGGAAGCTGTGATTTGTTTCTAACCCGTAGAATATGGCAAAGGTGACAGGATGTCACTCTCATGGTTGCATTATAGAAGACTCCATCTTAGCAGACTGGAGAGAGAGACACTCTCCCACTGGCCTTGCAGAAACACACACTCATGTTGTGAACTACCTGTGAAAAGAGTCACACGGCAGAACACTGCTGGCAGCCTCTAGGACCTTACAGGAGCCTCCAGCCAACAGCCAGGAAGATGCCGGCACCTCAGTCCTACAACCACAAGGAAGCAAAGTCTACCAATGACCTGAGAGAGCATGGAAGCAGAACCTTCCCCAGTCAAGCCTCTGATGAGAAGGCAACCTGGTTGGCACCCCGACTGCAGCTTTGTGAAGCCTCTAAATTAGTGGTAAGTTGTTACACAGCAATAGGAAACTAATATATAGAATACTACATACATAAAATATTACATTGGATTCTATTATTACTATAATTAATCATCAGTTTAATTTTCTCTAATAGATCAGAATCTGGGGTATGCCCTATTCAGAGAGAGAAACCCACTGTGGGCTTTTAACATTGAGTGGAAAAGAGAAACTGGACTTTTCCACCCTACGGCTCTTTTCCTATAAATAACATGTACATTTGCTCAGAGGTCACCTCAGCAGAGTGGGAAATCACAGAAGCCCACTGATTTTCTGGATAACATAAACCCACACAGACTCCTTTATGATGATGCAATTTAATTATTAGTGCGCTAAAGTTACCCTCAAGCACACATTCACCTCTCAACTCTCGTGGCATTCAAGGAGTTTATACTTAGAAAATACTCTCCTTTTCCCAGGTGAGAGAGAGACTCTACAGGTATGAATTTTAAAGAATTGTAGCCTTCAGCATGTTTGGTGGCATTTGACTTGTTTTTCAACATAGATTCCAGCTTCCTTGGTTTGGTTTTTAATAGCTTACTGAAAACAGAAATGCTGCATATGGTTTTATAAGTTGGTCCTTTGGAATAAATTGCACATAGGCACAAAAGATTTATAGCAGCTCTGATATAAAATGATTCTTTTATTCCTAAACTCAAATCACGTTTTTATATCATGGGTAGCAACTTCTATTGTAAATCTCACGAGCTGATCTTAGTCAAATTTTAATCTGGCCTGGAAATTCTAAAACGGTAGTAAGATCAATTCTTTTGACCACATTGAGAACTGATCTGATCTATAAGTATCTTCAAATACCGTGTTCTCCCTCTCTGATCTACTATCACAGGGTCATGGATTCCTTAAATAAATGGCTGCAGGGTATTATCAAACTACAAGAAAGTCTTCTATGAAATGTCAAGCTGGGCCCTAAGACAAAATAATTCATTCTATTCCATGTTTCATCCTTAATGTGGTGTGTGACCATGGAGGATATTTTCAACTCTGACGTTCAACAAACCCATAAAAGTTTCCAGCACCTCCCAAGTCCCACGGTAAACTCTCCATCCATTCCAGTTTTCTTCCTCTCCGGGATCCTAAAGTCTGAACTTAACACATTATTGACTGGGGGATTTTTGCAGAAACTAACGCCTGTGGCCGTAATACGTCTCCAGTCAAAACTGTGTTAAATGGTCATAATTAGTCGTCTAAGTCTACCGTGTTTTTTGTAATATTTAACTGTTTTCAGAGACTGTCCATATGTGAGGAGAAATATACAAGCCTGTGATACAAATCCACATTACAAGAAAGACGGGGACACTCAGTCCCCACCCAAAACCTGCTGAGTCAGAATCAACGTCTGAACAAGAGCCTCTCGCGTGTGAGAACGCTGGAGCAGCTCCATTTCGTGGCGGACTGTGACTCCAGGTGGATTGGACATCTAGCCTTTACTGCCAGCTCTCCTCGTTTCCCCAGTATCTGTAAACTAGAGGCTAAAATGCTGAGCTTACATTGGTCATGGGCCTACCTCCAACGAACTGTATCCTTGGGTGGCTCCTCGGGTTGTAGCTATGATCTTCACACACCACCCAAGGACACTGGTTTAATGAGAAACAGCAAGGCCAGAATGAGGCCTACACAGAGTAAAGTCCACTGGCAGCAGAGGCTTCCACATCAAAATATATAGCAAGATTGGATGCAAAGGATAAAGGCAGCCACTGTTGTTAAAAATCCAAATGCCAGGGTTTCCCTGGTGGCGCAGTGGTCGAGAATCTGCCTGCTAACGCAGGGGACACAGGTTCGAGTCCTGGTCTGGGAAGATCCCACATGCCGCGGAGCAACTAAGCCCGTGTGCCACAACTACTGAGCCTGCGCTCTAGAGCCCACGAGCCACAACTACTGAGCCCGCGCGTCTGGAGCCTGTGCTCCGTGACAAGAGAGGCCGCGACAGTGAGAGGCCCGCGCACCACAACAAAGAGTGGCCCCCGCTCACAACTGGAGAAACCCCACGCACAGAAACGAAGACCCAACACAGCCAAAAATAAAAATAAATTAATTAAAAGAAGGCTCAACATTTAAAAAAATAATAAAAAATCCATATGCCCTGTTTATTTATGAGAAGCTGCTCTCAGGGTACTGATAGTATGTGATATTTCAAGGTCCAACATTTCTTTATAATTTAGGTGTCACGGAAAATAAACAGCAATGCCGTGATTATGTAAGATATTAACATTAGGGGCAGCCAGGTGAAGGGTATACGGGAACTCTCTGTACTATCTTTGCATCTACTTTTCTATAAATAGGAAATTATTCCAAAATTAAAAGCTTATTTTTAAAAGTATAAAATTTGGCTTGCAATTTAGGAAAATGAGTCCCCTCCCAAGAAACTTTTCAAATGACATTATTTAAAGAGCTAAATACATTAGAAGTGGGAAAAAAATAGAGTAATGGGGATAAACAAACACCCTTCTTACATATTCACCATATTTTTCACCCTATGTTATAACAGCATATACCTATCGCTTAGCAAACCCAGTGGGGCACAAGGATATGAAAAAGCCAAAAAAAGGAACAAAGGAGAATGAGTGATTATAACTATAGTGCCAGAGATATGACAAATATACGTTAAGAATATGAAATGATGGCAGAATCTCCCTTAAGCAATTTGTTTCACCTCTCCCTTCAAATATCTACCAAAAACAATTTTTAGTGGAAAAAAAGCAGTGAAAAAATATATACTTAAAAAAGCGCTATATCCATCATCACATATATGAAGTACTCAAATTTTATTTTATTGGTCAGGATTCTGACTAGTAAACAATGGAATCTATTCTCTGGTGAGTTTAAGCAGGAAAAGGGCTTACTGAAAGATATTCAGTAGCTCCGGAATCATTGGGAGGGCTGAAGAAACAAATCCAAGGCGTAGCTTCCAGGAAAAATGCCAAAACCATGCTGCAAATTAGCCTGATTTGGGGGGAGACTCCACTGCCGCTTTACTGTTGCCACCACCAAGCCCCTCGTGCCAGAACTTCAGCTTGATCGCAAATGATAGAGCTTCAGGCCTCTGGCCCTTGCGCATCAGGACCTCAGTCTTGCGGCCACTGCCCCCACCCCTGAAAGTCAGCCAGCGGGAAGCATCATCCCTGCGAGCAAGATGGAAGTTCGCTGCCAGTTCGTTTCCTTCCTGGCTCCGGTCTGAATCCAGGTCTTCGGTGTTTTCCAGTTCTAAACGGCACAGCCTTGGTTATATGCCACATCTTAGCCCCAAAAGAGCCTGGGGATTTGAGCTCTGATTCTAGATCTGGGAAATAAGACCCAGGGTGACCAACTAATTCCAACTTGGGCAGGAATTTTCTGGTTTTGCAACTAAAGGAACTGCATCCCAGGAAACCCCTCAGTCTCACTCAGGCGAACCAGCACAATTGGTTACTAGACTGAGAACCCATAAGCTGTGCATTTCCCCAAGTATAGAAAGGCTTTGAAAAAGATGATGGGGAGCTACAACGATGATGCATATCCCCTACAATCATCAATACACATCGATGAAAATGTAGATTGTAGCAATTCATATGACCCAGCAATCCCACTCCTGGGCATATATCTGGACAAAACTCTAATTCAAAAAGATACATACACTCCTATGTTCAGAGCAGCACTGTTCACAATTGCCAAGACATGGAAACAACCTAAATGCCCATCAACAGAGGAATGGATAAAGAAGATGTGGTACATATATACAATGGAATACTACTCAGCCATAAAAAGAATGAAGTAATGTCATTTGCAGCAACATGATGGGCCTAGAGATGATCATACTAAGTGACGTAAGACAGAGAAAGACAAGTACCATATGGTAACACTTACATGTGGAATCTAAAATGTGACACAAATGAACTAATCAAAAACCAGACTCACAGATACAGAGAACAGACTTGTGGTTGCCAAGGGGGAGGGGGGGTTCGGGGAGGGGGTGTTCAGGGAGGGATGGATTGGGAGTTTGGGGTTAGCAGATGAAAACTAGTATGTATAGAATGGATAAACAACAAGGTCCTACTGCAGAGCACAGGGAACTGTACTCAACATCCTGTGATAAACCATAATGGAAAAGAATATATATGTATAACGGACTCACTTTGCTGTACAGCAGAAATAAACACAACATCGTAAATCAAGCAATTGCATCTGTAGCCCAATTGGTCGCTAGGTCAACTGACCCATATCTGTGCTGAACCGACTCATCTCCCGTTCTCCTCACTCCTCCCCAGCTCACACGTCATAGTTTGTTCCTGCTCACACATAGTTATTGGTATAAAGTGCCAATAGTTTTCCTGGTCTCCGTTTGTACCTGACAATTACTAAATTGGATGTAAAGTAGCTTTTCCATTTTAAACAGAATAATAAAGGGGGACGAGCCCTATAACATATTAAAACACATTATAAGGACTTCCTTGGTGGCGCAGTGGTTGAGAATCCGCCTGCCAACGCAGGGGACACGGGTTCGAGCCCTGGTCCGGGAAGATCCCACGTGCCGTGGAGCAACTAGGCCCGTGCGCCACAACTACTGAGCCTGCGCTTTAGAGCCCACAAGCCACAACTACTGAGCCCTTGTGCCACAACTACTGAAGCCCACGCGCCTAGAGCCCATGCTCTACAACAGAGAAGCCACTGCAATAAGAAGCCCGCACACCACAACGAAGAGTAGCCCCCACTCTCTGCAACTAGAGAAAGTCCGCGCTCAGCAACAAAGACCCAATGCAGCCAAAAATAAATCATAAATTAAAAAAATAAAAATAAAACCCATTATAAAACCATAACACCTTAAATAGGGCTTAGCATGGAAATACAAAAAGATCATTGAGTCAGAATAGAAAGCCTAGAAATAGACCCAAATACATCCAAGAATTTCAGTATCTGTTAAAATTGACATCTCAAGTCAATGAAAAAAAGATAGATTCGTCGATAAATTGGGCATGGTATCAGATTAAAAACTGGGGGAAAAAATACAAAAAGTTCTATAATTCACCCATCGTATAAATAGCAGATAAATAAATGAAATATATATACCTTTATGTTTATGTATATATAATATACACAAACATATGTATACACATAAATACATATATACATACACGTGTGCATGTATACACACACACACACACACTAGAAGAAACCACATGGCAATTGGTGATGTCTCAGAGTGTCAAAGACTTTTCAAAGCATCTATCGATATGATCATGTAATTGTTCTTCCTTAGCCTGTTGATGTGATGGATTACATTAGTTTGATTTTCAAATGTTGAACCAGCCTTGCATACCTGGGAAAAATCCCACTTGGTTGTTGTGTGGTATATAATTCAATTTATATATTGTAAATTAGATCTACTAATATTTTGTTGAGGATTTTCGCATCTATGTTCATGAGAGTACTGGTCTATAGTTTTCTTCTAATGTCTTTGTCTGGGTTTGGTGTTAGGGTAGCCTCATATGTTTGATTTTTTTAAAATTTCCTTTTCTCTTCTACTAGCTTAGAAGTTAAAGCCTTGAAAATTTATCACCTACACTTAACACAGTGTAAAACTGATCAATATTTTAACTCTTTCCCAACAAATTGAAAGACCTTAGAACACTTAACTATAATAATTCCTTCCCACCTGAACCACTACTTTTCTGAAGAATCTTAGATAACGTTTTCATACTGTTATTTATAAAGATAACGTTCATTTACATTTCCATATGCTTTTATAAATGTACATGATCATTTGTTTTGCATCTCAAATGTTTATTCTGAATTTATTTTCCTTCATCCTAAAATAAATCCCTTAGAGACTCCTATAATTTACCCTTGTTCCTGAAGTATAGCTTTGCTAAGAATACAATGCTTGGTTGAGGGCTATTTTCTGCCCACATTTAAAAGATATTCCCCATTATCTGGCTCATCCCTTTGAAGATGAAAACATTTTTTCTCCATGATTGCAATTTTATAACTACATGTTTAGGAGATTTCTTTTTATTTACCATTCTTGGTATACATGGTGTTTCTTCCATCTGTGAATTCATGATTTTCATCAGTTCCGGCAAATCTCAGTCATTATTTCTTTAAATATCTCCTCGCCTCACTGTAGCTGTTCTCTCTTTATGGAACTCCGATTGGATCTGTGTTGGCCCTTCTCTCTTCCATGTCTCTTCACTCTTGTATTTTCCAGTCCTTTATTACTCACTGCTTCATTCTGGGTAATTTCTTCAAATTTTTATTCAATTTCACTAAATCTTTCTTCATCTATGTCTAATCCGCTGTTTAAACATAGTTTAATCACTTTTATTGTGAAATACCACACATGTACAGAAAAGTGTGTGTCTTAGTCCATTTGGGTTGCTACAACAAAAATACCATAGACCGGGTGCCTCATACACAACAGAAATGTATTTCTCACAGTTCTGGAGGCTGGGAAGTCCAAGATCAAGGGGCTGGCAGATTCAGTGTCTGGCGAGACCCACTTCCTAGTTCACAGATGGCTGTCTTTTTGCTGTGTCCTCACATGGCAGAAGGGGCAAGGGGGCTCTCTGGAGTCTTTTTTTTTTTTTTTATAAGGGCACTAATCCCATTCATGAGGGCTCTGCCCTCATGACCAAATCACCTCCCCAAAGGTCATACCCCTTAATACCTTCACATTGTGCATTAGATTTCAATACACGAATTTTGAGGGAACACTAACATTCAGTCTATAGCAGTGTGTAAAACACAGAATTCAGCAAATTATATAACCATAAGTCAAACATCTGTGTAACTCCCACCCAGGTCAAGAATTAAGACATTGTGAGCACTCCAGAAATCTCCACATATGACTACTCAATCACACTGCTGCTCCTTCCGCACCACAGGATATACTTTCCTGCCATATCCTGCGATCTCTTCCCCACTTTTCTTTACAGTTTTCCTACCTATGCAGGCATATAACCAGAGTTTCTAATTACAATGATTGTTTTTTTTCATTTCCAAAAGTTCAATCTGGCTCTTTTGAAAACCTGCCTGGATATTTGTTATTCTTTCCTGCTCCTCGCTCATTGTTATTCTGTCTGCAAACATTTCATAGACATAGCCATTGCATAGTCTTTATCTGATAATCCTAATGTCTTAAGTTCTGAGAGTCAACATCTTTTAGTTGTTTTTCTGATTCACTTGTACTGGCTTGTTTCCTCATTTTTTTAGTAAGTTTTTTATGGTGAGCTCATATTTATTGTTGTTTCCTCTAGCAAAGATTTGTATTGACTTCTGATGGACTCCAGGAGCTACCTACCTGGAACTACTTTAATGTATCCACATTCAGGACTAGTATAAATCTGAACATCAGAACGTAAGTGATATCAGGTCTGTGGCCGCAGGTTAACAAAGGAAGACCTTGTTATAGCCATCATCATCATTATTCTTCTTAATATCTTCATGACGTTATTCTTCACCCAGAGCCCCCTCCCAGGGTCCTGGCTCAGTGCAGGAGTTTCAGGGCCAGCAGCCCCATTTTCCAGAAGCCCTAGATTAAGTACCCAATTTTCTCCCCCCATTCAACCCTGCCTGCCGTAATAGTGGCATTTGTGCCCAGGGCAACTCTAAAATTTCTGTTTGCTTCCTGCCCACTTTCCTGGTCTGATCATGCTTGTTGTTTTTATTATTATTATCACCATTTTTCCTTTATAATTTTCCTTCCCTTTATTGGATACTCAGAAAAAAATATGTTGTTAATTTCTCCAGCATCTGGACGTGTTACACCATCAGAGCTTTGTAGAGCTTCTAGTACCCCAGAAAGCAAATTTCCCATGTTGAAAATGACTTTTCACAAGCGAAAAGGTAATAAAAGAGACGCAAATTAAACGCTCATTGACATACCATTTCTCTTGTATTAATTCAGCAAATATAAGTTTAACAGACTGTTGGTGAGAATTTGGGGAAATGAGTACTCCTGTACATTGCTGATGGGAGTAGAAAACTGGTACCACTTTTAGAGAGAGCAATCAGCCATTTCTGTCATAATTACAAATACATATACCTTTTGACCCAGAAACTCTACTTTCAGGAATTTATTCTACACGTAATAGTGCATGTGAAGCTTATTCATTGCATCATTACTTGTAATAACCTAACATTTGAAAGAACCTATATGCCTATTAAGAGGGAACTATTTCGATAAATTATGTACATCCATACAATAGAATATTATGTGTTAGTTTTACAAATGAAAATATTTTAATATACTTATATGAGGCAATATCCAAGATACATGTTCAGTGGAAAGTGTAAGGTGTAGAACTGTGTACATCTTATGTTTTTTTAAAAAAGTACATATTCACGTTTGTAGAGCCATAAAATATTATTGGAAGGGTACATAAAACATTCTGTCAGTGTTGGCTGCCTCCAGGTTGGGGACCCAGGTACCTGGAGAAGGAAGGTAAGAGGGAGACTTACCATTGTAAACCCTTTTGTACTTTTTGCATTTTAAACCGTGTGAACATATTATCAATTTTTAAAACGGTTTGTCTTCTCGTGGTTGGCCTTACACGGAAGTGCCGAAGAGAGACTGCCCAAGACAAACTTGGTTTGTTTTTTTTTCTCGGTTTTGCCTAAGGCTGTTCTCAGCCCAGGCAGAGAGGGAGGGCGGAAAAATCTGGAAGCCAGGTTGTCCAAAAAAGACTGGGTGAGCCAGTGCTGATTCATCGTCCTTGCAATCTGCCTCCTGACCTCATCAGGTAACTAGTAACAACCCCCCGCCCCCGCCCGGCTCTTTCTTTTATTGCTTTTCACCCAGAAATTTGGAATGTCACAGATGGTTGTGTTTTGACAGGAATTTAATGCACACTCAAATGTACAAAATTCCAGAATCTCAGTCTTTAAAAGCAGCAAGTCCTTCTCTATCTCTTGCTTAGGACCCGTGTTTTATGTTCGGTGCTCCTGACGGAGAGCTTGGACTTGTGATGTACTACCAGATCATCTTTTCGGACACCTCACCGCAGGAGTTCCATTTCTTGGCCCCAAAACTTGGGAAGGGAAAGGGAATAATTAGGTTTCTTAAGTGAGTACCATCACACAGTAGGCCCGGCTTTGGAAATCAAAATTAGAACTAGAAAATTCAAAATTGAAACTATAAAGTTCAAACTGCAAACCAGAAGGTTCAAAATACAAACTGAAATTCCACCGTAGGAAAAAATCCAAATTCCACCACTCTGTTGTACAATTTTGTTTCCCCCAAAATGGCAAAAATACAAATTCCGCAAGAAAAACTTCATCTTTTTGTTTGTTTGTTTTTACTTTGTTTTCTGTCATAGTCTGAAATGTTTCAGGTATACAAAAAAATAGAGAGGATATTCTAAAGAACATCCATGTACCTACTAGAAAACTTTGCTAAATCTTAAACGTTTGCCATATTTGCTTCAGATAATTCTTTAAAAACAAATAATTTTGGACGTGATTCAAGGCTCCTGTGTCCCTCTTCCCTTATCCCACCTGCTTCTCCCCCTCTCAAGAAGTAACTGCCAATGAATTTGGTGTTTCTCATTCCCATGCACGCCTTATGCTCTTCCAGCATGGGTAGGTATTCATAAACAATATCAAAAGCTGTTTTTCAAGCTTGAAACAGTACATACATGACATTCTGGATCTGCCATTCAACAATTTCCTTTTTGCATTCAACTTTTCTGTTGAAGGACAGATGGGTTATTTCTGGGGTTTTCCCTTTACCAAAATTGCTGCAATCGAAATTTTGTACCTTTCTCTCTTTTCACATGCGAGCCTCTTTCTCTGAACTAGGAAACAATTGATGGGAAATAGGATACGCCTCTCATCATTTCTAGATAACAAACTACTCTCAAATGTGGTCATACCACTTCACGCCCTTTGAAATAGCCCTGAAGTTTTCTAGGTATGCTTCCTAGCCTCACAGAACCGCAGGAGAAAAGACATTTTGGAACCAAGTACTAATTTGGCAAATGAATCTGTAGCAGATGCCATCGGCACCCTACCCGTATCCCCTCACTCTTAGCACTTCGATGAATACCAGCCAACTCCCAACTGCCAGGACCTGCATTATTTTTTGCCTGAGAATGTTCTCTGGCTGCCAGACATAATATTGCTGTTGGGACAGCAATAGCAATTAGGACAAACTGGGGAATTTACCTCCCTCAGAGCTGCCTCAACCAATGACTGATGGGAGTTGGCATATCAATACCTCAAGCGGGACAACTCTGAGACACATGTTTTATCCAGATTTTTGGAGCGCCCAGCAGGACTAAGCCACAGTTGCCCACAGTGACGATCTGCTTGATATCAAACCCTATATTCAACAATTCTCTGTCTTACTTCCCTTCTCTCCCTCTCCCACCACAGTGTCCTGAGACCACCTCCCAAATAAACTACTGATGCTCAAACCCTGGGCTCAGAGTCTGTTTCTGGGGGAACCCAACTGGATTCCAACTAGCTCTCACACGAATGCATTCAGATGCTAGTAATGCTCATAGGTTTGGGGGAAAATGTCACTGGTTGTAGAATTTGCCCATAAGCCCACCACAAAAAAAGATGAAGAAGGAGTTTACTTGTTGGGCTTCCCTGGTGGCGCAGTGGTTGAGAGTCCGCCTGCCAATGCAGGGGACACGGGCTCGTGCCCCGGTCCGGGAGGATCCCACGTGCCGCGGAGCGGCTGGGCCTGTGAGCCATGGCCGCTGAGCCTGTGCGTCCGTAGCCTGTGCTCTGCAACGGGAGAGGCCACAACAGTGAGAGGCCTGTGCACCGCAAAAAAAAAAAAAAAAAAAAGAGTTTACTTGTTATTCAGAGAGAAGATACAATAAAGACTCTGCAGCTTGGTTCTTGGAGAAGATTAGACAATTCCACAGATGAAGTGTTCAGAGCTGCTACACCCAGAGGCTTTCCTTTACAAGTCACACGTTTCATTTCCATTCTAAATATCTTCCAGGGCAAAAGGGCAGGGATTTGTGCACAAAAATCAACTTATTTGCCTGAGTTTGAAGAAGAGGTCTTTTTAGAGCCCAGGTTTTGTGTAGCTTTTTGTGGCATTTTCCTCTTTGTTGTTCTATTCTCCAAAGTTGCTCAGCAGCTCTATGCATGAACATTCAGCAGCAGTTTTATAATGTCTTCAAACACTGCACCTTGATCTTCATTTGGGGGAATATCAGAACTGATGAGTTTTCTAAACCTTTATCTTTGGCAAATTTTAAATAAAAGCATTTGTTGCAATGGGCTGTGCAGAGATGATGCACAGTGTTGGAGTTTTGGTTTTTAGGTTTTTTTAGCTACAAATTGTGAAGTGAGGTAAATCATGTAGTCGTGTGAAGGCCAAGGCCATTGCTGTACACTGAATGTTTGTGTCCCCCCAAAATTCATATGCTGAAATCCTAATTCCCACTGCGATGGTATTTGGAGTCTTTGGGAGGTGATTAGATAATGAGGGTGGAGCCCTCATGAATGGGATTAGTGCCTAAAAGAGACGCCCAGGGAGCTCTCTCACTCCTTCCAGCCACGTGAGGTGACAGCAAAAAGACAGCCATCTATGAACTAGGAAGTGGGCTCTCACCAGTCATGGAATCTGCCACCACCTTGATCTTGCACTTCTCAGTCTCCAGAACTTTGAGAGGTATATTTCTGTTGTTTAAGCCACCCAGTCTTTGGTATTTTTATTATAGGAGCCCAAGCTATGATAGCTAAATTTTGCCAGCCTGGGAAGGTCAATAGGACCAAAACATAAGACCTTTGATCCATCACTACTACTAACTGAACTGTATCTCCGCTCCTGCCCCAAATTCATATGTTGAAGCTCTCACCCCTGATGTGACTTTATTTGGACACGGAGCCTGTGAGGAGGTAATTAAAGTTACATGAGGTCATAAGGGTGGGGCCCTAATCCACTAGGATTAGTGGCCTTAAAAGAAGAGGAAGAGATCTCTCTCTCTCTCTCCCCCCCCCCACCCACATGCACAAAGAAGAGGTCATGTGAGCACACAGCGAGAAGATGGCTACCTACAAGCCAAGAGAAGGTCTCAGAATGAAAACTACCTGGCTGGCACCTTGCTATCAGACTTCCAGCCTCCAAAACTGTGAGAAATAAATGTCTGTTGTTGAAGCCCCCTGGTCTACAGTATTTTGTTATGGTAGTCCTTGCAAACTAAGACAATCCTGGAGTATGAACCACCCTATACTGAGTAGGAGACAACCAAAAGTTCATGTCCCACTTTTCATATTGATGGAAACAGCTTTAGGCTGCAGGCGAAACTGTGTGTCTCACTGCAGTTCTGGATTAACTGACTTGTGAAGACGTGTCTTCAAATTCAAGGGCTTGTTTCCACGGTTAGTGTTCTTTCACTGCCTTTATTAAGACACATCCACGTTGACAGGTATTAGAAAGTTCATACTTAAATGCTCACTTTCTAAAGTGAGTGTGAATTGAGTACTGTATACCTGGCTTTGTAGACCCGGCTCGGAGTTCCAACTTGGCCACTTTTTTTTTTGGTGTGTGTGATAGGAAAGTTACTTCTCTAAATTTAGCACCCTCATGTGTAAAATAAGGATAATCATAGTACCTATGTCCTTGAGTTGTTGGGACAGTAAATGATGTTCCCATAGAATTCTGTACCTTACCCCTCTAGAAAGGGCAAGAGACTGCTGTAATTTGTGAATCTTATAACCAAAAGCAAAGAGGCAAAGTTGAGTCTTGAGAGAATTTTTTTTCTAACTCCCTTAACTCACATTAATGTTTAAAAAATAACTAAATAAACTGTGGAATATACAAGTATAAAAAATAAAAATGAATCATTCTGGGGCTTCCCTGGTGGCGCAGTGGTTGAGAGTCTGCCTGCCGATGCAGGGGACACGGGTTCGTGCCCCGGTCCGGGAAGATCCCACGTGCCGCAGAGCGGCTGGGCCCGTGAGCCATGGCCGCTGAGCCTGCGCATCTGGAGCCTGTGCTCCGCAACAGGAGAGGCCACAACAGTGAGAGGCCCACGTACCGCCAAAACAACAACAACAACAAAAAAGAATCATTCTCCTATCACCTAGAAGGAAGCACCAGTCATCACTTACCTACGCATATGCTGTGCTCCCCAAGTCTTACACAAAAATTGTCTTGGAAACGTGTTTGTTTATGTGACTAACTGCCAATACTTCTAAGGAAGGTACACGATTTATTTAACCAATTTAGCCAATTTCCTAGGCCTGTGGATTTGTCTTTTCCCAATGTTCAATGCTTCAGTGGCATTCTTTGATGATATGCCTTTATGAATGTACATCTCTGTTTCCTCGGCCTGAATTCCTAGAGGAGTAATCACTCATTTAAACAAAACAATAAGAACACTTTTAAAACTCCTAATACCTGTCCCAAATGGTCCTCCTGAAAGCTTATTCCAGTTTGCACAGTGATTCATGGTGCAACAGGGTGTTTGAAGACATGAAATATTTTATCACATGACAAGAGTTACCACAGATGCCCTGAGAGAATGGAGGCCCACAGGCCTGATCACACATCCCAGCCTTATTTTCAGTTTGGTTTAAATTTTCATTTCAGCAGCGTTATTGACAACAGGCAAGACATGGAAGCAACCTAAATGCCCATCAACAGATGAATGGATAAAGAAGATGTGATGTGTGTGTGTGTGTGTGTATAATGGAATACTGCTCAGCCATAAAAAAGAATGCAATAATGCCATTTACAGCAACATGGATGGGCCTAGAGATCATCACACTGAGTGAAGTAAGTCAGACAAAGAAAGACAAATATCATATGATATAGCTTATATATGGAATTGAAAAGAAAAAGATACAAATAAACTTATTTCCAAAACAGAAAGAGACTCACAGACATAGAAAACAAACTTATGGTTATCAAAGGGGAAAGTGGGGGAGGGGGAGGGACAAACGAGGAGACTTGGATTAACAGATACACACTACTATATATAAAATAGATAGGGAATCCTCTGGCAGTCCAGTGGTTAGGGCTCTGCACTCTCACTGCCGAGGGCCTGGGTTCAGTCCCCGGTCAGGGAATGAAAAATCCCACAAGCCACACGGCGCAGTCAAAACGTAAAATAACTTTTAAAAAATAAAAGAAACTTTCAATTTAAAATAAAACAGACAAACAAGGACCTACTGTAGAGACAGGGAACTATACTCAATAGTTTGTAACAACCTATAAGGGAAAAGTTATATATATAACTGAATTGCTGTGCTGTATACCTGAAACTAACACGATATTGTAAATCAACTATACTTCAATTTTTTTAATATTTAAAAAAATAAATTTGCACTTCAACACACTAAGAAATTCCAATATGTCTTGGTCCTGTGGAGGCTAATAGACAAAACGAGAAGGTTAAGTAACGAATACCAAGGTTTGCCCTCCAATTGTGTTTAAAATCAGTGATGACTGCTAGGTTCTAGAGGGCACAAGCCACCCTGATTTGTCTCTTCCTCTTGAGGACCTGCCCCCCAGCCAGCTGGTGTGTCTTCTGTCCTGGCTTCGATGAATGAACCCCCCCCCCATAGCACTCCTGGGTCACGCTGGTTGTGAGATAGGGTCCAAGGTGCTGAATTAATCCTCAAGAACATGTTCCTGGATAACAAGGCACTTTCTTTCATTCAACACTTCATAGGCACCTATTCTGTGCAAAGAACTCTGCAAGGAACAAAGGTGCAAAGTGCAGAGACCTTCGCAATGAAGGTAACTGTTACATTGCTTGAAAATGAGGACTTGCAATGTTTAACTCAAAAACTGTCGTATCACAAAGGAAGAAATACGAATGGCAAAAAAAAAAAAAAGGGCAAAAGGCTGAGTGTTTCTGACACTAAAGCTCTGGCTGCTCGAGTGCGAACGTTTCACAGTATCTGACAAGATGGCCTGCCTGCAGCTGCCTGGACAGCAGAAGCCCTTCAGTTTCCTGCAAGATGATGGATGTGTCATCTGCTTTCCTGCTGCCATCTCCACCGCCCCTCCCCAGCACCCCAGTCTCCTGCTGCTCACTTGCCCTCGGGGTCTCGGCCAGGACACTTCTGTCCTTTGCACAGTCTGGCTACCACATCCGTGTTTATTCCCATTCCTTCGCCACTCTCTGCCACCAGTCTTTCATACTACTTCTGCTTGCCTGTGCTGAGCCACATTTTTCTCTTCTTCTAACCCATAAAAGTACCTACAGAAAAATCCAGAGAGAAGATATGAGTTGCTGTGTTGCAGGAAGACCTCAAATAGAGATTATAGTTGTTGCATATGTAAATCTTAAAGGGGCTTCAAAAAAAAAAATCCCAGACATGTTATCCTACATAATGACCTTATTTTTCAGCTCAGGTGCATGTGATGTGAAGATTCTTGCCAGTGATTTTGAGGCCATACTTGCTGGAGGCCATTCTCAGCTCCAGAGAGGCTAAAGGTCATGAGCCTGAGGCTTTGGCCGTGTTCTCTCCCTGTCCCTCCAGAAGCTGCTTCTTGGAGCAACTGACTACTTTCATTTCCATGGAGGAGGGGGAATTGTCAGGTCCCTAATTCGATGATTTTTCTTTGTCTTCTACAAATGATAAAATGCCTCTCCACTCTGGTCCTTTCCATATTTCTCTTCTCGCCCCCTACCAGCACATATACTTGTATTTGCTACCGAATAAGTTGACTGAAAGAGTCCATTTATTCATGTTGTTAACGTCAGGAAAAGAAAATAACTGCTTCTACATTATGCTAGAGCCTACCAGCAAAATTGTGTGGTCTATGCTGGCGTTTACCGCTCCCAGCACCGCTGACATTTTGAGCTGGACGATTCTCTGTTGGGGGAGATTGACCTGTACATTGAAAGATGTTTATTAGCAGCATCCTTGGCCTCTATCCACTAGATGCCACTAGTACCTCCCCAACAGGCATGACGATTAAAAATTTCTCTAGAGGGCTTCCCTGGTGGCGCAGTGGTTGAGAGTCCGCCTGCCGACGCAGGGAACACAGATACACACTACTATACTATGGCTACCCCCGTTCGTGCCACGGTCCGGGAAGATGCCACGGAGCGGCTGGGCGCGTGAGCCATGGCCGCTGAGCCTGCGCGTCCATCCACAATGGGAGAGGCCACAACAGTGAGAGGCCCACGTATCGCAAAAAAAAAAAAAAAAAAAAATTTCTCTAGACTCTAAATATCCCCTGGGGGACAAAATCATACTAAGTTGGGAACTATTGGTCTACCCTACATGGAACCTGGATGTTCCCAAAGTGACACAAGCTTGGATAAAGCCACACTCTGTTTACTCTCCAGGAGATGAGGGCCAGTTACCTCGACTCTAAAAATCAATACGGCTCACCAAGCTCAGATATCTACGTACCGTTTCTTATAAATATAAGGCCATTTATAACCCGATGAATAACTTGGGACTTTGAGGCAAACCAACTGATTATTTGAGAATGACTGACCTCACAATTAAATGGAATGACGGGACCAATTAGAAATAGTACACAGAGGTGGATATCATCGCCTATCTGGGTGTTTGAACCCATAGGACCTATGTAGGCCCAGAGGAAAAAAGGAAGATTGATCATTGAATTGGGCCAGGATAGGCTACATAGGTTGGCCACAGAGGTCAGCATGGTGACACCAGGTAAAGACGTTCAAGGGAATTAATGTGGACATATCAGGCTCCTGTCCAAAAATGGACTGGGGACATTCTGGTACACATGGAGACAGCAGTTAGGAGGCCACTGGAGTAGTCTGGATAAGGGACGATGGTGCCCTGGGCCACAGTGCTCTCAGTATACAGCATCTCCTAACGGGAGTAGCTAAAGAAATCGGAACACACAGGAGAGGATGAGCTCTAGAATTACTTGGCTCTATAATCACTTGGGGTAAGACACTTCATCTCTCTAAGGCGTGGGTCTAGGGCTTTATCAGCTTAAGGGGCTAGCATCATATTGTCTGAGGGCCTTTCTAACCCTCCTCCCTCCCCTCCCCCTCCCCCAAACAGCTGTGGGTTCAAAAGTAGGCCAGTGCAGGTGACTGAAGGACTAATCACTGTTTCTCATCCACAGTGTCTCACAGCAGAATGAGAAGAAGTGTGACTGCGAGGCAACCTCAACATACACTGGCAAGTCACCCCAGGTCCGCGCAGCAGGAGTAAAGCCAACAGAGCACCTTCCTGCCTGCTCTGGACCCACAGGCGGGAGGCCAGTGTTTCTGAGGCTGATGAAGCTGTGAGAGAAGGTTCGGATCCTCTCTAGCAGCCAAGTCCAGAGCACGCAGGCAAACACACTCCCGGACACACTGACAGCGCACTGACACCAGACAAATTCTCTCCCCGGATTATCAGCAAAACTCTTCAGGTTCATTCTGATGGGACAACGTCTGAATCCATCTCTGTGGTTAGGAATTGCCCTGATCTCACTGGCTGAGACATGAGTTCCCTAAACCAGTGACAGAGGCCAGGGGGTTGACATTGGTTTCATCTAATTGGAGCTCCACCCTGAAGGAAGCTTGCAGTGGAATCACTACTGCACAGATACCTCCTACCCCATGGAGTAAGGGGGAATGGATATTGGGGGCCCACCGCAATGCTCCCTATACAGTGTACAGAAATGTCTAAAATACAGAGTAAAAGAGAAGACTGTCATAAGAGGTGGCATAGTATTTAGGGCTGACCCACAGATATATTTTATTTCTTTTTCAATCCAATTTTTTAAGTTGAAGTGTAGTTGATTTACAGTGTTGTGTTCATTTCTGCTGTACAGCAAAGTGATTCAGTTATACATATATATACTTTTTAAAAATATTCTTTTCCATTATGGTCTGCTATAGAAGGTACATTTTAACTTTGAATCCAGTGTTCTTTCCACTGTACTAACTAGTGTGGCTCAAGCTGTGTACATGCAGTGAGTCTCCAAATGGAATCAATGTATGTACCATTAGCTCACAATACCCACCACTCTGATACCAACAAACACATGATTTATTTCACCTCCACAGATGGTGCAAACACCACTATAATGTTAGCACCAAACCCAAACAAATGCCTCTGAGTTGGTTTGAGGCCACGCATCTCAGGCAGAACCTCACTGGATTACAATTTGTTTTACTTACATGCTGATCTCATCCATTACCTGTGAATGTCTCATACTTTTATTACCAGGGGGTGTTCTTATCGTTGAATAAATCACAGTGTTCCATGAAGCCAACAGCAATTTTGAGACTAGTTTATGCTTCTATATTGTCTGTCCTATCAAAAATGGATATTTGAAACTTTAAAAAAGCAATCTTCTAAAACCCCCAAGTCTCCTAATTATTGAACTACTTGACTATGTAAGAATAAAACATGCACTAAATCTGCTTTTTCAGATAACTGCAGAACTGACAACGCTCACTGCAATGGCCTGACACAGACTTTTCTCAGGCAAGTCTGTGTTTTCCAACCTTGCTTACTCATCATACTTGCTAGAGAACTTTAGAAAATACAGTTCCTCAGGTCCCATCCTGAAATTCTTAATAGATCTGAGTCGATCAAGGAATTTGCAGCACTTAAACGTCCCCGTGAGACATGGCATTATAATTCACAGAGATTCGCTGTGGCTCACTGGGGAGAACCATACTTCCCGAGGCCCACCTTTAACCTGGGCCACGTGACTCGCCCTGGCCAGTGAAACTGAGCATTGGTGGCAAGAGCAAGCTGACACTTTGCCAGGCTCTCTTTTCTCTCCGCCATGACAACCAGTAGTATTCCAGCTAGAGGCTACTCTGTCACCTTGATGTCACAGTGAACACGGGAGGGAGCAGAGCCGTGGGAGACCCACAATGAGCACATGTTGCGAGTGAGAACTAAGTCTTCACTGTAGTGAGCCATGAGATTTGGGGACCATTTGTTACAGCAGTACAGCCAGTTCTATTAGGACTCAATCATTCCCAGAAGTGATTCGGATACAGAGCCATGATTGAGAATCACAGGTGTAAATGTACTCAAACACCACATACGTATACATGTTTGTGTGGGCAACGTTCATAAGACAAAATATGTGAGTCCTGGGATGGGGATTTTCCTCCAGGCTTGGAGATTGCTGGGCGATACATGAAATTCTCACGAATGAACTTTTTCTATGAAAAACTACGCATCACGGCTAGTTACCTCTCCCTACCCCACCACTCCAAAAGATCTGTGAAAACACAATGGCCTTCTCTGAGGCTTTGTTCAGTTCTCTCTGAATATGAATTAATTCCTCATGGTTTTGAAAGGAATTTAAAAATGAATGGAACCAATTATTCCCTGCATTTTCTCCATCATAGCCCTGCAGAAATGGGCCTTTCTAGACTCCAAATTGCCCTGGAAGATGGAGATAGGAGAATCCAGCCTCATTTTGACCAATATGTTGGTTGTAGAACCAGGCTGAAAGGTATTTTTAAAGGCTAACCTCTTTCAGTTATTTAATAACTGTATTTCAATAAATGAATGATTCATTAAAGTCACTGAAGAGCTGAACTGGCCCGGGCACAATCAGAAATAGACTTGTATCTCTTTGGCAGAACAAAAGCACTTTACCGTCACCACAGTTATGGACAGTGACAAATGTATTGATTAAAAATCATCAGCACGGGCTTCCCTGGTGGCGCAGTGGTTGGGAGCCCGCCTGCCGATGCAGGGGACGCGGGTTCGTGTCCCGGTCCGGGAAGATCCCACATGCCGCGGAGCGGCTGGGCCCGTGAGCCATGGCCGCTGAGCCTGCGCATCCGGAGCCTGTGCTCCGCAATGGGAGAGGCCACAACAGTGAGAGGCCCGCGTACCGCAAAAAAAAAAAAAAAAAAAAATCATCAGCACGCTTGGAAACGCATGAACTTAGGTCCTCTCTCTCTGTGCCACCACACTGGGCACGGCGTCAGTGTGATGCAGTACCAGAGGGCAAAGGAATAACGATGCTGCCAGCAAAAACACAACCTGGGTCAGCATGAGTCATGCTATCTCACCAGCTTCCTTCCTCCATCCTCCCTCCCCACCAGTGACCCTGACTCTGTTACTTCCCTATTTTGCTCGGTGAGAGCTCCCGGACACACTCAGCCTACAACCAATAGCCTTGGCCGTTGATGCTTACAGGTGTCCCTGGAATGATTCTGCTTCTTGACAGCTAAACGCAAGGGCAGGCTGAGGCTGCAGTGCGGTGAGAAGCCGGGAGGACCAGTGGCGCCCAAGAGCTGATTAATTCTGGGCTGCAGAGAAGGGTCCCCAGTGGAATACTTGATCCTGGCTAATCCTAAAAAAGGTACCAAATGACCGATCAGACATAGGTTTTATATAGCAAATAATGCAGCAGAGGATTTCTACAGCAAATGAAACAACTTTTACCTTTTCTCATAGAACTAGTTCCCCTTAAATGTATAGATTTTCACCCTAAAAGACGGAGCCAGATGCCCCTATTCTTAGAACACAAACTTGGAAGTGGTCATTTTGGGGCACGATATACATAAAACCAGCCACATTCATCCGTCTCATCAATTCCAGAACCTTTTGCGCTGTGCGGTCCAAACTATATTTCGTGGCAACGTACTATGCCAAATTCTGAATCTCATTCATTTTACTGAAAACATCTGAGAATTCTTTATGGATTTTGCGTATCATTCAGCCTGAAAACAACTCTTATTTGTTCCAATTTCGGCAACTCCCTGCCTCACTCTCACCCTAATCTGGGTTGGACGAATCAAGCCTGACATGCTTGAGATAAAATCAAACATAAAATGGCTGACTGGGCCTCTGGCTTGCACTCCGTCTAACACAGCCAAAAACGATTCCACCCTTGCAAAGGTCAGAGATTCTCTGACCTCTTGAGCAGAGAGGATCATCATAAATTCGTTATTTGGAGCTTCTATTGACAAATGCATGTTTCTAGGTTCATTTAAGCACAACTTGAGGAAACGGGGAGGGGGAAGGGTAAGCTGGGACGAAGTGAGAGAGTGGCATGGACATATATACACTACCAAACGTAAGGTAGATAGCTAGTGGGAAGCAGCCGCATAGCACAGGGAGATCAGCTCGGTGCTCTGTGACCACCTAGAGGGGTGGGATGGGGAGGGTGGGAGGAAGGGAGACGCAAGAGGGAAGAGATATGGGAACGTATGTATATGTATAGCTGATTCACTTTGTTATAAAGCAGAACCTAACACACCATTGTAAAGCAATTATACCCCAATAGAGATGTAAATAAATAAATAAATAAATATTAAAGGGGGAAAAGGAAGTGGGAAAAGAAAAAGGCGTAATGTATCACTTGTGTGAAGAAAAACAAGCAACTCTCAGAAATTCCAAAAGAAATTCTCAAAATAGCTAGAAAAGAATTACTTTTATTCACATTTCCACCTATTATCTCTAAAATGGGATTTGATGCTGTATCGCTTTGCTGTGCTTTCTTAGATCAAACTCTGATGGTTTTAAATAAATGTCTGCTTTTATTCTTAAGATTACACCCAAAGACTTTGTGAATTACTTGGACTTAAATATTCGTGGCAAAGGAAGGGGGCCTTTGTTTTTTTTTTTCTTCTCTGGAGCAAGTCGCAAAGCAGAGAGAATCCTACGGTTGTCCTTGGACATGTCTTATTTCCAGGCATGACGGATGCATAAAGAAGAAAGAAAAACATCAGTGTCTTTAAGTTTCAAGGAATTTCCATTAAATGAAATTTAAGCCAATATAAAAATGCAGGTTAGCAGGACTGGTATTTGTCTTTACCTTCCTTGGACTTGTATTAGATGCTAATTAGGTCAACTTTATCAGAGCTGGGGTGCGCTTCCATCATTAAATAATACGAGGTCAGTTTCTACCCGCAAACAACATTTGTACGCGCCCATACATAGAAATTTATATCATCAGAGGTTTCACTGGACATGCAGGACACATAAAGGGAGGAAATATGTGCTGTAAATATTAGAGTTTCTACACCTAAAACAAATTTGAGTTAGGGATTTCCAGCTCTGGGGCAGGAACGTGAGAGATGGGGGGTCTGAGTGATTTTCCTGCACGGCGCACCCGGCATTGTTTTGCGTCATTGTAACCCAGCGCCAGGAGGAGTGAGCAGAGTGAAAACTGAGGCGTTGGGCTTCTGCAAAGAAATTTAATCGTAAGAGACATTGTACGCTAAGCACATCATCCTTCAAGCTCTCCTAATATAATACATCAGACAAAATACATCAATTAAAATAATGTAACCAAACACGGAGGAAAGTAGGAAAGAGAAAATTGTTTGTGGTACTTCAAAGGTACCACACAGACCCCGAATTCCCTGGAGGATTTCCTGTATGGTAAAAATGCAGTGTGAGCAAACATGTTTTCCAGCTGCAAAGGCCAAATGCGGAGACTGATTTAAGAGGACTGGGTTCTAGCTCTTCCAATAAAACACCAGGTGTTGACCTCAAACATTGCCTGCAAGAGACAGGTATAATTGGATGCCTAGAAATGAGACTAAAGGAGCTTAAACGTGAAGTAGAAAGCATCCATCCAGAATTGAGTACCCAGCGCAGGGGATGCGAGTTTGACGCGGTGTCCGGCTCAGATTCCCCAGCACCCTCTGGGCACGAGCAAGGTCCCTGCAGGATGCCGACCCCAGTTCATGACAAGGGAGAAACCCCTGCCATCTCACCCCATCCTGCACTTCTAAATCTGGCTCTCTGGAAATTCAGTTCTGCATACTTCAGAAAAGAAGGGAACTCTAAGTCACATCTGATGGTGATCAAATTTTCTTCCACAGAAGAGACTCTTCTCAGTGTACTGTTCATTTAAAGGTCATCAGGCCAAGCCATTTATAAAGGCGCAGCCTCCAAGAAGAAGATGGAGAGAAGGGACTCACTTTTCTTGAATATTTTATTAAGGAAATGGTTTCTCTTCGCTTGCAAAGTCGGGGATTTGAGTCATTAAGTACACTGTTCTGCCTGCTTTTCAAGTGAACCCGAGAGAATGTGCTGAAAAGAATACGAATGTCGGACCTTGTTAAAGTTGTGGGGATGACAAGGTTCTGGAAATAAGAACTGCAAAAACTGTGACTTTCTGCACACTGGCCATGAATACTGTCGTAATTTCATCTAATGATGAAAGTCTATGGAGATACAACCAAAACAGCAAGGGAGAGACGTGGGCATTTAGTTTCCTGAGTGGGATAATTAATCTGGGGCTGGGATCACTGCCGAGTCGGGCTGAGAGGTGGTGCAGAAATGATTCCTTGTTATTTTCACAAGCATATGAATGGACCAAGTCATTGTGAATCTAGTGGCTGCATTATAAACTGTGCAGTTCTAATAAATTCACTTTTGAGGCTACTACCTAGGGATGTTAACGACGGATATGCCAACAGAATTTTCAAAGAGAGCTAGAGCGACCATTAAGCCCAATCGTCTGTCTTGAGGAAGTGAATGTCTAACGGTTTTCAATGTCTTCCTTTTTTCTTTCTGTTTTTTGTCTACTTTATGTTTATTTTTTTGTAGTTTCTTTATATTTGGCTTTTTTGTGTGTGTCCACTCAAGCCTGATTTTTAAGATCGCTCTCATGATATTTAACAGACATTACTTGACCTCTTATTTGCTAGTCCCTGTCCTCAAGCTCCCTATGGTGCTAAACTGTATTTCTATTTCTGACTCCTCTAATATATAAGAAAGCTCTAAAGGACAGGGGTAGTATTACACTCGTCTCTGAACCCGAATGCTAGGTGTAATGCCTGCCCTCTATCAGAACCTCATCAAAGTTTTTCCAATAATTTTTCTAGTAAAAATTATCAAAGAACTTTTGCAGGAATGAACACAGGATGCACCAACATGTAATTAAGTGAAACACTTTGGAAACTGATCTTTTCACAGTTTAGTTTCTCACAGTAAAAAATTCTAAAACATGTCAAAAATATCATCTACAAAAAGAAACATTCTCTATATTTTAGTAAAAGAAAATGAGGTGGTATTAGCTGTTTGTAATCCACAGCAGCATATACGAAAAGTGAAAAATTCAGCAACCCCCATATCCTGGGTGGGTGGAGACAGAAGAGGCGCTTATAGGGAATGATTTTAAAATATGTAAATGAAGTTGCTTGGCCAACCATTTTTCTCGCAGGTGACTACAGAAGATTTGTGAAAAGAGGAAGGGAAATACGTGAAACACAAAGGACAGGAAACCCAGATATCTGTCCCCAAGGGGAGTAGGACACAGAGAAGAGCAAGGGCCTGCCTGCCCTCTGTCTAGTGATGTTATTGAGAGGACTACACGGGCCTCCAAAGTTTTTTGGTGTGTCTCATGCCTTTGTTTTCTTTTATAGTCATTTTGAAATGTATGGAGGCGATACAAAAAGATACTAGAAGAGTTACCTTAATGAATCTCCACTACCATTCCCTAACATGTATAGCTATGAAAACCCATCGCTTCCTGGATGCATTTGGGAGGTTGATTGGTTTGGGCTGAAACGAACTCATTTCTACCACGCAGGTGTTTGATTGATTGTGGCTTCCCTTTCCACCAGTCTACCTTCATCCAATGGGTAAATTTGCATTTTGTTTTAGTTTGCTGAACCCATCTGTGATCTTAGCATTCTGTGGGCAAAACTATAAACACCCAGCTCAGAAAGACAAAATTAACCCTGTAAAATAAGAAGGTAAGAATATCAGAGAAGAAAGAAGAGGTAGAGGAAGAGGAAGAAATGGAAATGATTAAAGAAAATGCATTAAGTAATTGCTGTGATTTAGAAAGCCACAGAGTTTAGATGCTGATTTAAAACACATCTCTACTGTCAAAAGAATGTAAGATTCAGAAGATTATAGTACATATAAAAATTCACATTCTACTCTGCTTGGTCAGATAAAGGCACGGATCTCAACTTTGGTCTTACTGGAGTGGTCAGTCTTATTATGTGTGACCAATGAGGGTGAAATGGCCCCAAGTTTCCACCTTTCCTTTCTCTATTTGCAGGAGGTGTGCGTAATGGGAAGAGGTTGAGACCACAGTAAAAAACCTAGTATTTATAGACTGGATGGACAAGGCTCTCTCTCTGGGTGATCTTTAAATAGCTGTGTTTGCAGCCATGATTGGAGAGGCAGTCAAACCCCCTTCCAGGTCTCCACCATTCACTATTTCTGCTTTTAGTAACTAGTGGAGACTTGAGTGGTGTAGAGCCTTACCTTTCTTTGATTCAGAAGCGGGTGCATGCCCACAAGCATCACAGGTATCTAGTTGTATAACCTGACAACAATGACTCTGATCAAAATTGTACTTGATAAGAGCATTTCCCCCAGAGGAAACCATAATTCCAAAAGATACACGCACCCCAATGTTCACTGCAGCACTATTTACAATAGCCAGGACATGGAAGCCACCTAAATGTCCACAGACAGATGAACAGATAAAGAAGATGTGGTACATATACACAATGGAATATTACTCAACCGTAAGAAGGGATGAAATCGTGTCATGTGCACCAGCATGGATGGACCTACAGAGTGAAGTCAGTAAGAGAAAAACAAATATCATATATTAACGCATATATGTGGAATCTAGAAAAATGGTACAGATGAACCTATTTGCAAAGCAGAAATAGAGACACAGACGTAGAGAACAAACGTATGGACACCAAGGGGGGGAAAGAGGGGGTGGAGTGAATTGGGAGATTGGGACTGACACATACACACTACTATGTATAAAACAGATAACTAATGAGAACCTGCTGCATAGCACAAGGAGCTCAGCTCGGTGCTCTGTGGTGACCTAGATGGGTGGGATGGAGGGTGGCAGGCAGGTCCATACGGGAGGGGATATATGGATACGTAGAGCTGAATGACTTTGCTGTACAGCAGAAAATAACACAACATTGTAAAGCAAGTACACTCCAATTTTTTTAAAAAAGCATTTTCCTTTTGCTTTTCTTTAACCCTTTTTGAACCAGTTCCGGGCACCAGTTGAGACAGACAAGGTGTACCCCAGGAGTTTCCACTTTCATAGTGGAGATGGGGAGCCTGCAATGCTGTCTCCTCAGCCCTTGGGCTAGGTTTTCGGTCTAAAGCAGTGGTCCTCAACCAGGGGCAGTTTTGCCCCCAGAGGACATCTGGCAATGTCTGGAGACATCTGTGTTTGTCACAACTGGGAGAGAGAGCTCCTGGAATCGAGTGCGAAGAGGCCAGGGACGCTGCTAAACATTTTACAAAGCTCTTTTGGGTTCCTGGACCCATTTCCAGCGTGTGTGTGTGTGGAGACTTCCCCATATCAACAAGAAATTCTCAGACACCAACAGCGTGTCCGAGAATTCACCTCAACTCTGATACTGTCTACCTGGAGAGTATCAGTTGCCACAGGTAAAGGGTTCAGTCCGACAAGACCACCCTCCACTTCAAACACCCATCACAAGCCCAGGTTGTTACCTGTGCTTCTGAACAACCAGCTACAATTGGAGGTCCCAATGACCCGCTCAACTCAGGACGCTAATCTCAAGTCCAGGGTGTCACGTGTACTTCTGACCGTCTGGCTATAAATCAGAGTTTCCCACGACCTCTCCTTGGGTTTGATTAACTTGCTAGAATGACTCACAGAACTCAGGAATCCTGTTTACTCACTAGATTATCAACTTATTCTTAAGAATATTAAAGGATACAAATCAACAATGAGATGAAGAGACACACAGGGTGAGTTCCTGAACAAAGGAGTTTCTGTCCTTGTGGAGTTTGGGGCCTGGCAGGGTGGCAATATGCAAGTGTACTGGTTCCCTAACCTGGAAGCTCTCTGAACCCCCTCCTTTTGGGTTTCTATGGTAGCGTCATTACCTAGGCATTGTAAAAATAATAATAATAATAATAAACAGAAACCTCAATTGAATAGAGTTGAGAGACCAGAAGAGGGAGCTCTCACGCCCTGAGAACTTTTGAAATCCCCAAACTTAATTTCCTTAAAACCGAATTAGGGGGCTTCCCTGGTGGCGCGGTGGTTAAGAATCCGCCTGCCAGTGCAGGGGACACGGGTTCGAGCCCTGGTCCGGGAATATCCCACATGCCACGGAGCAACTAAGCCCATGCGCCACAACTACTGAGCCCACGTGCCACAACTACTGAAGCCCGTGCGCCTAGAGCCCGTGCTCCGCAACAAGAGAAGCCACTGCAATGAGAAGCCCACGCACTGCAATGAAGAGTGGCCCCCGCTCGCCGCTACTAGAGAGAGCCCACACGCAGCAACGAAGACCCAACGCAGCCAAAAATAAATTAATTAAAAAAAAAATCAAATTAGACTAAATAGCTCAAATTTCCAGAACTGAGAGGAATTCTTGTTTCAATTGTTTTTTTTGAGGCTTCCCAATGTTATCAGGAATTTAAAATCGCCTCTCAGCATATATCCAGAAAAGACAAAAACTCTAATTCGAAAAGATACATGAAACCCAATGTTCACAGTAGCACTATTTACAACAGCTAAGACAGGGAAGCAACCTAAATGCCCATCGACGGATGAATGGATGGGAATATATACAGAGAAGATGTGAGATATATAGCTACACACACACACACACACACACACACACACACACACACACACACATATGAAATAATACTCAGCCATAAAAAAGAATGAAATAATACCAGTTGCAGCAACATGGTGGACCTAGAGATGATCATACTAAGTGAAGCAAGTCAGACAGAGAAAGACAAATACCATATGATATCAGTTACATGTGGAATCTAAAAAAATGATAGAAATGAACTTATTTACAAACCAGAAATAGACTCAAAGACATAGAAAAGAAGCTTATGGATACCAAAGGGAAAAGGGTGGGGAGGGATAAATTAGGAGTTTGGGATTAACAGACACACACTACTATATATAAAATAGATAACCAACAAGGTCCTACTGTGGAGCACAGGGAACTACATTCAGTATCTTGTAATAACCTATCATGGAAAGGAATCCGAAAAAGAATACATATACGTACTGAATCACTTTGCCATACGCCTGAAAGTAACACAGCACTGTAAATCTACTATACTTCAATTAAAAAGAATAACAACATTGTCCCTCTGCAAAATAAGATTGGAAGGTTAACTGAGGCAAACAAATGACTAGAGGAATGTAAAAGGGCGCCCACAGCCTCACTCTTCTTCTTGCCAAACTTCCCTTTTCCTCTGAAACTCACTCTCCCTTCCTCTGAACATGTCAGAACCTGTCCCTTTAAAATTAAGCCTTCTGAAGATCTGGACGCTAAACCCTTAATTTCTTATATTCCCTGGACTAAAACTGAATTGTGGGCCACAAAGATTTTCCCAAAGTAACTGAAGATCCTCACAGATGTGCTGAGGAATTTAATATAGTCACGCCAACTTCTCAACCTGGTTTCTCTGACTTATATCAGCTGTTCATATACTTGTCAGTGAAGGCCGGGCCCAGCACTGGATGAAAACCTCTAAGTGGGAAAGTTCAGAAAGGTGTCTAGAGTTACACCTGGGAGACAAGCCCGCTAACTTAGTATATGATCAGGGCAATCGCTAGGCAACTTCATGGAGAAATTCCCAGGGCTTTTCCAAAGCCCATGGATTGGAACAAAATTCAGGCTTGCGCACAAAAATCTGGTGAATCTGCTCATGGCTATTACAATCAACTCCAGACTGTCTTTAAAGGAAATTCTGCTCTTCCTTCAGATGTTGATTCCACCTGAGTAGCTTTTAACTCTATGTTTACTGATGGGCTGAACCGCGACTGTCCCCTTCTAGTTACCAGGACCAGGGTGGAAAGGCAAACTATGTCCACTCCGGATTTGGTTAATCTGACAAACCAGCTCTCTCGCACTGCAGATGAGTCACCTCCAAGGAAGACCACCAAAATTCTTAACTTTCAACTCCAGCAAATGAAGGCTCCTAAACAAGACCGAAAGCCTCCTAGTTTCTGCTATTATTGCAAAGAGCCAGGGCTTTGGCAAAGAGACTGTTACAAAGTGAAGTGCTCTAGACGCTTTCAGCTCTCTCACCAGCCTTTCCAACATCCCCCCAATTCTCCCTCTTAGTTGCCTTGGTGAAGCATTTCTCCAGATTGGGGATGAAATGCCCAGTCCTAACTGACACCGGAGCTACACTCTCGGTGCTCGACCCCACTACTACAAAGCCCCTGCCTCGGAGTACTGAAACAGTTCAAACAGTGGCATCTCTAATGAACTTCAAGAGGGCCCTGTCTCTGACCTTATTCCCTTATGTTTAGGCCCTTTGAGAGATCCATACCGTTTCTCCTTAGTTCCTCTTCCCCAATGCATTTACTAAGCTGAGAATTCTTAGACAAGTATCATGCTGGGATTTCTTTCTCCCAAAAGGGGGAAATAATCATAGAACTTGACAGTAGTCATCAAAATAACCCACCAGGTGAATTGAATGACCCTTTGACGTCTTTTATTTGTTCCATCTCTGATGGAACTAGAGCAGATTCTGGAAACACTGACCCTTTGTCTCTATTCAATCAGCTACCACTTTTCTGTGGGCAAAATCTCCAACTGATGTTGGGAAAAACCATAGCACAACTCCAATCCAAATTGAAATCGACCCCTCAAAACTTCTTCCCACAGGGATATCGGCTCGGTGCTTTGTGACAGCCTGGAGGGGTGGGATAGGGAGGGTGGGAGGGAGGGAGACGCAAGAGGGAAGACATATGGGAACATATGTATATGTATAAGTGATTCACTTTGTTATAAAGCAGAAACTAACACACCATTGTAAAGCAATTATACCCCAATAAAGATGTTTAAAAAAAGAAAAAACTTCTTCCCAGAATTAATCAATACCCTATAAGTAAAGAAACCCTCTAAGACATAAAGCCCATAATATGAAATTACAAGGCTCAAGAACTCATTACCCCTTTTACTAGCCCCTGTAAACTCCTTTTTACTCGCGAGAAAACACAAGGTACCAAGGGTGGAGGTTTGCTCAGGACCTCCAAGCAATAAACATTGTTAACCCTCGACACCGTGTTATTCCTAACCGTCACACATTACGTTACTAACATCCCTTCCCACCAGAAGTCAGCTCTTTACTGTAATTGATTCACGCAGTGTATTCTTTTGCGTTCCAGTTGATGAAGCTATAGCCAATACCTTTTTGCGTTCACTTGGGAAGAAGAACAATTCACCTGGACAGTACTGCCTCAGCGTCCTACTGAGAGTTCTGATTTCTTGCAAATCCTGAAGGCTGATCTGGATGACATGCAGTTCCCTAGAGGCTCTACTCTGTCGCGATACGTGGGTGATTTGCTCCTTTGCTCTCCTTCTCAAGCCTCCTCACAGGAAGACAGCATCCACTTGCTAAAACTTTTCGCCTTAAAGGGACATAAGTTTGCCAAAGAAAAACTGCAGTTTGCCCAAAGCCAGGTTCGGTATTTAGGGCATCTGATATCAGAACAAGGGCTGCACCTAGATCCAGATAGGCTTCATGGTATCCTAAGCTTCCCCAAACCCAAAACCAAGCACCAACTGCAAGGTTTTCTCTGGCTAGCTGGTTATTACGAAAACTGAATTCCAAATTCCTTTCTTATGATCAAACGTCTGTATGTTTTACTCAACAATAACAACCTGGACCTAATTTAATAGGATGAACTGGATGGCACGGCCTTCAAGGCCTTAAAGGAGAGTTTGAAGAACCCACCTGCCCTTGGGTATCCCAATCGGCAGATTCCCACTTTTCCTTTTTGTGTATGAGAAGGAAGGGAACGCCCTCGAAGTACTCACCCAAGAACACGGGGTCCACCATGGACCCACAGGATACCGTGGCCCACAACTGGACCCTGTGGCATGGGGATACCCCTCTTACCCTAGAGCTATTATGGCCACTGCGCTTTTGGTTAAAGCCAGAAAATCACTGTTGGATCCCCTTTAACCATTTTTGTACCGCATGCAGAAGATCTCCTGAATCCTCATCACACTCCACATTTCTCAGTCAGGCGCCTCACCTCCTGGGAAGTCCTTTTGTTAACCGTTCCTCACGTAACTCTCTTACACTGTAATAACCTTAACCCAATTACTTTTCTCCCTCCTGTCACAGATGAAGTCCCTCATGACTACTTAACCCTGATGTAGCACCTCCTGGCTCAGGATGGACCTATAGGAAGTTCCATCGGGTCACACTGACTTCTCACGGTTTACCGATGGTTCTTATTTAAAAGGTGACAATGGCAAATATTGTGCCGGGTATATTACTACAAATCCTTTTGATGTTGGGGCGACATCTTTACCTATGGCTACTTTGGCCCAACGAGCTGGATTACACACGGGCTTGTACTTTAGCCCAGGACAAAACTGCCAATATTTATACTAATAGTAGATACGCTTTCGGAGTAGCTCATGATTTTGGAATGTTATGGGAGCAATGTGGTTTCCTTACTTCTAAAGTAAGTAAAATTCAAAATGGTCTCCACACTCAGGAATTAATGAATGCAGTACTTTTATCTGCTGTTTAGCTATTATTAAGATTCCAGGACATTCTAAACCTGACTCTCTGGAAGCTAAGGGAAATCACCTTGCTGATACTTCTGCAAGGAATGCCGCTCTTAACGGGATCAACGGCACCCAAACCGCTGGCATGGCCCTAAGGGATTTACCCCCAGATGATAATTTAGAAAAACTGGCTAGAAAGGCCAAACAACTGGCTTCAGAAAAGGAAAAACAAGATTGGAAGTTTAGCAATCATCGGCTTGATAAAAAGAGAAAGCTCCGGTTTGAACCAAATAACAACCCAGTCCTACCAGAGACTCTAAAATTCCCACTTCGCACCACCATACATGCATTAAACCATTGGTCTGCTAACAAACTGATAGCCTTCATGACTCAGCATGGGTGGGGAAACATGAACAAGGCCACAAAAACTGCCTACTGCACTTATCTTACTTGTTCGAAGTACAACCCAGGGAAGTCTGATCGTACTACTCCCAGACATTTTAAACTTCCTAATGGACCATTCGAAGCCTGGCAAATGGATTTCATACAACTTCCTCCATCTAATGGATATAAATATGTTTTAGTCATGGTCTGTATGTTTTCACACTAGACTGAAGTCTCCCTTGCAGAAAGGCTACTGCCTCTTCTGTGGGTAAAGTTCTTTTGGAAAAGATTATCCCTACCTGGGGAACTCCTCTCGAATTTCATAGTGATCAAGGAACCTGTTTTTACTGGCCAGGTACTTCAACAGCTGTGCCGTGTGGCTGGTCTTACAACACTTTCACTGGGCTTAGCATCCTCAGTCCTCTGGTCTAGTTGACCACATTAATGGCATTATTAAGACTCAAACTGGCAAAATTTGTAGAGGCCCTCCGAACACCTTGGCCGGAAGCACCGCCATCGGTCCTTCTAAATCTCAGATCCACCCCTTTTGGAACTCATAAACTCTCACCCTTTGAGACAGCTGCAGGATGCCCAATGCACTTGGCTTCTGCTTCTTGGGACCCACAACTGTTAAAAGAAGAGATACTCCAGTATTGAAAAGGCCTAATTGCTTCTATTAAAAGTAACAATGCTTTAACCTAAATGTCCATCGACAGATGAATGAAGATGTGGTGTATATATATATATATATATATATACACACACACAATGGAATATTACTCAGCCATAAAAACGAAGGATGCCATTTACAGCATCATGGATGGACCTAGAGATTATCATACTAAGTGAGGTCAGTCAGACACAGACAGATATCATATGATATCGCTTACATGTGGAATCTAAAAAAATGATACAAATGAACTTGTTTATAAAATTGGAATAGACCCACAGACATAGAAAACAAACTTATGGTTATCAAAGGGGAAAGGGGGGAGGGATAAATTAGGAGTTTGGGATGAACATATACGCACCACTATATATAAAATAAACAACAAAGACCTACTGTATAGCACACAGAACTATACTCAATATTTTAATTGTAATAATATTGTAATATTACAATATTACAATATTGTACAATATTGTAATATTGTAATATTACAATAATATTGTAATAGCCTATAAGGGAAAAGAATCCGAAAAAGAATACAGATATAAAACTGAATCACTTTGCTGCACACCTGAAACTAACACAACGTTGTAAATCAACTATACTTCGATTAAAAAATAAATAACGATACTTTCGTAAAGCAATCTTTCCACGGTGCGCCCTTGGGAGAAGACCTTAAGTATCATACATAGTTTGCAACCGGAAGATTTTGTCTATTGGAAAAGACACCATCAGAAGAAAACTCTCTTCAACCTCACTGGAAAGGCCCTTATCAAGTACTGCTAACAAAGTCTTGTGCCATCCAACTCCAGGCAGTAAGACTCTTGAATTCACGTGACACACCAAAGGAAATTGCCAGAGCCTGACTGGATCTGCACATTATCTGGCGACCTGAAAGTAAAGATTTCCCAGAAATGAAGCTGATGACATCTGATGATACAGCTTTCCCAAGATATCTGGACCAGGCCTTACAGAATTCTGTCACCAAATCTCTGACGATGACATAACGCTTCAGATGATCTCCAGTGTCCACGATCTTGATAACAGAGACTTTAGATTAAAAAATACCTGAGAGTTCTCCCTCCTACCCCTCCATGTAACTCAAATGTGAACTTGATAGGTTTCCACTCTGTACGCTTTCTCGCCAATAGGAGACTTTACATCCAATCCAAGAAAGGTCCTTCCTGACGTTGAGGAAAAATAGCCTCTGAATCTAGAAAACCTGACTTTGGGTCAGCAATGCTTCCAGAGATGGATCTTGATCAAAAGAGGGAAATCTAAAAACTCAATAAACAGAAATGTCACATAAATAGAATTGGGAGACCAGAAGTGGGAGCTGTCATGCCCTGTGACTACAGCAGAGCCCAACACAAAGAAGAAAGAATCCTCTTCTTTCCTGGCAAGGACTCAGCCAGTGAAAAGCCATGGATTCTTTGTTTACTATAGCCATCCCAAGTTCCTCTTCCTCCCTATAAAAACGTTCTCCTTCCCTTGCCTGCACACAGCTTGCTACGGTTGCAGACTCTGAGTTGCGATTCTCTGCTGATCCCGAATAAACCCATCTTTGCTAGAGAAATTTCTGGAAGTCTATTTGTTTCAGGTCAACAACACGATTGATTAACTCACTGGCCATTGGTGATTGATTCAACCCCCAGCCTCTCTCCCCTCCCCAGAAATCAGAGGGTGGGACTGAAATTTCCCACCCTTTAATCGAGTTTGATTCCCCTGGCAACAAGCCCCCATCCTTAGGTGCTTTCCAAAAGTCACCTCATTAATATAAACCCTATTGTGGTGGAAAGGGGCTCGTTATGAATTACAAGACAACCATTTTTCCTCTACGGCTCTGAAATTCCAGTTTTCTGGAACTGAGGAGAAGTAGCCAAATATGGTGACAAAAGATACCCCCATTGTCCTTTTCACTCAAGAAATTCCAAGGATTTGGGGAGATGTGAGTCAAGAATTGTGGATGAAGACCAAATATATGAGAAATATAGTTTAGTCATCTGAATGAGCAAATACGCATATATTTCTTATAAATCACAAAATCACCAACACACGGAACAGCTTCCACCACAAAGAATTAACCAGCCCCAAATGTCGTGCTAAAGTTGCAAAAACTTGGTCTAAAGAGTAAGAACTCATGCATGGGAGAAACCTAAATATGGTTTTAGAGCGATATGCAAAGTCGGGCAATCAATTTCTAGGCAGGTAATTGTCAGGGTTCAGGCAGAACACAGAAGGTCAACGGAAGTGCTGAAATTCAAGGAGGTTGTAATCGGGGTGATGCTATCACACACCCCCTGGGATTTCTGCTCCATGTTTTGTACATACCAGCTCCCCCAGTCTTTTTACTCACAAGTAGCTCCTACCTCTCTCGGTCGAAAAACTGCCCTGAGACTACTGGAACCTGCGTGGCCCACAGAAAGGAGCACGCGGAGCTCCTTTCTGGAGCTCCGGAAGCTTCTGGAATTCTGGAAGAATTCACATCACCTTGGAGCTGCTCTCCACCAATGACTCACGGGTACAGGAATAGAAGGCCCCCAGGTCACCTTCCTGGTATCTGACTCCTCTGAGGTGTAGAGGCTCCAGAGCTGGCTCCACAATTCCCTTCCATGGGGCTTGGCTGGATACCACACGCTCACGGGCCCCCCTCAGCCCGGGCCCACATTCCCCTCTGCCCTTTGATGGGTTTTTCCTCAAAACCACCTTTACATGAATCCTTATCACTGGCTCCACCTCTTGGAAACCTAACCCAAGACAGAGATGACTTATAAGGATGGACTGGGTCTTGTGAAGTCTCAAAGGCCAGTGCCATGTCCCCAACTCCCCACCCTGATCACCACCCCAGCAGAGGTTCTGGAAAAGATGATGAGAAAGCAGCTGGATGCATGGGTACAACCACTAAGGGGAAGAGTATGGAGGTTCCTTCAAAAACTGAAAATAGAGCTACCATATGATCCAGCAATCCCACTCCTGGGCATATATCCAGAGAAAAGCATACTTTGAAAAGATACGTGCACCCCAATATTCATTGCATCACTATTTACAACAGCCAAGACATGGAAGCAATCTATCCAGGACAGAGGAAAGGACAAAGAAGATGTGGTACATATATACAATGGAATATTACTCAGCCGTGAAAAAGAAGGAAATGATGCCATCTGCAGCAACATGGATGGACCTAGAGTTGATCATGCTAAGTGAAGCAAGCCAGACACAAATATCCTATGATATCACTCGTGTGGAATCTAATTTTTAAAAATTATACAAATGAACTTATTTATAAAACAGAAACAGATTCACCGATTTTTTAATACTTTATTTTTAATAAATTTATTTATTGTATTTATTTTTGGTTGCATTGGGTCTTTCTGCTGCGTGCAGGCTTTCTCTAGTTGCAGGGAGCGGGGGCTACTCTTCGTTGTGGTGTGCGGGCTTCTCATTGCGGTGGCTTCTCTTGTTGCGGACCACAGGCTCTAGGCGCGTGGGCTTCAGTAGTTGTGGCACACGGGCTCAGTAGTTGTGGCTCACGGGCTTAGTTGCTCCGTGGCACATGGGATCTTCCCGGACCAGGGCTCGAACCCGTGTCCCCTGCACTGGCAGGAGGATTCTTAACCACTGCGCCACCAGGGAAGCCCCAGACTTAACAGATTTTGAAAACAAACTACAGCTACCAAAGAGGAAACATGGGGAGAGGGATAAATTAGGAGCTTGGGATTAACGTATACACACTACTATATATAAAATAAATAATCAACGAGGACCTACCGTATAGCACAGGGAACTCTACTCAATATTCTGTAATAACCTATATGAGTAACGAATCTGAAAAAGAATGAACATATGTATATGTATAACTGAATCGCTTTGCTATACCTGAAACTAACACAACATTGTAAATCAGCTATACTCCAACAAAATATATATTAAAAAAAGAAAAAGAGGGCTTCCCTGGTGGCGCAGTGGTTGAGAGTCCGCCTGCCGATGCAGGGGACACGGGTTCGTGCCCTGGTCCAGGAAGATCCCACATGCCGCGGAGAGGCTGGGCCCGTGAGCCATGGCTGCCGAGCCTGCGCGTCCGGAGCCTGTGCTCCGCAACGGGAGAGGCCACAACAGTGAGAGGCCCGGGTACCGCAAAAAAAAAAAAAAAAAAGAAGAAAAGAAAAGAAAAAAAGAAAGCAGCTGGATGGACTCTGGGGAGGGCTCTCTGGTTGGGGGAAGTGAGTCAGTGATGAACAGGAGCAGTTCCGCCACAGGTGGCCAACAGGGGGCGCTGCAAGTTTTGGAGGTCATCAGGAGATTGCACTCTAAAGGCCAACGGCCTCCCAGCCAGACCGGTGGCCTTGAGTGCAGGGGAGTGCGGAACACTGGCTCAGCCCCATGTGCCATGTGCTGGGGAGAATAGCCACGCCCAGGACAGCAGAACTGAACTGTGGGAAGAAGCGGGTGGCACCATCACCACCCCCCACCGACTTATCGGCTGCTCCCAGGGCAGAGACCGTAGCCTCTTTTCTTTGTATGCTCTAGCATGCAGCACAGGGTCAAGCTATGCTAAACGCCCAGTGGATGTGTGTCGGGTGAACTCATTAATTAACTATCAGGGGGCAAGCTGGGAGCAGCTGAGGTGGCGGCCCCCGTGATCCCCACCTCCTGCTGTCCACGCTTTGTGTAATCCCCTCTGGTTGAGTGTGGGCACGACCTATGACTTGCAGCTAACTAATAGAAAGGTGAAGCTCCGGAAGCTTCCGGAGCTCCATCTTACTGGAGTCTCCCTCTCTCTTCTTTCTGGCTTGGAAGAGGCAAACTGCCACGTTGAGAGCTGCTGGTGGAAAGGGTTGATTGGCTGGGTGTCCAACCCAGGGAGAAACCGGGGCCTCGGTCTGACACCCAGCCAGGAACTGACTGCTGTCAACAATTTGAGTGAGCTGGGAAGGGAACCCTGAACCTCAGATAAGACTGCCACCCTGTCCAACACCCTGATCTCAGCCTTGCAGAGGACCCAACTAAGCCGCGCCAGGAGATGAACAATGTGCATGGTTTTAGGTTGATAAGTTTGTGGTAATACTGTTGCATGGCAATAGACAGCTAACATAATTGAGCAACGATAAGTTCAGCTGTGCCTGCTTGACGTGAACGATAAACACCCACGGAGGGGTTGTGCCGTCCTGAGCACAAAGTACGTGCTCAGTCTTGTCTTTCCCGGAGAAGCAGAAAACGGGAAAGATTATCTTATTCATCCACCATTTTCCATGTACACTGACTGGTCCTCAAATACGAAAGAGGGACGAACTCTCCCCTTGTTTCTTCCGTCTTCATCACTGCTTCTCATCTTTGGGCCAATGACCACGCCAAAACGTGCCAAAACTCATTTCAGCCATTTCACCCAGACTGGGCTAACTCAGCCCAATTTATAGGGGGTAAGATTTACAGATGCAAGTTTTACAATTTCATATGGACTTTAAAATATAAAAGAAGTGGGAGAAAGAATATTCTGGCAGATGAAACTTCATTAGCTGTAAGAATCACAGAGTGCTAGAAATGAATTGGATTCCAGAGATTATGGGTCTAAAACTCTCACCTCACAAAATAGAAAACTAGATCAAGAGAGGAGAAAGATTCAGGATCACACAGGTAGCTACCTGGTAGGACACCAGTTTTTCACTCCACCAGTCTGTCATTCCATCACATTCCTGTCCTTCAAAATTCAGGGTAGAGGCCTCTTCAATCCCTGTCATTTTATGACCTAAGAATTTTCCCAAGTATTATGCCAAATCTGAAAGTGAAACCATGTGTAATCACATTTCACCTGCCTTAAGTAATCAAGGTTGTTTTAATTGTTGCTACAAAAGACTTGCCTGTCCTCCAAGCAGCAGGTAGCCCTAAACAATGTTTGCCCAAATTGTTTTCCGGGAACTTGGAGTCAGCTGTGTCTAGTTTGAGCTGAGCTGGTCAAGACTGGATAGGACCACCGACCCTCCAACTGGGCATGCGCGAGTGTCTGCTCAGTGATGTTTTGACATCAGAGGGCCAAAAACTCCACCCTCAGATCGTGCTAAGCACCTCCATTTTTGAAAGTGCAGAAGTCTGTACTTTAGTTACGCCTGAGCACAAAAACAATCACTGTACCTTTCTCCAATCACCTTTCCCGGCGCTTCCCATACCTCAGACCGCCCTGCTTTTTTATTCATTATCCCATAAATACTCCGAGCCCCTCCCCTTCGGAAAGGTGGATACGAGACTTGTTTTCTCGTCTCCTCTCGTCTGCCTTGCGAATAAACCCTCTCTTTGTTGCAAACCTCAGCATCTCACCATTTTGGCTTGCTGTAAGTTATGCAAAATGAACCTGGTTCGATAACAAAAGGAATCCTTCCCTCTCTTTATAATCTCTTCAATATTTAGCAGTCCAAAACTCTGCTGAAATCCTGGAGAAGAATCATATGAGATGGCTACGGCTCTGCCTTTACCAGGAAAATTTACTCAGGTCAGGGTCCCACTTTAAAATATGCTTAAAGTAGCAGAAGTTAAAAACAGGCTTAATGCTGGGTAAGCTCCATCTTTTGTGGGGCTGGTTTTGCCTTGACCTTTGGACTCACAACATGTCATCCTTCTTTGTCCAAAGCTGTCACTGGGCAGTTTTTATTCCCACGAAATGGGGGTTCTCTAAGATTGGATAGCATTTCAAATTTCCGTAATGGGGGTCATTACACACTTTTAAGACTCAAACAGCCCCACTGCCTCCTGGTTGGCTGTTTAAAAACACAAAGGGTTGGCAGAGTTTAGGCGAATTGCTCCCATTTGGGGTTTTTATGTATAATTTTTAGACATATGAAAGACAAAATAAGGTGCAAAACCCCTTTCATAACAGGCCCCATCTGCTGCAAGGAAAAATATTGTTATCATGTGTGAAAATTCAACTACATGGTAAGGGGGAAATCAGAGAATAATCTAAAAGTAAAAAAGATCACATGTTACCTCAAACTCCATCTCTTACTCTGTCTCCTCCAGTTCATTCCGGTATAAGATACACATAGCAGGCCTGCAGCTCTCTGCAACTGTGGCACCAAACATAGCATTTGTTTTTAATCACGGAAGACTTGATTTTCATCCATTTAAAGCCGAGGCTAACCACGAACTTATGTGCGAGTTCAGAGCGAGGCTAGAGATGCCCTAGACCCGCCCCCAAGAGAATGTGGTTGGTCTGGGCTTTGGGCTCAGGGTGAATTGCTTTCACCTGCCCAGTGTCCGCTGGTTGACGCTGACTCAGGCTGCCAGCAAGTTCTGCCAGGGCGCCGAAGCCAGCTAACCCAGCGTCTGAGCTGTGAGATCTCGGAGGCCTCTGCTTACCTGATGCTTCCAGTGCTACAAGGTCTCTGCTTCACTGAATTTATTCTTTTGACCCTCCCTCAGAGGAGGTGGAACAATGACTTAAGGCCGGCAGGATTTGAAAAGGTAAACTGTGACTTACAAATGGCCAAGTTGAGAGTTTTATCAGAGTTCGCCTATGCACTCTGCGTCTAAGGTCATCTTCAAAATATTGATGTTGAAGAGCTGTTTTCCATCTCAGTAAAATGTTAAGTGTCTAGAGCGATGTTCTGGGCAGGCTTTTATCTTAGGGGAAAAAAATGTAGCATTAAATGGTACCACCATTTATCTAAGTGTTCAAAACAGGAAGCTCCCGAGCCTTCCAAGCCCAATGAGTCCAAAGTCCTGTTGTTTCAACAATTTTTCTTTTTTATTGTGCTTATTACTGAGTGAACACGAGGCAATATTTATGCTACGTGTTTTTTAAATCATTATAAAATAGATCCCTGTGTTTGCATCGCTGCATTAATTCAAGAAAAATGAACGTTACTATTATTTTTTCCCCTACGTGCCCCACCTCAAACCCACTCCCTTTTCCAAGGTATCTCAACCTCAGCACTTGCTGCCGAAGGCTGTCCTGTGCATTGCAGAATGTTCATCAGCATCCCTGGCTTCTACCCATTAGAATGCCAATAGCATCTCCCCAGACAAGAAGAGCAAAAATGTTGCCAGATATTGCCAGATGTCCCCTGGAAGCCAACTGAAATGCTATCCAATCTTAGAATCACCCCTGTTTGAGAACCACTGCTCTAGAGGTAAAGCTCATCCTGAATTTTGGGTTTATTGTTTGTTGCTGATAGTTTTTATCACTTATATTTGTATAAATGTTACCTAGGTTTGCATTTTTTTAAAGTCTTATAAATCTAAGTGTTTAGGAAAATATATCCAAAACTTACAATTAAGGAAAAAGGATGCATTGAATCTACCGATGAACTGGTAGACAACTGGTATCTTTATAGTATTGAGGTTTTTGGCAGTTCAAAATATGTCCAAAAACTCTTTGACATTCCCTTCAAAAGATAAACTATTTCTCCCTCCCTTGAGTACGGGCTTGACTTAGTGACTTGTTTCAAATAAATAGAAAAAAGCAGAAGTGACTTCAGAGACTCTTTCTTTTTTGGATCTCTCTCTCCCGGGTAAGCCAGCTGTCAGGTTGCCACTTGGAAAGACCCGTGTGGTGAGCAACTGATGCCTCCAGCCAACAGCCAGTTAGGGACTGATGCCTCCTGCAAACAGCCATGTAAGTGAACTTAGAAGTGGATCCTCTACCCCAGTCAAGCTCCCAGCTCACACCACATTCCCCCAATTGACACCTTGATTGCAACCTCACAAAAGACCCGAGCCGGAACCGCACAGCTAATCTGCTCCTGAGTACCTGAACTACAGGAACTGTGAGCTAATAAATGTTTGTTTTTATACCTCTTATTTTTATACCACTTAGTATAAGTGTGGGATAATTTGTTATGCGCCAAGAGATAACTGATACACGTGTTCATTTCTATGAATATGACTCTCCATTTTTTAATCCTCTTTAATGATATTCAACAACTCTTTATTATTTCCATAAAGCTCTGTGAAAATTATCCCTAAATACTTAAAAATTTTGACGTAATTTTTTTCCTTTTCTGTTTGTTACTGGTGAAATGAAATAGCATTAATTTTGTGTGTTTATCTCGTATTCAGCGTTTCCAAACACTTGTCTGCAAATGACCTGGAGTTTTCTATGTAGATAATCATATTATCTGTGAATAATGAGAGTTCTTTTTTCAATTCCTATAGTAATTTTCCTGGCCAGTATCTCTAATACAATGATGAATAGAACTATTGACAGCAAGAAATTTTCTTACACATGATTTTAAAAGGAATACATTTAACAAGTCATCGTTATGTGTGAAATTTGCTATAATCTCTTTGTAATTATTCTTTACAAAATGGAAAGGAAGTTTTGTTCTACTCCTTGTTTACCAAGATTTTTATCATGAATATTGCATTTTATTAAAAGCCTTATATACATCTATTGATGTGATTATATATTTCTCCATCTCCTTAATTAATAACATTAGTTGATTTTTTCTCTTATTAAAAAAATCTTACATTCCTGAACTAGACATTAATTTCTAAACCAACTGTGTCTTACTTTTGGAAGCAGAAATGAGTGTTTAAGACTTAACCACCACTCCACCCTGACCCGGGAGGGATGGATTGGGAGTTTGGGGTTAACAGATGCAGATTATTTACGTATAGAATAAACAACAAGGTCCTACTGTGTAGGGAACTACATTCAATATCCTGTGATAAACCATAATGGAAAAGAATATGAAAAAGAATGTATATGTATGTATAACTGAATCACTTTGCTGTACAGCAGACATGAACACAACATTGTAAATCAACTATATTTCAATCAAATAAATTTTTAAAAAGACTTAAACCCACCCCCCCGCCCAAAGTGGTTAACCTATCCAATATGATTGTAACCTTCAGCAAGCAGAGAAATATAAGTGACTTGACTTGGGGGTTTACATATACCTGTCAAACAACTGTATTCATTATTGTGATCCTGAGCAACACTTGAAAAGGGAATTAGCTATAAGGCATTCTGGAGAAGGCAAAACTATGAAGACAGTAAAAAGGTCAGTGGTTTCCAGGGCCTAGTAGGGAAGGGAGCGGTGAACAGGCAGGACACAGAGGACTTTTAGGGCAGGGAAAACAGTCTGTATGATATTATAAAGGTAGATACGTGTCATTATATATTTGTCAAAACCATAGACTATACCACACCGAGAGTGGACCCTAACGTAAACTATGGAGTTTGGGTGACGATGATGTGTCGATATAGGTTCATCAGTTGTAACAAATATACCACTCTGGTGGGAATGTCAAGGAGGCTGTCCACATATGGAAGCAGGGGGTATGTGCGAACTTTCTATAATTTCCAATCAGTTTTTCTGGGAACCTAAAACTGCTATTAAAAATAGTTGTGTGTGTGTGTGTGTGTGTGTGTGTGTGTTTTAAAGGAAGGGGTGGGTTTGGTTGTTTCACGTTGGAACTGCATATTGGAGTGATTCATGGGCCCTGGGTTTATCTTTAGAATTGACAAATACTGAAACATGCTTAAAACATGCTTTTACACTTTTTTTTTTTTTACTTTGCAAAGGATGGAAGGGGTAGAGGGGAAGGGGGGGGAAAGAGGGATGTAAACAGTTTTGAATATTACATTTCCATGGTTTGAAATTTTCATACTACATTATTACTGGAAAATATTCATGTTTGCAAAAGCCTTGTTCGGCTTAAATTTGTACTGCTTTGTTTTTTCAAGAAAACAAAACCAGCTGAAAACAACCCACTCAATGCCACAGATGGGCTAATGTTGCCAGATCTTGTGATACTGTGTCCCTGAAATGATTTCTTGAGATTACAATCAAAGTCTTTTTTTTAAGTAGTAGGTATTTTTTTAATATATATGTATTTTAAAAATTTTTTTATTTATGTAATTTTTGGCTGTGCCAGGTCTTAGTTGCGGCACGCAGTCCAGTGGGTAAGACTCCTTGTTCCCAATGTAGGGGGCCCAGGTTCGATCCCTGGTCAGGGAACTAGATCCCGCAGGCATGCCACAACTAAGAGTCCATGTGCCGCAAATAAAGTAAGTCTTTCTGATGATCTCTTTGTTTACTCACTTTTTCTCTATCCTGCTTCTTGCTCTTAGTGAAAGTGAGATATCCCAACCCGCAACTTACTGGATTCTGGTTGTTCATTTATTGAGTGCGTAATACACGTAAGGCACCACACTAAATGCTGTGTTCAGCCCTTCAAGAATGAACTAGAAGACCTCCTCAGAAGTTTAACAACCTGCACTGCCATTTGAACAACATTTTACTCACAGTCTCAAGCCAAAGAAACTATCTGGCAATGCTGACAACAATGCCAGATTCTGTTCTCTGTATAGATGTCACTTACGAAAACAAAAAGAATATTTCTTGTAAAGTAACAAATATGAATAGTTTTCTTCTAGAGGAAAACTATGAAAAGACTTTTAAAAAACATCTTGGCTCAAAAGAGAATGAATTAGATACGCATCTTTTTAGAAACCCAGCTAGATTAAAAATAAGTAACTTCTTTCTGATTTAAGATTGGGAACATCATTTGGTATCCAATTGTGAAATTTATCGTGCCCTGAGGATTTAAGGGATTTCGTGAGAGTCTCAAAATGGTTGTCTCCAGAGAAGTCAAAAGGTTTTTTGCTTTAAAAAAACTCATGAAACGGAAACTTTGTCTGGTTTGAGAGTCAGTAAGAGTGCTTTCATGAGACAGCTGTGAAACACTGTTCCTGTGTTGTGGAAACGTCTACATTTTGGGCTGCTTTCACATCAAGGCAATCACGCAGTAAAAGCCTAGAGGCATCCCAGAGTTTTTCCAGGGAGTGTTTCATATCTTGATCCATTGAGGCTTCCCTTCCTGCTATTAGGTAAATATTATATTGTTTTTAAAGAAAGGACAGAAACTAAGTATGATAGATTTAAGATTGTTTCATTCTTTTCCAGCATATTTGCTTGAGTGTGAAGAAACTAATCAAGAAACAACGTAAAATGCTTGGTAAATTTTCACCACAATTTTCTTAAAGCAGAGGGAAAAAGCTATGTAAAGAATTCCTTGTCAAAGGATATTTAGAGAGCTGTGGAAGAAAGACTGTGATTTGAAGGAGAGTCTGTCCAAGATTCATTAAAACTTTGGACCTCAGTTGCCTTATCTGTGTATTAGGTATAATAAGGACTTCTTTGAGAGGCAGGATTAAATAAAATTGCCTATATGAAAATGTCTAGCATAGTGTCTGCCTTACAACAGAAGTTTTTAAAATGTTAATTTTTTTGAAAGGACAAAATACCCATGAGAAATACCAACTGCTATTCCCATTGCCATGAGAAGGAGGGCCTGGGGAAAACCTGGACATTCTTGGATTTCTATCTTTAATACTATTTTACTCAGTTAGTCTATGTCTATCTTCCTAAGAGGAATAAGAAGTTGTATTTATTAGGGCATTTTCCATGGCAAGTGAGAGAAACCCAGTGCCATCTAGGTTAAGTCAAAGAGTGATAACTGGCTCATATAACTGGCAAGCCCATGCGTGCATGTGGCTTCAGGCACAGGGTCTCAAATGTGGTCAGTTCTTTGCTTCCCCATCTCTCAGCTCCAATGAGTTCTGTTAGTCCCTTTTAAAGGAAAAAATTATTCTGACACTTGTTAACATTATAAGGAAGACTTTATTCAACACTACTGCAGTAGAGGAGAGAGATTGGGCTGAACTCCTAATACAACAAGGACGAGTGAGGATTTATAGCTAGAAAGCAGGGTGAGGGAGTCAGTGGGTGGAAACTTACTCATTAGAGACACACAGGGTAGAGGGATTCTTGCTAAAGGCAGGCCAAAGGCTTAGACATCAAAAGTGGAGGATGAGAAACTTGATCATATATCAAAGGTGATCAGAAATCAAGTGGGGGGTGGGGGTGAGATTCTCAATAAACAGACTTAGCAGGATTTTTGCTAAGACTGGGCTATGCAGGCCAGCAAGGAAAGGATGGACACAGAAGGCCAAGGTTGAGGCCCAGTTGAGAAGAGGGCTCAGAGGGGCCTAACTAAAGTTTGCTCAAGGAGAGAATCTTTGTCACGCTCTACGTGCCGGTCAAGATTTACATTCTTCTATTCTAGCAAAGTGAAGAACAAACGTTGATCTTTCCTAAGATCTCTGCTTAAAAATTATTCTGATTAGTCTGGTATGGTCCCCGTGCCCATCTTTTAACCAATCACCACGTCTACTGTAATGCACCATGATGAGTCAAGCTTGGTTTATGTTTCCTCTCCTGTAAGTGACAGAGAGCCCCATTGAGACCACATAGAAGAGAGGAGAAGAGTCTCACAGGAACCAGAAAAAGGAAGAAGGACAAACATGCCACGCCCTCAAAATGTGTGGTTGCCACAGAATATCACATTTATAGTATACATTTTCTACAAGACTTTGAATTCATAATAACAAATAGAAATAGTGATAAGAGGGAGTATTTTAGATGTGGTTCACACATCCACAACACATGATGCTTTGAACTACTGTATTTCTTTTCCTTACCTCCCAGAAAAATAAAACCCCAGCTTCTCTGCTTGCTCTCCCCACCCAGGCAACTCTTACATCTGCATGCAATGGACTACTCTTAGCTCTTAACTGGCTCATATAACTGGCTCTATTCAAGAAAGCCCTGCCCATCCTCCGGGGCCTCATTAAATGCCTTCCCCAACATGGTGCTTTTCTAATCGATATGGTGCATGTCTCATCCCTCCTCAACACTCACAACCCCACCACCCCCTTAGATTGTGAGTTCTTCAAGAGCTACGTCTCCTGTAATGTGGCGTACATCTTAGACAGCTTCAACATGGTTCCACGATTAACGCAAAAATACAAATAAAATTTGCTTAATGAACTAATATATTAATTCCCATTCCTTAGGAATGTATTCTGAGTGTATAAACCCTTAGCTCTTGTCTTTTTCCAAAGCTTTACCTTACACTGAATCACTATTTATTTAGGTGTTCACATATACGACCATTAGTACGTATACTAAGAGGATCGTTTAAGGCACTCTGTGTTAGTCCTGTGGAACCCTGTCTTATCACAGAGCAAGAATTCAACTGGGAATCAGAAGACCTGGCTTCCAGGACCAGCACTGTCACCTACGAAGTGCAGGTAAAATTCAGTGCTGCAGTGTTACCTGTAACTTGTGGGATACTCCGAGAATTTGTATGGCTCTAAAATAATTCTCTGGTTTCTTATTGTTCTCTGTGAAACTGTGGCCCTTTGTCATTCTAGGGACTCTCTCCACAGTAATTACTTTTAATGTTATAGGTCCTCCAAACTGCCCACTGCTTCCTGATGTAACAGATATTTACATCTGTATTACACTAAATACTTTATCTCGAGCTTTCACAACAACTGCATTTAATTTTCATGACAATGCTTCCCGGTAGGTATTATTTTCCCCATTTTAATGATGAGAACACTGAGGTTCAGGGAGGTCCCATGACTAGTAAGTAGAATATCAAGTCTTGGACCCAAATCTTTTGACTTCAAGTTTGGTGTTCCTTTCACTACAATGTCAGGAAAGGACCTAGGAGGACATTTTTGGGTGATTTTGTATAAGATGAACAATAATATAAATTAGAACATCCAGGACAAGACTTTGGCCTGATCACCAGAGAAAGGCAGGTAGGACTCAGATCACACGGCCTTGGTTCTCATGATGACTTGGAGTAAAAACTGGTCTCTGGGAGTGAAAACGAGATGACGTGTGGATTCTCTTAGCCCGCCTTTGGTTATATTTTAAATGAAATTAGAGATGACTTGCAAAGATGCAGAAGATGAAACAAAAGTGCACTTGAAGGACTCGCCAGGCAGGAGGACACCGGTGCACAAACACACGACTCTGTTTACAACCTTGGGATGCTGACTGGGAACCTAAGAGCATTTTCCTTTGAATGAGCGCCCCTACTTCACCTCCCCTTCCCCCATCTCGAGCCTCTTCTCCTCCTCCCAAGCAGCCAGTCTAAACAGAGGCCTGACATTTCTTTCAGAATTGCTCTCCATGGAGGCACTCCCCTAGGGATTATCAATTTTCCTGGAACTTTGACGGAAACGCACTAAACAGGCCTCTACTCCTTTTTCATCTGTATTTCTTGAGGCTATTTTATCCTCATCATTGTTATTGATGATCCCTGGGATGTGAGCTGAATAAGATCTAAGACCACAAACCCAGCCCCTGACATGAACCAGCAAAGCCCCACTCCCCACTGTTTACTGTCACCCAACTGGTGGGACCTTCAAGCTATTTCTTTGAAATCAATATGTTTAATATGGGCCAGTGGCATGATGTTCAGAGAGAGATTTTCGTAGTAGGTGGAAAAAGGCAAGGCAATGAGGGGAGGTTCCCACCATCTGTGAGGAACAACTGAGGAAATAAATTTAGTAGCAAATTTATACAACAGTAATGACCATTAAGCCATTTCAGCTACAAGAACTGAGCCAAGATGAAATGAAAATAAAGAGGGAAGTAATGAAGATGAACTACGCTTCAAGTATCTCATGTTCAGATGTTTTGTATCTTCAAAATTTGACTGGTTAACTCTCATTCTGATCTGATCTTGCACATGCCTCTAAAAAGATGGGGGGGATAGATTGGGAGTTTGAGATTAGCAGATGCAAACTATTATATATAGAATGGATAAACAACAAGGTCCTACTGTAGAGCACAGGAAACTATATTCAATATCCTGGGATAAACCATAATGGTAATTTCTGTACAGCAGAAATTAACACAACATTGTAAATCAACTATACTTGAATAAAATAAATTTTTTAAATTAAAAGAAACATAAAAAACAAATTTTAAAATGAAGGAACTCGAATTTCCCAAACATCTACAATATGTCAGCCAAATGAACGAACACAGGAATTTGTGTTCGTGTGTTGGGAATGGGGCGTTCCTCACATACACTCCTCAGAAAGAACAGCAGATGGCCCCTCAAGATTGCAACTAACATGTAAAATCAATGTAGTTATACCAGCTTCAGAAAGTTCTGGTAAGTAATAAATGAGATATGTGTGGAAAACACCCAGTCCAGTTCCAAGTGAATGGGGGATCAATTACAGATAGATGTTACATTTGTATTGCTGTTACTGAAAGTTCTATATGTCAATATCTAGATGCATATCAATATTCAGAACCAAGTCTAGCTCTGTATGTCGATATTTGAATATCTGTATGCCAATACTTAGGTATCTGTAGGTCAATACCCACAGCCGAGGACCCTGCCACCGTTCTTCTATCCAGGCATGTGGACTGAGGACTTCTTAGCTAATATATTGCAGGTCAAGAAACTAGGAAAACATAATATAGAATACCTCTGTTATCTGGACGACATTTCATTTGCCTTTCAGTTGGAGAACCAAAGCCCAAATGACATTAAACCAGTTATAATAAGCGCTAAAGAAAATATATATTTTTGCATCAAATATATGGGATCTTAATACATATATATGGCTTTAATTGATAAATATATTCATATACCTTATATTTTAACAAGCTGCTCTTACACAAAGACCACATGTAATAGGCTGAATAACGACCCCAAAGATGTCCACACCCTAATGCCCTGAACCTCTGACTATCTTACCTAACATGGCAAAAGGGGCTTTGCAGATGTGAAGTTAAGGATCTTGACATGGGGAGACAATCCTGGATTATTCAAGCGGGCTCAATATGATCATAGAGGCCCGTGGAGGTGGAGGTGGGGTGGGGGAGAGGGAGAGAGAAAGATATAAGGATGGAAGCAGAGTTCAGAGAGGAGAGAAGATGCTTCACTGTTGCTTTTGAAGATGGACAAAGGAACCCTGGGCCAAGGAAACTGAGCAGCCTCCAGAAGGTGGAAAGGGAAAGAAACAGACTGTCCCACAGAGCCTCCAGGAGGTATGCAGCCCCCGGACCTGTTTGAGACTTGTGACCTCCAGAACTGTAAGATACGAAATCTGCGGTGCATTAAGCCGCTCAGTTGGTGGTATTTTGTTACAGAAGCCAGTGGAAGCTAATACACTGCAGAAATCTGATGTGACTCATGCTTCGCAGTGAGAACCGTGGAAATGTACATAGCCACGCCTTGCGTCTCTCTTTTTGGCCAAGGGTAGGTGTTTGTCACCCATCTGTACCTCGATGACTTGGAGACTGTGATGATATACTGGCAAACTGTCTAGCAAACATCACCACGGCACGACTCTGTCATTATTTTTACCACACTGCATGCAAATAAAGGTATCTTGAAACAAAGATTCCACGTAAACATGACCTGGACTTTTCAATGCCTATCATCAACTGCAAAATCTCTTGTCTGCAATTCAGATGAGCAGTTTAACAGAGAAGATCGGGTCACAATTTATAAGACACACAGAGATAATTGGGGGCAGCCATAACCTCCTACTACTGGTCCCCAGGGCATAACAGAAATGCAAAAAATTAACAAACACAGCTACTTTCTTTCTCATGATAGTATTTCAGTTCCCTGTAACTCCCAATGACTCGGTGTTTTCCTCTGCTTGGGCTACTTTTCAAGAAGGTCTACCCACTCCCCTTTCCCCACGGTGATCTCTCTCTTGCCCGTTTTCTCTTCATACTGGGTGTTATTTGACAGAAGAAGAATCTTCTGGCAGAGGAGGGGTCTAGAAGAAATCTTGCCTGGTGCTATAGAAAACATTTGGCTGACTCCTTTGGGGTAAATGTGATCCTAAAAGAAAATTTCCCAGGCCTTTTTGCAGGCTTTTCTGAAACATTTTCTGGCACTAAAAGTAAACTTATGGATTCCAGGCCCTTCTGTGGGATCTTTGATCTAGGACTGCACCAGAAAGCGCATTCTCTATGCATTATGCATTTCCTAATTTGCTGTCCCCTGGTCCATTTCCTCTAATCCTCAGTCAGTGCAGACTTTGCCGGGCTCTGTTGATTTACTCTCCTGTCAGATCCCTCCCTCCCTCCCTCCTTTCTGTCTTGCCTTTCCTCCTCTCTCCCTTTCTTTCTCTTTCATGATCTCACTTTTTCTGTCTTCTTCTTTTTCACTTTCTCTCTCTCTTTCTCCCTCTCTGCTTTGACCCAGGCCGTATAAAGCACGTTTTCCTAACCTTCAAAGGCAGAGGGCTTATCATGAGACTTCAAGGGAACAGGTCGATTTTCCAAGGCGCACGGTCGGTCGTGAGCGTTGGTAGCTTCGCGAGGGCCCTGGAGCGTTTTTAACAGGCTCTCTCGTTGGAATTAGCCCTTAGAAGCTTAGTGTCACCTGCTAACAGGGAGGCCCACAGATGGTGATTCCGAGGGATTTACACCCCTATTAACTTCACAGACCAGATTCTAGGTAAGGTAATGCCCACGTGCACAAGAGGAAATAAATTACTAAGTAAGGTGGCATCAAATGGCTAGGCTGGTTCTTTTGCAATCTTAAGTTTAATACGGGAAAATCAGGCACTTTGTCGGGAGCAACAGGAGGCTGTAGAGGTTTCTGACTTAGGTCTGCCTTCTCAGGGCAGTTGAATTCCTGTTTTGCCACTGACAAGCCTTGCAACTTTGGGACTTCCCCGGTGGCGCAGTGGTTAAGAATCTGCCTGCCAATGCAGGGGACACAGGTTCGAGCCCTGGGTCCGGGAAGATCCCACATGCCGCGGAGCAACTAAGCCCGTGAGCCACAACTATGGAGTCCCCGTGCCACAACTACTGAAGCCTGCGCGCCTAGAGCCCGTGCTCTGCAACGAGAAGCCACTGCAATGAGAAGCCCGCGCACCTCAACAAAGAGTAGCCCCTGCTCGCCACAACTAGAGAAAGCCCGTGTGCAGCAATGAAGACCCAACGCAGCCACACACACACACACACACACACAAAGCCTTGCAACTTTGAACAAGCTCATTCAATTCTCTGAGCCTACTGTCCTCCTCTACAAAAGTCCAGGTAGTGGTTTACTTGCTTCATAGTATTGTTCTGAGAATTAGATTAGAAAGGGCATGGAAAATGCATAACACGGTGTCTGTCCCATAATAAGACCTAATATTTGTTAGCTACTATTAATCTATCCTTAGGGAATGTCTCAATCCATTTGGGCTGCTGTAACCAAATACCACAGGCTAGGTGGCTTACAAACAACAGAAATTGACTTCTCCCTGTTCTGCAGCCTGGGGGTCCGAGATCAGGGTGCCAGGATGATCAGGTGGGGGAAGGCCTCTTCCAGGTTGCAGACTGCTCACTTCAGCTGCGTCCTCACCTGGTGGAAGGGGCGAGGGAGCTCTCTGGGGCCTCTTTTACAGGAACCTTAAGCCCATTCATGAGGGTTCCACCCCCATGACCTAATCACATCCCAAAGGCCCCACCTGCTAATACCATCCCATTGGGGATTAGGATTTCAACATATGAATTTGGGGGGGGACACAAACATTCAGATCAGAGCAGGGAAGTTAAAAGAAACCATTTTTTAGCTCTTCCATGCTTATATATCTAATTTAATACCCATAATAACTCTACCTGGTACATAATATGAAGTCAGAAACTCTGAAAAGTCTCAGACCTTATTCTATTTGATCTGATGGGAGGCACGAGGCTTTCAGAACTGCAGAACAATTTATTACTCAAGGCAAAACCAGCCAGAGCAGCATCCTTGCACCCGTTTCCCGAGCCCTCACCCCCATGGGGTGATGGAATGAAAGCCAAAGGTTACCTGCACATGCAACAGGGCTGCAGCCTCTAAGAAGAGCCCCCAAATTAGGAGACCCGAAGCTTCTATAGCCTGCCAGCACATCTGCCCATCGTCCCCTCCGACAAACAGAAGATGACTCAGGAAGCAAAGCTCATCCGCCTGGGGGTTGGGCGGGTGTCTCTAGCTTCCTTACCCTGATCACAAAGCAAATGGCCCTAAGGTCAGGCTCTAAATCTCTCTGACATTAGGGAGATGCTATCTCAGCTTCAGAGACCTTTGCCCAGAAAACCTGGACCCTGTGGAAACATGGGAATAGTCATGGAGAATTGTCTCCCAACTGGTATCCTCCACGTTATACAGACATAATGCTGGGTGTTCCTCTTGGAGTCAGAAGTAGCAGACACTAAGGCTGAGTCATTATGCCAACTCTGCTCCTTTCATTTGTCCCCAAAAGCAGTAAATAGTATTATTTATTGTATTTGTAAGAGCCAAGTCTTAAAGTGCTTAATTCATCTGAACCATTTGGGCTCGCTGGAGAAAGGAAACTAGACTATACAGTAATCAATTCAGCCCATGGAGATTCTCTTGCAACATACCCCTAACTTTTGGACTTACTACTTCCTTCTCCAACCCTAAATTGACGTTTTATCTGTTCCGTTTCTTCAGGGCATTTTAAAATAATATTCAAAATAAATTTCTGTAACTTTTTTTCCTACTAAGTTACAGAGTTGAGGTGAGTCTGAAACCATTGCGTTTTAGAGCCGGCAGACACTTGAGAGAAGCGTCTCACATTCTTTACAATGTTTTAAATTGAAGTAAAGTTGCTGTACAATATGTTACAGGTGTACAATACAGCAATTCACAATTCTTAAAGGTTAGCCTCCATTTAGAGTTATAAAATATTGACTATATTCCCCATGCTATACAATATATCCTTGTAGCTTATTTTATACCTAATCGTTTGTACCTCTGAATCCCCTCCCCCTTTCTTGCCCCTCCCCCTTCCCTCTCCCCACCGGGAACCGCTAGTTTGTTCTCTGTAACTGTGAGTCTGCTCCTTTTTCATTATATTCACTAGTTTGTTGTATTTCTTAGATTCCACACATAAATGATAGTACACAGTATTTGTCTTTGTCCGAATTATTTCACTTAGCATAATGCCTTCCACGTCCATCCATGTTGCTGCAAATGGCAAAATTTCATTTTTTTTACTGCTGAGTAGTAGTCCATTATATATATTCTAATTACATATATATACTAATACTAATAAATATATTCCATTTTATATATATATATATGTATATATATATACCACCTTTTGTTTATCTATTCATCTGCTGATGGACATTTAGGTTGCTTCCATATCTTGGCAATTGTAAATAATGCTGCTATGAACACTGGGGTGCATGTATCTTTTCGAATTAGTGTTTTTGGTTTTTTTAGATATATACCCAGGAGTAGAATTGCTGGATCATATAGTCGTTCAGAGAAAAAAATCCCTGAGAACTGCTAATCCAATTTTATAGTTAATCGACATAATTTCAAGTGGTTAATAGAAATAATTGCAGGTAGCTATGAGAGACGTGGTCCTAAAATTAAGACAGAAATGTTTAGTGAGTTCTGTTGCAGAACCAGCTCAGTGGCTTATGCAGCAGCATACAAATATTCATATTCCTCTCTTTGCATAAATGGTCCTCATTCTTTGTTTCCTTTCATTTGACCAGGTGTATAGTTTCACTTCTGTTTTATCTTTTTACACTGACAGCTAAAGGTTACATCTCAGAATGCAGGGGTCTGACTTAAGTGTGGTACTTAAATTCTAGTAATAATGAAAAATAACTCATCAGTGAGAACGCTTTTGGAAAAGATCACTGAAGGAGAAAATTGTTCTTGACTGTGTGAAGAGCACGGCTCGGCTCCACCGACGGGCAATCATGACGCATGGGAGAAAAATCACCATTAGCTATCAGATAACATCCTTCCAGATGCCATCAAAACTCTCTCATCTTCCACAAGAACAGTACTCTGTCCTCACCACCTGTTTCATTTGAATCAGCTGCCAGAGAGAGGAAAGGAACGGTGTTCATTTCACTGCTCTGAAATTGCCCAGAGGTCAGGCTTTATAATGCAAAATATTTGAATTTTGTATATTTCTTGAAGTGGGAACATCAAAGGGAATGCAAGACAGACAACAGCCCTAGGTTTTATCCCCCTTCTGCCTGATCTGATGCGCAGGCAGTGCTCCTTTGCAGGTCGGCGCAGGACCATAAATGACCGTGCAAGCTGGAACTGTGCCAAGTGAACCTAACCATCAATCAGGACAAAGGTGATTGTACTGTCAATTACGAAGTGTGCCAGACTATTAAAAACTCTTATCGTCCGTTATAAATGCATAGGGAAATAAAACACAGCAAAACTGTTATTTACTTGGTACACTCTAATTCTAATAAAATGTTAGAAACATTAAGAATCAGAGTGCTTTACTTGTTTGTAAACCATTTCACTCATGATAGAGTATCTTTTCTACACCTTGGAAAACTGTCATACTCCTTTTTAAACGTGGACCTGCTTCTACCATTCTATCCTTTGTCCCTTCAACATCATGAACTACCTCTGAGAGTTCCTTCCTTTTTGCCAGCATCACTGCCTCTGGGACAACTTCATCCTTTTCATCACAACCACTTTGCTCATTTATGTTGCTCCGTTCCCCTTCACTACGTTTCTCTGGCTGCTCATCTCAAGTCTCTTAAATGGTGGCAGCATCAGTATTTCCGCAGTCAGCTTTCTCTTCTGAAATTCCATTTATGTGTGGTTTGCATTTCATATCACTCTTCATTTCTTTGCTGCACTTGCTTTTTTGTTGGGCAATTCCCTCTTTCAGTTGTCCATTTTGTATAATATCGTGTGGATTTATCACTGGGGGACAAGGAGACAACACAACTACATGCGTTGCTGTCTGTGTGTGAATGGCAGATGCACAGAGAAAGAGAGTCTGAAAGAAGCGATGGCCAACTAGCCAAATGCCCAACACACCAAATGATCAACAGGTTTAGATGCAATTAACTGAAGGATCAATTTGCAAAATGATTGATTTGCCAAATGACCAACTGATTGAATTCGCCAAAATTACCCATTGTCTAAAACCTTCCCTTCAGTCTTCTTGAATATATTTAATGAAATACTTGATTTTTAGGATCATATTCTTCTTAACTATGGTAAATAAAAACACTGAATAGGGCTTCCCTGGTGGCGCAGTGGCTGGGAGTCCGCCTGCCGATGCAGGGGACACGGGTTCGTGCCCCGGTCTGGGAAGATCCCACATGCCGCGGAGCGGCTGGGCCCGTGAGCCATGATGGCTGCTGAGCCTGCGCGTCCGGAGCCTGTGCTCCGCAACGGGAGAGGCCACAGCAGTGAGAGGCCCGCATACCGCAAAAAAAAACACAAAACACTGAATAACTGTATTGGAATATATTCAATATATTCATAATATAAAATATTCATAATTATTAATATATTCAATACAGAACTTCACTAGCATGGTTTTCCACAAATATTAATGGAAAATGTATTCATGAAGTCAAAAACCACCCTCAAACCCAGAACTTTCGACAAGTTACTGTGTCTAGGGAAAATACACGAATTGACTAGACTCAAGAAGAATATTCTTTTTTTTTTTTTTTTTCCCCGGAGCACAGGCTCCGGACGCGCAGGCCCAGCGGCCATGGCTCACGGGCCCAGCCGCTCCGCGGCTTGGGGGATCCTCCCGGACCGGGGCACGAACCTGCGTCCCCTGCATCGGCAGGCGGACTCTCAACCACTGCGCCACCAGGGAAGCCCAAGGAGAATATTCTTAAAGTGTTTTGTAAGTAAACTTTTAAACTTGGATGAATCAGCCACTAGGCATTAGGTGACTTGCCCATTGGGCAATTAGCTCTCAGCAAGTTGGTCCTTGGCCAACTGGTTTTCAGCACATTGTCTCTGAGGCTACGTCTCTGTCCCCTCCACCCTCCCTCCGCAAGGCTGCTTTTGGTGTCCCAGCTGTTTGCCCCCTGGTGGCCTGTGCTCCTCTCTCAGAGTATTCTTGCGCTGTCTTTAACGTTGCTTAAATGTCTGCTTTCCCCTTTCCACTACAAGCTCCATCAGGTCAGAGCCCAGGTATTTATTTTTGTGTCCTAGCACCTAGCACAGAACCAACCCCATTTCCATGGCTAACTGACCTCTTCCTCTGTGCCAGGCACCTCACTGCTGCTTTTTACATGCATCATCTCATGTATCCTTCATGCATTCCCACGAGGTGGGTGAAGTTATTGTTACCGCTTTACAAAGAAGGAAACTGAGGCTGAAGGCATATAGCAAATACCTGATACAAGAGAATCCAGAGCCTGCTTAGCAACTTCTCAGCATTAGGAATTCCCTAAACATGTGTTGACTTAACGAAGCACTTACTAATGTTCATTCATCCAAGCCGTGGCTTGGAAAACTATTGTGCACCAGCAACTTCTGTCTACATTGTCTCCATGGAGCACAAGCAGGGTCCTTGTACTGCAGGAAGCGCTTTGGGCTGGGCCCCTAGGAATAATCTCTGGAACCCACTGCAGAACTAGTGTTGCATGAGCGTTGCTAGTTCTTTCTTAATCAGGAAAGTGGAGATCAGGAAGCAATCTCTGGACCTGTTGGCTCTGTTCTCACCCTATTTTACACGTATGGAAGCCAAGACATGGACGAGTGACACACCCATGGTCACACAATTTCCCTCTGAGTCTGACCTTCAGACTTAATCACTACCCTTTATTTCATCACTCAGTCTTTTTTCAACTAACATATATGGAGCATCTTCTCGGGTGAGACCCTATGCTAGGAGCTGAGGGGACAAAGCTAAGACCCAGATGCTAGTTTTACGATGTGTGCCCTGCAGTTGCATGGCTGCAACATATCAATAAGCCATCTGGCTCTGGGTCTCCACTCGTGACTATTGCGAGTCCTGACACTAGAGATAACTCACTTGTTTTCATTTCTTTTGGTACTTCTAAGCTGTACTTTTCCATAGCAATGAGTAATATTTCAAGTTTATTTCTGAAACCTGTTAGCTTTTCTTCTCCTGCTGGGAAACGGTTTCCCAGAAAGATTCCAAGAGTTTCAAAGGCATAATTTACACAGAGAGCTTAAGAGTTCACATCAGCTGATGGCTCATGGTTGCCTTTGTTTTGCTTTGCTTTTCAAACAGCAGAAGGGGGCCAAGTAGGCATTTCAAAATAGCGAAAGTCCAGGGAAATGGAAATTGCTTCAAATTAAGCCAAATATTTACTAGGGTCATTTTTAAACCTTCCAAATGTTGAAATAGCAGAGAAGGAAAATGGATTGTGGTGACAATGTATTTGCTATTAGTTCTCGGTTTCATGTGGCAAAAATCCAGGTGGTTTAGACAGGAGAAGGATTTATTTTAAGGATACGGGTGTCTTATAGAACCAAAGGAAGGGATGAAGTTGGGCCTCAGGGAGGGAATATAAACAAGAACCAGAAAGGAGGCCAAAAAAAAGGCTGAGGGGTGGGTATGTGTGTGTATGCACATGTGTACATGCATGCATATCCGTGTTGATTGGCTTTTCCTGCCTCTCCATCCATGTGGCAGAATATGGCTAACCTGACAAGACCCTCAACTTAAATACTACCATTCTGGGCTTCCCTGGTGGCACAGTGGTTAAGAATCCGCCTGCCAGTGCAGGGGACATGGGTTTGAGCCCTGGTTCGGGAAGATCCCACCTGCCGCGGAGCAACTAAGCCCCTGCGCCGCAACTGCTGAGCCTGCGCTCTAGAGCCCGCGAGCCACAACTACTGAGCCTGCGAGCCGCAACTACTGAAGCCCGCGCACCTAGAGCCCGAGTTCTGCAACAGGAGAAGCCACTGCAATGAGAAGCCCGCGCACCGCAACGAAGAGTCGTCCCCACTGGCCACAACTAGAGAAAGCCTGCACGCAGCAACGAAGACCCAACGCAGCCAACACAACATACATACGTACATGCTACTATTCCAAGAACACTCAGAGCTCAGCTGTCTTTTACTACCAAATTAAGTTCCCAGGAGAAAATCTCATTGGCCCATTGGGTCAAGTGTACAAACCTGATCCAGTCCATTTTCGCCAGAGTGGGCATGGTCACATGTCATAATTGAGGCTGCTAGAGGGTCATCCATATATCCAATATTGCAACGAATATGTATTAAGTGCCTATTCGACCAGATGCTGGAAAAAAAGCAGTGATCACCAGGACAAACGTTTGCACTCTTGAGGACAGTTCTCAAACGGAGAGGGTAGCTTGTGGCCAGAAACTCCCCAAAAGATTTCTACCACACAGTTTCTAAGTGTTTAAAATTTGTTTTCAATGGTGAAAACTCACTACCTCATAGAGTTTCCCTAAGATCCTAATTCCTAATCTTAATCTTTAGCCTTTATGCATTTATTCACTCCTTCCCTTCAATAACATTTATTGCGTATTAGATGCTGAGGAGAGTAGGATGCCCTAGTCTTGAAGGGCTTAAGGCCCTTAGGAGGGATTCAGACTTCGGCAAGACATTCATTAACGTACAAGGACATTCAACAAAATTCGGCAAGACATTCATTAACATACAAGGACAGACGTATATATGAGAAATATTGGGGAACCAAGAGTCAACGAGGTCTATTCAATCCTGTGGCCAGGAAGGGCTGAAAAGGTGATTTTGTGTTGCTCTGCTTTTATTTCAAAGGTACCTGGAAGAATATCATGAAAGCCTAAATACCTGGCATACATTAGCAGAGCTGGAATCTCTGGAGTCTTCAGTTTCATTTTAGTGACACACCACGTTCTAACCTTACTCAGAAATGCCCTCTAACCTCTATCATCCCTCTCACCCTCTGGTGGGTCAAGGCTGAGAGAGTATGGTTGGCGTTCTTTAATCCTTCCCAACTATGATGAAGACATCAACCATTCAGAGCTTCAGACTGGGATCTTGGGTTGGGTCCCACTGAAGAGCTAAGCCGTTTGCAACTCTCCTCTAGAAGGGTAGCATGCATCTGCCTAATACCACCCCTCAAAAGGCCTTAGCAGCTCCTAAAATGTCTTTTTGAATTAACCAATCATAATACAGTAAGTCCCCTACATACGAATGAGCTCAGTTCCACTTGTAGAGGATGTACACACGCGACAATATACGCCAGACACGCGAACTAACTTACGTGATTGGACATGCAAACGCACGTTTGCATCTTTGAAAGTTTGCAACTTGCAGGTTCGTACATAGGGGACTTACTGTATTTAATTATCCATGAACACCACTTTCTTCTTCAATAGAAACATCTAAGTTTTAGTCTAGACCTCCTTCACATTGTGAATTAAAGACTCTTCTACATCACTCTGGGCTCAGTCATGAGGTTTTATGATGTCATTTTATCGTGTTCTGTTTTGTTTTTTTTTTTTTTTTTTTTGCGGTACGTTGGCCTCTCACTGTTGTGGTCTCTCCTGTTGCGGAGCACAGGCTCCGGACGCGCAGGCTCAGCGGCCATGGCTCGCGCACCCAGCCGCTCTGCGGCATGTGGGATCTTCCCGGACCGGGGCACGAACCCACGTCCCCTGCATCGGCAGGCGTACTCTCAACCACTGCGCCACCAGAGAAGCCCTATCGTGTTCTGTTTTGACGCATCATTTCAAAGACTGATGTTCTTTCGTTATTTGCAGTATTTTCTTTCTACTAAGCTCTCATTCTGCAAGCTTGGTGCAGATATTACAATAAGGCATAAGAAGAAAGCAAAGTCGGATCACTATAAGTTTCATACTCTTTCCTTAGAGAACTGGTCCTCAAACTTCAGTGTGCATCAAAAACGCTTGGAGGGCTTGTTAAAACACAGATTTCTGGGCTCCATCCCCAGCATTTCTGATTTAGAAAGTCTGGGATGAACTTCAAGAACTTTATTTCTAACAAGTTTCCAGTTGGTACCAATGCTGTGGCCAGGGCCACACTTTGAGAACCAGTTGCCTTTGATCTTCTCTAAATAGTTTCTTGAAACATCAAGGGCTTGAAGGTGACCAGCTGTACCTTCAGCTGATTAGATGAATTAACTGTCCATGGAACCCATTAAAAATTTATGGCTAATTGTGTTAACTAGAGATGTCTTGTATGAATATTCAAGAAAGTTTTACCAGCCTTGTATCAGCACAAAAATCTACGTTCACCTTTCATGCAAGTATAATTATATCTTTGGGAAAGAAAATATATACACCATGTTGTAACTTGTGTTTTGAAATGATACAAGGTCCAGCAAGTTATTTTGTGGATACTGACAAACTGATTCTAAAGTTTATATGAAAAAAATAAATAAAGTTTATATGAGGAGACAAAATACCCAGAATAGCTAACACAATATTCAAGGAAGAGAACAGAGTTGGAGGACTGACACTACCTGACTTCAAGACTTAGTATAAAATGACAGTCATCAAGACAGTGTGGTGTTGGCAAGAGAACAGACAAATAGATCAGTGGAACAGAATAGAGAGCCCAGAAATAGACTCACAAATATAGTCAACTGATCTTTGACAAAGGAGCAGAGGCTACACAATGGAGCAAAGGTAGTCCTTTCAACAAATGGTACTAGAATGACTAGACATCCACATGCGAAGAAAAAAATGAATCTAGACACAAAACTTACACCATTTATAAAAATTAACTCAAAATGGATGGATCGTAGACCTAAATGTAAAATGAAAAACTATAAAATTCCTAGAAGATAACAGAGGAGAAAACCTGGATGACCTTGGGTATAGTGATGACGTTTTAGGTTCAACACCAAAGGCACATTCCGTGGAAGAAATAAGTGACACACTGGACTTCATTAACATTAAAAGTTTCTGCTCTGCATGAGGCAATGTCAAGAGAATGCTATGACAAGACGTGGGCTGGGAGAAAATATTTACGAAAGATCCATCCGATTATTGTCCAAAATATATAGAGAACTCTTAAAACTGAACAATAATAAACAACCCAAGTAACCTGATTTTAAAATGGCCCAAAGACCTTCACAGACACCTCACCAACAAAGACATAAAGATGGCACATAAACATATGAAAAGAAGCTCTACATCATGTGTCATCGGGGAAATGGAAATTAAAACAATAATGAGATATCACCCCATACCTATTAGAAGGGCCAAAATGCACAACACTGACAACACCAAATGCTGGTGAGGAAGTGGAGCAACAGGAACCCGCATTCATTGCTGGTGGAAATGCAAACTGGTACAGCTACTTTGGAAGACAGTTTAGTGGTTTCTTACAAAAGTATACATACTCTTTACATACCATTCAGCAATACCATCCAGCATTTATCCAAAGGAGTCAACAATTTATGTCCCCACAAAAACCTGCGCATGGATGTTTATAGCAGCTTTATTCATAACTGCCCAAGCCTGGAAGCTACCAAGACGTCCTTCAGTAGGTGAAAGGATAAATAAACTGTGGTACACCCAGACAACACAGTATTATTCAGCACTAAAAAGAAATGATCCAGGAAAAGACATGGGGGAACCTTAAGTGCACATTACTAAGTGAAAGAGGTCAATCAGAAAAGACTATGTACTGTATGATTCCAACTATATGACATTCTGGAAAAGGCAAAACTATGAAGACAGTGAAAAGATGAGTGGCTTCCATGGGCTCGGGGCAGGGATGAATAGGTGGAAAACAGAGGATTTTTAGGGCAGTGAAACTACTCTGGATGATATTATAATCATGGATACACATCACTGTACATTTGTCCAAACCTATAGAATGTACAACACCAAGAGAGAACCTTACTGTAAATTCTGGACTTGGATAATAATGATGTTTCAATAGGTCCATCAGTTGTAACAAACGTAACACTCTGGTGGGAATGTTGATAATGGGGGAGGTTGTACATGTTGGGGGATCAGTTTTGCTGTGAATCTAAAATTGCTCTAAAAAACAAAGTCTTTAAAAAAATTAAATACATTACACACACACACACACACACAAATATATACGATACAAGGTGACAGGAGCAGTAATAAACAGCATCAAAATGATGTATTTCATTTCAAAACTGGTGCTTTGAACTTACTACCTTCAACAGCTTTAGGATTGGCAGCATAATTTTAAAATTATTTTAAATTGTGATAAAATACACATCACATAAAATTTATCATCTTAATCGTTTTAAGCATACGGTTCAGTGACATTAAGCACGTTCACACTGCCGTGCAACCATCACCACTGTCCATGTCCAGAACGCTTCATCTTGTAAGACTGAAACTCTGTGACCATTAAACAACCCATTTTCCCTCCCCTCACCCCTGGAAACCACCATTCTACTTTCTGTCTCTATGAATTTGCTAAAATTCCTGAAATGCAGAAGTGGATAAATACCAACCGAGACTTTAAAATAGCATAAAAATACGTACTGAGAAACCATTTGCAGGGGAAGAGAAAAGATGAAAAGAGTATGGGTATCATACTAGTATCAACGCTAGTAACGCGCGCTGGTGCCAATTTCCCAGTAAGTGATGTTGTTGCTAAGTAACCTGCCCTAACACCCTCTCACTTTCTTTCCACACCACACATCTCATTTCTCACCAGATCCTAAGTGGCCTTTGTGCCCTTTATCTCCTTAGACTTAAGAATTCTAATGATTGGGTAAGAGCAGTGGACGACCAAAATACCATGAAGCCCAATGTGTTTTTCTTTTTTTTTTTTTTCTCCTCATCTTTGAAACCCTGATGTTACTGAACAGTCTGAGCAGAAACACGTCATCAGCCTCAGGTGTACAAAGAACCTGGCCACAGGCCCAAGCTGGGTGATGACGCGGGCCAGGTTTGCAAGGTCGCGGCACAGGAGCAAGCCAGCACTCTAGATGCCTGGACACAGGGTTCAAAGGAAACAGCTAGCAAATTCTTAATGTAGTCAATCCCCAGGCCAAAGGTAGACTTTTCAGTAAATTAATAATCCCTGAGTGACATGTGATGACTTCTTTCTAAGACATTTCCCTTCGCCCTGCCCAACCCCGACCTACACTTCATCCCTTGTGAAGTGAATGGAGCTCCTTGGAATGACTTCTCCATTTAGACCTTTCCTCGCCCTCTCGCTAAACGGAAACCTTGAGAACACCAGATCGTCAATTTACACTTAGGCCTTTCTTCGGAAGCTAGATGTTTTGGTGCCTTTCAATTTTACTTTATTGACTTCTGAGAAGTTTGCTTTAACAACAATAACAACAAAAAGTAAAGGTTCTGGCAAAAGGAAAATAATGTTTCATGAACACACTGCGTGTTTACCCAAAAAAGCAGCTCCCAGATCATGTTTTTAATGCTGTACTTTTCTTTCCCCAATAATTTATAAGATTAATTTTATAAAACTCAAAAGTGAAAAATTACAGGTAAATGCAGACCTGAAAGCTTAGTTCAGGGGTTAAGGTGTATGTTGCATCGTAATCAAAGGGGAAATACTAAGCTGGCGTTATGGGAAAGAGAACTGACATTTACTGAGTCCCTATCATGTGCTAGGGACTCTGCTAGATCTCGTGCTTGACCTCATTGATGACTCCCGTGACAGCTACCACCTCCAATTTTGCAGATGAGTAACTTGTTCAAAGTCATAGAGTCGATAAGTGACCAAATCAGAATTCAAGTGATGTTTTTATTCATTTCTTTAAAATTAGTTATTGGACACCTATGAAGGGCCAGGTGTGAACGGTCCCATCATTATTCTCCATGGAAGTCCTAATATGTCCAAAGCACTCCTTTATATGAATTACCAAGAATCCTCATACCAACCCTGACAGCCCGATGATATTACTATCTTTGTATCGACTCTGGACACTGAAGAGGAAGAATAATTTGTCCAAAGTCAAATGATGAAGCTAAGTTTTGAATCTAGGTCTGTCTGGGTCAAAAAGCAATACTTTTCATTATTATGTTTTAATTAATCCCCCTGGGCCTCAGTTTCTTTGCCTGTAAAATGGGGCTCACAATAGCTCTATTCATAACGGCCAAAAGGTGGAAATGACCCCAGTGTCCATCAAGGGACGAACGCATAAAAAAATATGATCTAGCCATCCAGGGGCATATCATTCAGCCATAAAAATGCATGAAGTACTGACATAAGCTATGACACGGATGAACCTTGAAACATTATGCTAAGTGAAAGAAGCCAGACACAAAAGGCCACATATTGTGTGATTTCATTTTTTGAAATGTCTAGAATCATGGAGAAAGATTAGTGATTGGCAGGTGATGGGGGTAGTGGGCAATGGGGAGTGAACGCTAATGGGGACCAAGTTTCTTTGAGAGGTGATGGAAATATTCTGGAATTAGTGGTGACGGTTGGACAACCATTGTGAATCTCCTAAAAAACAATGAATTGTACACTTTAAAATGGTGAATTTTATAGACTGAATTATCATCTCATAAACAAACAAATAGGGCTAATAAGGGTATTAACTCCTTAGATTGTTGTGAAGATTAAATGAAAAAAATTCCAGGGAAGTGGTTGGCACAGAATGTACATAGGGCTTTTTAGGCACATAAAAGCCCTCCAGCAAATGTTGGCCTTTGAAACGTTCTAGGGGAAGGGCTGGCTGGTGTGGGTGGCCACAGCCCCGCTGTGAGTAGCCTATTCTCTGCCCTCGTTCCTTCCTCCATGACAGCACTTTGTCTGTCCATCTATCTGTCCATGAGACCTCTGAACCTCTACCCCAACTGCCATTTCTCCTGCCTGTCCAGCCTCCTTACTGCTTCCCCTCCGGCCAGTGAGACAAAGGAGTCCCTCTATGTTCCTTGTTCAGGGATGTGGGTCCCTCGTTGTGGCCTCCTCTGATGCTGCCAACTGGATGGAAGAGCCCACAATCTTGAGTAAGAACTCACAGGAAGGGGGAGGTAAGAAATGCCAGGACATGCGCAGTTCTTAACAGGGGAGGCGAGGAGAGGAGAAAGGAAAGGGCTTGTCTCAGAGGGAAAGGGAGCATCGTGTGAATGTCCAAGTGACGTTTGAGGAACTGCCAAGACCCCCGTGGAGTGAAGAGAAAGAAGACAAGCACGGGTGGGAGGATGAGGGGGTCTCATAGGCCCTGCTATGATGTTTGAACTTCATCCGAAATACCATGGGGCTCTCCTGATGGGCTCGATGGAGGGAATGCCATAATCAGATTTCTATTTTAGAAAAAATACTCTCGCAGCGTGGAACAAGGAACAAGGCCATCAGTAAAGAAAGGAATTCAAGGGGACGGGAAGGTGGGGAGAGAGGGTGGGCAGTGCTAAGTCCAGTTTGGGTCCTTTTGAGTTGAATATGCCTATGGGAACTGGAGATGGAACTTTCTGGAAGGGTCGGGTGACTGAGTTTGGAGCATCAGAGGGAGCCTTAGGAGAGAGAAGGTGAACAGCGCCAGGTAGAAGAGGAAGCATGAGTGTAGTTGAGGTCCCCAAAAGGAGAGGGACGGAGCCAGACATGAAAGAGGGTGTGGAGGGAACTGACATTTACAGGTGGTGAGAGGAGAGCAGGGCTCTCAGTCCAGAGCACATGAAGTTGAGCCATTGTTTAGCCAAGACACGGAAACAACCTAAGTGTCCATAGAGAGATGAATGCATAAAGAAGATGTGGTACGTGTATACAATGGAGTACTACTCAGCCATATAAAAGAATGAAATCATGCCATTTGCAGCAACATGGGTGGACCTGGAGATGATCATACTAAGTGAAGTAAGTCAGAAAGAGAAAGACAAATACCATATGATATCACTTGTATGTGGAATCTAAAATATGACACAAATGAACTTATTTGCAAAACAAAAACAGACTCATAACATAGAAAACAAACTTATGGTTACCAAACGGAAGGGGGGGAAATAAATTAGGAATTTGAGATGAGCAGACACACACTACTATATATAAAATAGATAAGCAACAAGGACCTACTGTATAGCACAGGGAACGATATTCAGTATCCTGTAATAAAGCATAATGGAAAAGAATCTGAAAAAAAAAAATGAGCCACTGTTGCCACAATCTGGCATTCGAATCCTAGCTCTTACACTTCCCCACCATTTTTTGGAAAAGGCATTTTCCTTCTACATCTGTAGTTCACCCTCCGAGTCGTGAGAACATCACCAATTTTTAAGAGACCACTACACACATTTCTCCATGAACAAATGTTGTGATGGGCAGGTGGGCGTAGAGCCACATACAGAAATAGCCTGGCGATAGCGTGGTCATCAGTATAATCCACCAAAGGGGTCACAGATTTTGTTTCTTTTTTTCATGCTGAGAGGTTCATCATTTTTGTACTGTTGCGGAGCAAATAAGACAGCAACATATATTGTGCAACCTGCATGGCCAGCTGCCCGTACTGTGATTGTCCCAGCCCACTTCTAAGGGCAAAATGCTTTCACTTTGTGGGGCTGGGGGCGAACAAGAACCCTTCAACCATGTGAAGGAAAGTATCAAGTCACCTCCCTCCCTATTCCTTCCCACCAGTTTAGCCCAGTTTTTCTTACTGAGCAAATGATTCTCTAGCAGTCTCAACAATAAGGGAGCCAGAGTTGAAAACTGGCCATATTTTGAACTGTCTTTCCAAGAAATTATTTGCTTTTTCTGAAACGTGTATATATTTTTTTTATCGTAGTAAAATTGCTTTACAATGTTGTGTTAGTTTCTGCTGTAGCGTGAAGTGAATCAGCTACATGTATACCTATATCCCCTCCCTCCTGGACCTCCCTCCCGCCCTTCCCCCCCCCATCTAGGTCATCACAGAGCACCGAGCTGAACTCCCTGTACTACACAGCAGATTCCCACTAACTATCTATTTTACACATGGTAGTGTATTTATGTCAAACCTAATCTCCTATTCGTCCCACCCTCCCCTTGCCCCATTGTGTTCACATGTCCATTCTCTATGTCTGCGTCTCTATTCCTGCCCTGCAAATAGGTTCATCTGTACCATTTTTTCTAGAGTCCACATATATGCATTAATATACGATATTTGTTTTTCTCTTTCTGACTTACTTCACTCTGTATGACAGACTCTAGGTCCAACCATATCTCTACAAATGACCCAATTTCGTTCCTTGTTATGGCTGAGTAATATTCCACTGTATATGTGTACCACATCTTCTTTATCCATTCATCTATCGTTGGACATTTAAGTTGTTTCCACGTACTGGCTATTGTAAATAGTGCTGCAATGAACACTGGGGTACATGTCTCTTTTTGAATTATGGTTTTCTCAGGGTACATGCCCAGTAGTGGGATTGCTGGGTCATATGGTAGTTCTATTTTTAGTTTTTTAAGAAATCTCCATCCTGTTCTCCATAGTGGCTGTATCAATGTACATTCCCACCAACAGTGCAAAAGGGTTCCCTTTTCTCCATACCCTCTCCAGCATTTATTGTTTGTAGATTTAAAAAAAATAAATACATTTATTTATTTATTTTTGGCTGCATTGGGTCTTCGCTGCTTCGCATGGGCTTTCTCTAGTTGTGGCGAGCAGGGGCTACTCTTTGTTGTGGTGTGTGGGCTTCTCATTGCAGTGGCTTCTCCTGTTGTGGAGCATGGGCTCTGGGCCCACGGGGTTCAGTAGTTGTGGCACATGGGCTCAGTAATTGTGTCTCGTGGGCTCTAGAGCACAGATTCAGTAGTTTTGGCACACGGGCTTAGTTGCTCCGCGGCATGTAGGATCTTCCCGGACCAGGGCTCAAACCTGTGTCCCCTGCACTGGCAGGTGGATTCTTAACTACTGCGCCACCAGGGAAGTCCCTGTAGACTTTTTTGATGATGGCCATTCTGACCGGTGTGAGGTGATACCTCATTGTAGTTTTGATTTGCATTTCTCTAATAGTTAGTGATGTTGAGCATGTTTTCATGTGCCTCTTGGCCATCTGTATGTCTTCTTTGGTGAAATATCTATTTAGGTCTTCCAACCATTTTTTAATTGGGTTGTTTGTTTTTTTGATATTGAGCTCCATGAGCTGTTTGTATATTTTGGTGATTAATCCTTTGTCAACTGCTTCATTTGCAAATATTTTCTCCCATTCTGAGGGTTGTCTTTTCGTCTTGTTTATGGTTTCCTTTGCTGTGCAAAAGCTTTTTAAATGTCATTAGGTCCCATTTGTTTATTTTTGTTTTTATTTCCATTTCTCTAGGAGGTGGGTCAAAAAAGATCTTGCTGTGGTTTATGTCAAAGAGTGTTTTTCCTATGTTTTCCTCTAAGAGTTTTATAGTGTCCAGTCTTACATTTAGGTCTTTAATCCATTTGGAGCTTACTTTTGTATATGGTGTTAGGGAGTGTTCTAATTTCAGTCTTTTACATGTAGCTGTCCAGTTTTCCCGGCACCACTTACTAAAGAGACTGTCTTTCCTCCATTGTATATCCTTGCCTCCTTTGTCAAAGATTAGTTGACCATAGGTGCGTGGGTTTATCTCTGGGCTTTCTATCCTGTACCATTGATCTATATTTCTGTTTTTGTGCCAGTACCATACTGTCTTGATTACTGTAGCTTTGTAATATATTGAAGAATCCTTGCATTCCTGGGATAAATCCCACTTGATCATGGTGTATGATCCTTTCAATGTGCTGTTGGATTCTGTTTGCTAGAATTTTGCTCAGGATTTTTGCATCTATGTTCATCAGTGATACTGGTCTGTAATTTTCTTTTTTTGTGATATGTGTCTGGTTTTGGTATCAGGGTGATGGTGGCTTTGTAGAACAAATTTGGGAGTGTTCTTCCCTCTGCAATTTTTTGGAAGAGTTTGAGAAGGATCAGTGTTAGCTCTTCTCTAAATTTTTCATAGAATTCTCCTGTGAAGCCATCTGGTCATGGACTTTTGTTTGCTGGAAGATTTTTACTTACAGTTTCAATTTCATTACTTGTGATTGGTCTGTTTATATTTTCTAATTCTTCCTGGTTCAATCTTGGAAAATTGTACCTTTCCAAGAATTTGTCCATTTCTTCGAGGGTGTCCATTTTATTGCCATATAGTTGTTTGTAGTAGTCTCTTATAATCCTTTGTATTTCTGTGGTGTCAGTTGTGATTTCTCCTTTTTCATTTCTAATTTTATTGATTTCGTCCTCTCCCTTTTTTTCTTGATGAGTCTGGCTAAAGGTTTATCAATTTTGATTATCTTCTCAAAGAACCAACTTTTACTTTTACTGATCTTTGCTACTGCTTTCTTTGTTTCTATTTCATTTATTTCTGCTCTGATCTTTATGATTTCTTTCCTTCTACTGACTTTGGGTTTTCTTTGTTCTTTCTTTAGTTGCTTTAGGTGTAAGGTTAGATTGTTTGTTTGAGATTTTTCTTGTTTCTTGAGGTGAGATTGAATTGCTATAAACTTCCCTCTTAGAACTGCTTTTGCTGTGTCCCATAGGTTTTGGGTTGTCATGTTTTCATTGTCATTTGTTTCTATGTATTTTTTTTACCTCTTCTTTGACTTCTTCAGTGATCTCTTGGTTATTTAGTAGTGCACTGTTTAGCCTCCATGTATTTGTGGTTTTTACAGTTTTTTTTCCTGTCGTTGATTTCCAATCTCATAGCATTGTGGTTGGAAAAGATGCTCGATACGATTTCAATTTCCTTAAATTTTCCAAGGCTTGATTTGTGACCTAAGATGTGATCTATCCTGGAGGATGTTCCGTGCACACTTGAGAAGAAAGTGTATTCTGCCACTTTTGGGTGGAATGTCCTATAAATATCAATTAGATCTATCTGGTCTACTGTGTCATTTAAAGCTTGTGTTTCCTTATTTCTTTTCTGTTTGGATGATCTGTCCATTGGTGTAAGTGAGGTGTTAAGGTCCCCCACTATTACTGTGTTACTGTCGATTTCCCCTTTTATGGTTGTTAGCATTTACCTTATGTATTGAGGTGCTCCTCTGTTGGGTGCATAAATATTTATAATTGTTATACCTTTTTCTTGGATTCATTTCTTGATCATTATGTAGTGTCTTTCCTTATCTCTTGTAACAGTCTTTATATTTTAAAGTCTATTTTATCTGATACAAGTATTGCTACTCCAGCTTTCTTCTGATTTCCATTTGCGGGTAATATCTTTTTCCATCCCCTCACTTTCAGTCTGTATGTGTCCCTAGGTCTGAAGTGGGTCTCTTGTAGACAGCATATATAGGGGTCTTGTTTTGGTACCCATTCAGCCTGTGTCTTTTGGTTGGAGCATTTAATCCATTTACATTCAAGGTTAGTATTGATATGTATGTTCCTATTACCATTTTCTTAATTGTTTTGGGTTTGTTTTGTGGCTCTTTTCCTTCTCTGTGTTTCCCACCTAAAGAAGTTCCTTTAGCATTTGTCGCAAAGCTGGTTTGGTGGTGCTGAATTCTCTTAGCTTTGAAATGTGTAGATTTAAAAAAGAAAAACTAGTTTAAAATATTGCTTGTCTCAACATATTCAAATTGAGCAGATGTAAAGGAATACATTCAATCCGTTGTTAATGGATATGCCCATTACAGACACATTCAGACGTGATTGAGCACTTGCACTCTTTATCGACAATGTTGAGCCTTCCTTAAATACCAGTGATTATCACCTCCCAATGGCCAGCCCCAGATTCCTTCCGTCTTTTTTCCAGAGAATCCTGGGCAACATGCAGCCATCTGTTTCCCCTTTGGAATTGCTGTGTGTTATAATATACAATCACATGTGATAAAAGAAAATGTAAGAAACATATGGTACAAGGGCAGAAGGCATTTGCATGATTGCACCAAGGGCCACTTTTAGCTCACTTTATACACGGCCAGAATAATAAAAAAAATTTTTTTGCCAAGTCACTTGCAACAGTATATTTGTTTGTCCAGCATGATTGCCTTCATCGGTTCTTTTGATGTTAAATCACCAAGTGACAGTGGAGCGAACTGACCATAAATCAACAGGTTACAACTGGGTCTCTCTGGCATTCTTCTCCACTCAGGCTGTCATGTCAACCAGCATATCTGGAGATAATTCTATAAATTAGGTTATCTCGAGAAGGGCAGAAGTGAGCGAGAAGAAAAAGGATGGAAAAAAGAGCACAGCAAGCTCAAAGAAGCTCTAAATTCCTGATAAGGATCGAGATGGCTCAGCTCCGTGATTTACTACAGTCCCAGTTCCGGCTACTCCGCAGACAACTTGGCTCCAGATTTTCCAGGCTACATGTTTTTAGTTCAGTGGCACCCAATTACAGCCTGGTAGGATGGACTGGCCTTGATTACAGGGGAAAATAATGTATTTTTCCCAATAAGATACCTTGCTTTCCAAAATAGAATCATTTGTTCGTTCAACACAACACCCCTAAACATTGTCTTTTTTTTTTTAATTTAACAATTATTTATACAGGGCTTATTACAGGCCAGGCACTGTTCCAAGGGCTTACAAATCTATTAACCATCCTAATATAAATATTATAACACTGAAAACAACCATAGGACATAAGCGTAATTATTATTCTCATTTGCAGATGAGAAAACTGAAGCACAGAAGTAACTTGTCCAAGGAAGTTACAGTAGGTGGCAGGGCTGGGATTCAAATCCACCTCTTGAATCATCTTGTTAGAAATCAAGAAAAGAAACACACTTGGTTATCTCGGGTCAAAAGGAGTATCTCAGAATGCACGTGGACTCACTGGAATTAACACTGGAACTGAAAGCCTCCCGTCAGAGACGCACTAACTCTCTCTGCCTCTCTCAGTCATGGTCTGTGGCTCCAGGAATCTCCCTTTCTCTCTGCATGTCTCCATGCTCTCCAGCTGGTGGCATCTCATGGTTCCTTCTACTTCTTTCTCTCTCTTTCTCTCCCCACCTCTCCCTTCCTCCCTCCCTCTCTTTCTCTCCCCCCTCTTCCCCCCCCACTCCCTTCCTTTCTTCCTTGCTCCCTCCCTCCCCATCTCTCTCTCTCCCCCTCTCTCTCTCCTTTTGACTCCAGTTTCTCTAGAAAATGGCTGGCTGGTGGCTTTATCAGGCCAGGCCACACTGTACAGCCTAGCATTGCCTTCCCTTGAGTCAAGCCCACTGTTGCCACTGGACTAATTAGATGCATGTGGTAAGTGACCTCCAGAGAAGTCTCCCAACAGTTCTCCCACCCCCATATGAGCATGCTGCAAGAGATGAGTCCACTTCCCCTCCCCTTGAATCTGGGCTGTCCTGTGATTTGCTTTGGCCAATAATTTGTGGTGGCAGAGACATTCTGGCACTTCTGAGCCCAGGTCTGAGTAATAATGACAGCTTCTGTCTCCTTCCTCTTGGAAATCAGCCACCATGTTCGAAGTCTGACCACCCTGTTGAAAAGAAGCCCAAGCCCTTACACCATGTTGCAAGGAAGACCAAACTACGTACATGAAGATATGGGGACTGAAAGAGAGAGAGGCCAAATGGCATCGTGGAGTAGCACTGAGGTCCTAGATCCATAAGCAAAGCTTTCTTGGATGTTCTAGCCCAGTCCAGCTGCTAGGTGATAGAGCCAAATGAATAACCCTAGCTGACGTACATGGAGCAGAAGAACCAGCCCTCTGAGCCCTGCCCAAATCCCAGACGCGCCACACTGTACCAAATAATAAATCATTGTTTCAAGGGTCTAAGTTTGGGGCTAGTTTGTTACGCAGCAAGAGATCAGTGCAATAGTGGGCTAGTGTGATTTTTAATAACATTTTTCATAAGGTAAAACAGGGGAAGGGTAATAGCCAGATAGGCAGACGGGTGTCTAGGTGATGCCTACCAATGGTGTCATCAGTGAAGCCAGAGAGAAGCAGGATCGCTGGCTCCAGCAGGACCCGGCCTTCCCTCGTCCCATCATTCTGGCCTCACCCCAACCCTATGAGCCAGCTAATCTTTTGGGGAAAAGGGTGTTGATCCAACTTCCATCAAGTCCTTATCTGGGATTTAAACCTGACTTTTATACCCCTGCTCATCTTTCTGTATCATGTGTCTTCCCTTTTACAGACAGGAACTTTAGTCACCAAAGCTATATGACCCAACTCCCCAGCCACGAGCATTGAGCCTGGCCGGACACCTGCGCACAGGTGACTGTCATCCGCTGTGTCTCATGCTGCAGGCAGCAGCCTCGCCAGGAATTGCTTCACTGGGACCAAAATCAAGACCCACTCTTATGTCCCCTGAAGACCCAAGTGGGAACCTTCCTTTTGTAGTTTACCCGCCACCTGCATCCCCAACATCAGCTGCAAACATTCCTGGACCCCAACTCCATGCGGGGCCCTGTGCTAGCAGCCCAGGATACAAAGAGATTAAAACTCCAAGGTTGACATCAAGGAAGTTAATGGAGGAGACAGATAAACACATCAGCCACAAGCAGCAGCACAAGGCCATATGCACAAGAAGAAGAAAGAACACTTTAGAAAAACAGCACTCGGATAAGACATCAGGGAGTACGGGGCCCCTCTGGGAGGGCAGAAGAATAAACTAGACTCTCAGCAGCACAACCTGGATTTCTCTAGTGAGAAGGGGACTTTCACAACTCTAAGGACTGATCTTACAGGGAAAAAAATTATTTGTGAAAAGTTTTCAATTTTCTGAATTTTAACATCAGAATTCCTAGCCAGATTTTCAAATCGTCTATCAAATTCTTCTACCCTCCATAAAACAACTCAGTTATTTTATTTATTTATTTATTTATTTATTTTTGGTTGTGTTGGGTCCTCGTTGCTGCGCGCGGGCTTTCTCTATTTGCGGTGAGTGGGGGCTACTCTCTGCTGTGGTAGGTGCGCTTCTCATTGTGGTGGCTTCTCTTGTTGCGGAGCATGGGGTCTAGGCACGTGGGCTTCAGTAGTTGTGGCACACAGGCTCAGTAGTTGTGGCGCACGGGCTCTAGAGCGCAGGCTCAGTAGTTGTGGCGCACGGGCTAAGTTGCTCTGCGGCATGTGGGATCTTCCTGGACCAGGGCTCGAACCCGTGTCCCCTGCATTGGTAGGTGGATTCTTAGCCACTGTGCCCCCAGGGAAACCCCCAACAACTCAGTTCTTACATGAGTTTCTCAGCCAATTTTCTCTGTTGCGTATTTAAGATTTTTCTCACAATGTTCCATATTCTCAAAGTAGCCCCTGTCCTTTCTACAATATTTGGAAATAACTTTTATGTCTTACTGGAAACCTTCACAGACTTTTAAAACTCAGTTTCATATCCTAATCGGACCTGCTTCACCAGCACGTCTGCTTCTGTGCATCCAAGTTTTGTTTTTGTTTTTGTTTTTGGCCATGCCGTGTGGCTTGCAGGATCTTAGTTCCCCAACCAGGGATTGAACCCGGGCCCTTGGCAGTGAAAGCCCGGGGTCCTAACCACTGGACCGCCAGGGAATTCCCTCAAGTATTTTCATTAACTGTCTAACACCTGTACACATACACATTGGTTTTTTCATCAACAAATGGTTGATACATGGGGAAAAATTATTATTTAAATTATCTGAAGCTAGTCGGGGTGAAAAACAGATTTAGGTTTAGGTTCATTTAATTACATGGATAGAAGCCCTCCAAAGAGTGATACGCTCTCAAAGTGAGTTGCGTGAACAGCTGGAGAAAGCAGAAGAATCAGTAGCTGTGCAAAGTAGAAGGCAGCCAGCCTCCTGACCGGTCCTGACCTGGTCCCCAGAGAACATGGAGGTCAAGGTGTGACACGCAGCCAGGGAGCTGGCCGTCAGATGGCAAGAGCTCACGCGAGGCCAGGCTGCCTTGGACACACCTCTCCATCCCCACCCCATCCGACCCCGTGCCATGGGGGCGGCCAGCTCCCAAGCACACTGCTGGTTCTCACCTCGGTGCCAGGCTGGGTCTCTCCACTGTGTTTTCTTGGGGTTTTCTCTGCAGAGCCCAGAGCTCTCTCAATCCCCCTGTTCAGGGACCGTTCCAAAGTGCAGGGCATTAATGTACTTGGAATAACGTTCCACTAAGGAGAGCTGGAATTAGAGGGTAAATGCCTCCCGGCCCATGCTTCAGAGTGGCAATTCTAAGGCACATTCTACAAAGTTCCGTAGGAGTCCCTGGTAGGACTGAGCCCCAGCTGTCCGCAGCTGTAACACTCATGAACGTACTGTTTATTGTTTCTTTCCACCCTCCTTTCCTCCCTCTCCTTAGTCCCTCATTCCTGTTTCCTGCCATCACCTCTCCAATAAAAGAACTGCCTCTAAATCCTTATCACAGACGCTCATCTCAGGGGCTAAGACCAAGAGACGGCTGGAAATGAGGGAAAGACAAGACGAGGTGCTGAAGGAAGATTCCACACTTTGGGAGAAAGGCAAGAGGCTGATCGAAGCCAGAAGCGTCTTTACAAACCTCCTAGATTCCAGGTTGCCCCATGGCTGACCTTTTAAAGGGGACCCTGCCCAGTACAGGCTGAAGAACTGAGCAACAGTTGGCTGAAATCTGAACACTCCAGTTAGGGCACTGTTTAAGGAACTCTCATTTTAATAAAGGACACAAAAAATTACAATCTCTTGATATATCCAACTTGGATGGAGCTTAAGGGTATGCTGGGTGAAAAAGCCAGTCTCAAAGGGTTACATGCAGTATGATTCCATTTATACAACCACCTTGAAGGGACAAAATTACAGGGAGAGAGAAAAATCGGCAGTCGCCAGGAGTTAGGGTTGGGGGAAGGAGGTGACCACTGAGGGGTAACGTGAGGGAGTTTCTTTGTGGTGAAGCAACAATTCTGTATCCTGATTGTGACGGTTATTTGAAGCTACACAACACCCACACACCCACACACACGCTTTAATAGTATTGTACCAATGTTAATTCCCTGGTCTTGACAATGTACTACTTTTATGTAAGATATCACCACTGGAGAAAGGCATAGCCCAGGAACTCTCTGTACTATTTTTCCAACTTCTTGTAAATTTTAAACTATTTCAAAGTAAAAAGTTATAAAACCGAAAAATATTGTTTAAAATTGGATGCTGAGAGAGAGAGAGAGAGAGAGAGAGAGAGAGAGAGAGAGAGAGAGAGAGAGAGAGAGAGAAATACAGCCAGCTTTCCCTTTCTTCTCCCTCAAATGGCTGTTTTGGCCATATGACTGGTATCCAAGGATGAACTAATGAGATAATCCATGTCAAGGGCCCATCCCAGTATGTTCAGAAGAAACATGATCAGTTCTTATGATGACTGTGATTACTGACAAATACGATACAAATTATTACTCCGGCCACCTGATCAGCCAATAGTCTAAGAATTGAATGAAGGCATTTATTCTACTGCTTCAGGAATTGAAAAATTGTCTGAACATTTTCTTTAGGCTCATTCCCCGCTTGGCCATGACTGCTAAAGAGAATTTCAACTTGGTGAACGTGATTCAAATTGAAGTTGGGAAATGAAAGGGCTAATACCAGTGACCAGGAAACCAACCTTGGATCGGGGCATCATCCAGTGAACTGGATGCAACCACGGCATTGAACCTGATCCTGGTGAAAAGAAGATCTGCCTACCATATGCATGGCTTCCAAACAGAAGGCTCTGGTCTGCTGTGTAGGTGCACACATGCGTGTCTGAGAGTACCAGGCCATAAGCAACTATTTGACTCAAAGCCATATGATAGGACGGAGCATTGGGGCCAGGTGGTGAGGAAAAGTCTAGTGGCTACATGATGGGAGAATCAGTCACTGGAAGCCAATATTAGAAGCCAAAAGTAGATCATTGGAAGGAAGGCAGAACTGGCAGAGAGCCTGTGGAGTTTAAATCTTTTCACACAAGCAATTAAGCAAATAATCCACGGAAAATGTTTAGCAATGTTTTAAAAATTATTTTATGTGTCCTAAATGTTAAAGAAACCTTCAATGTTAAAGTTTTAAGAATTTAAGTTTAAGATATACATTCCACGGCCACCTCCCTTGAGCCATTTCTCTTTCAATAGATTAAGGGCTGAAAATTCACTGGAAGTCATGAGAACGGGGCAGAGAGAGAATCCACAAAGGAAACATGAACAGAGGGTAGACGGTGTTTTGCCCGGCTTCAAAACGGAAATCTTGCAACCCAGGAGACAAGAGCAACTCACTATGAAGCCAAACAGAGAGCCTGGAAAGACAGAAAATGAAGGTCATGCCAAGAGATGTCTAGCCAACCTCCCACCGAAAAATCAGAATTTGGAGCAGTGTTTCCCCGACCCAGATTAAGCTCTAAATCTGCCTCAGTACTTTCAACTCTCTATGCCGAGACCACCACGAATGCTAAGAAAAGGATCAAGAAAAGAAAACAGGTAGGTCTGAAGTAGCAAAAAGAATGCCTGGCTGGTCCAGGAACCAGGGGTTAGAACAAACTGATTGTGAGGGTAAATAGTGACTTGTGAAGAGACTATTTTGTGAGAAGGGGATTCCATTTTCAGAGCTTGGGCTGCAGGAAAGCTGAGAACCGTGTTACAAGTAGAAGGACCTAAGCCCAAATTCTGACACATCATAGGCAGTCAATGAATATCCTAGAAAGGATAAATGGATGGATGGATGGATAGAAGGAAGGAAGGAAGAACATAGGTATGAAAGGTAGGGACACTGTATTTCTAACTCTGGTAGTACTGAAAAATGACAGTAGAGATATTCTTTAGTTTTCTTAAACATACATTATTTTTTATTTTATTGAATAAGGAAAAGTGAAATCTCTTCTTCCAGAAATACACGAGGAAGGACAAGGAAGCCTGTGTTCTCACAATAGAGCTGCATGTCACATGCCACCAAAGGGTCTTCTCCAGTGGTCATTCCTGAGCCAAGTTCAATACTTGAGTCTTACTGCTGGTTAATAACGCTAAAAGTTTCAGAAAGTTATGAAGTGGAACCATTCTGCATTACAGGATACAGAAAAACTAATTCCAACAAATGACCTAACCTGACTTTGAGGCAAAGCCCACAGAAGTCATTTTCCAAATAATAAAATTTCATTTCAGCCTCCAAATAAGATTCCACAAATGCCTTCAGTATTTGATCACTGTCACAATTTCTCTCCACCATACCTGAACCTCCAACCTATCTCCTGGAGCGGAAGTCTCATCATCCTCTTCTGAGTAACAACCATTCATATACATCGAGATCACAAGTATGTTTTCTCTTCTCCAAGACCTACAAATCCTAGTGTTTGGCCCATGCACACAGATCTTACAGTTCCTTTTTAAGTTATCATTGGCCATCTTACCACCCTTCATAAGTTCTCTTTATCTGTCATAAGGTAGTACAAGGGATTTTAATAAAAGTTCATCGATGCATTCATCCTTGTGACAGAGTAGATGTGGCTTATATAAATTTAATTTCGGTTCTGTCAAGAAAAAAATAAAACATAAATTTGTCAAACTTAGTAACAATCAAGAATCTTTGCATCTTAAGTGATACAAACTCAACTGAGACTTGTTCAAGGAAAAGAAGAGAGGTTTATTGATTCACATAAGTTCTAACTTAAGGCATGCTGATCCGGAATTCAAATACCATTGCTACCTCACTCTCCCTGGCTCTCCCTCCATCTCCAGGTCAGTGTCTCCCCATCTGTGGTGTCACAGTGTCTCCCACAGGGGGGCTTCCTCCATGCTGCTACTGGATTCCAACATCACAGCCAATGACCCAAGTAAAAAGACACTGATTCCCTCTCCAGCTGAGGCTCAGGGCACAGATATCAGTAGCCCCTTCCAGTTTTACTATCTAGAGATGTAGAGATCCTGGGAATCCTCCTTCTGGTTGAATTACAGAGCTCTTCCTAAGGTAACAGCCACCAGCCCAGCCTCTCCTAAAACAGTCTCAGCAGTACATTGGATTCAATCCCCTCACATATACTCAAAGCCAAATTCTGACTCTTTGCTCACGGGAACAGAAATACCCTTATTTTTCCTATACATAGCTCAAACATTACTTTTTAGAATATAAAAACCACTCGCCACACATCTATGATCTATCAGTATGTGAGTATCATCAAAATGTGCGTTAGAGGCAGGTGACCCTAGTGTCAGTGTGGGGTATCGATTGATGTGGGGCAGTCAGGGAAAGCTTCCGGGAGGAGGTGATGCTTGAGCTCAACTTAAAGGATGAAGGGCAGGAAGCAGCATCGAGGTAGAAAAAGGCACCCAGGTCAGAGGTAATATCATGGGCATGCGTATGTGCTGGCTGGAGCAAGGAGCAAAAGGCCTGAGGGAAGGGGATGGTGGGAGATGGGGCTGAATAGCTAAGTAAAAGCCATGTCATGAAGGCACCTAAATTCCTTGCTAGAACGTTTGACTATTTCCCTAAATGCTGTGTGGGTGATGAGGACCCACTGGAGAGTTTTCAGTGTGTGAGTATCATCAAACGTGCATTTGAGGGCTTCCCTGGTGGCGCAGTGGTTGAGAGTCCACCTGCCGATGCAGGGGACACAGGTTCGTGCTCCGGTCTGGGAGGATCCCACATGCCGCGGAGCCGCTGGGCCCGTGAGCCATGGCCGCTGAGCCTGCGCGTCCGGAGCCTGTGCTCCGCAACGGGAGAGGCCACAGCAGTGAGAGGCCCGCGTACCGCAAAAAAAAAAAAAAAAAAAAGAAGAAGAAGAAAAGTATTCCATTTACCAAAAGGAATGATTAAAATCCTTAAAAAATTCCTTTGTTACAGCATCATGTTCTACATATGGTTGAAAGGTCTGACATCACTTTCTAGGTGGGTGTAAAATTTACATGTAGACCTTTTTCTGCAGATGGGAAAGACTTTAGAAGCAGGGTCACTAAACTTTTTCTCCAAAGGACCAGAGAGTGAATATTTTCACATTTGCAGGCCAGACAGTCTCTGCCACAACTACTCAACTCTGCTGCAGTAGCAGGACAACAGCCATAAAGCACACAGATATGAATGAGCATGGCTGTACTCCAATAAAACTTTATTTACAAAACCAAGCAGTGAGCTAGATTTCCCCTGAGGACCCTCATCTGAGGACTCCTCTTCCATAGTAATATCTTTACAGACCTTCCCCTTCTTCACAACCAGGTGCCAAAAGGAGGGGAGTGAACAAACCGTGTCCAGAAGAGCACAACTTTTCCCAGAAACTGCAGACTGATGCCGAGAACATTCCAGAACATTCCGTCAGCCCTGTAACCATGACAGACTCTAGTCAACGTTCCTCGGAATTGAGAGGTGTTTGCTTCTGGCAGACACAAAGTTCTGCCTATCAGCATACTTATTACATGCTGTGCCTACAAATTAAAGCACTTAGAATTTTTCCTCCAAACTCCAACTATATGCAAATGTCACTGTTTTGTTTCTTTCCACTACTTCTGCTTTAAGTCACTTTCAATAGTCTTTGTAAAACTAAAAGAATTCTAATTAGATATAGACATGTATGTTCCAGTTCTTTTCCCAAACAGTGATTTGTATACATAATGTTGAGAAAGAAGGCATTTGAAGTCTTAAGAGGGAAACTCCTCAGCAAATTCTTAAGTAAACACAATGCAAGACTGCAACCCAGTTAAATTATTAGAAATATTGTTAGATATTTTAGAAACATTAGAAGGATTTCAGTATTTTCTAAGTGTGTGTATCCGCTTATGGTGGTGATTCATTTAAGTTTTGACTAGTCATCCAACAGAAGCAGATGTGATGTGTGTCACTTTCAGGCAGAAGCTTTCAGAACCACAGATGATGGACTTCCCTGGTGGCACAGTGGTTAAGAATCTGCCTGCCAATGCAGGGGACACGGGTTCGAGCCCTGGTCCGGGAAGATCCCACATGCCGTGGAGAAACTAAGCCCGTGTGCCACAACTACTGAGCCTGCATTCTAGAGCCTGCGAGCCACAACTACTGAGCCTGTGTGCCACAACTACTGAAGCCCGTGTGCCTAGAGCCCATGCTCCGTAACAGAACCCACAGCAATGAGAAGCCCACGCACTGCAACGAAGAGTAGTCCCCGCTCGCAGCAACTAGAGGAAGCCCGCACGCAGCAATGAAGACCCAATGCAGCCAAAAATAAAAGAATTAAAAATTAAAAAAATAAAAAAAAGAACCATAGATGACTCCTTTCCTCAGCCATAGTAACCAGCAAATTCCAGATGGTCAACATTCTTTCAGCCTGGGTATTAAACTCTCATCTGGGGGGGCACTCGTTTTTTCTGACTACACCCTGACTAATAAAGACACTGACCTAGTTTAATACCCTCGTCTGAACAGCAGTTCCTCTAAACCAGGGGTTAGACAATTTTTTCTGGAAAGGCTCAGAAAGTACCTATTTTCAGCTTTGTAGTCCGTCACAACCCTTCCACCCTACCACTGCAGCAGGGAAGCAGCCTCGGGCAATAAAAACGTAAATGAATGGGCGTGACTGTACCAATAAAACCCTATTTACAAAAACAAGTAGCAGCTGGATTTGACCTGCAGGGCAGTAGTTTGCCAACGATCTAACCTAACTATCTAAGTAACTCAGTCTTAGAGTCTCCATGTATTTCTTCCCGGTGGGGGAAGGGCTGACAGACATTCCAAAGAAGGAGGTAATCATAGCTGAGAGGAAAAACCTATTCACTCTCCTGTTTCCCAACTGCTGCAGGAAAAGCCTGCCAGAAATAAAGGACCAGAGAATCCACTGGACTCAAAGTTGAGCAGAAGTGGAAGGGCAGAAATTGCTATGGAATTAAATATTTTTAGTATAAGGAATTTGCTACACAATGATGTACACTTTTGTGTTAATTCAAAATTCCCTGTAACAAAAAGTGAAGGAGGAGGGGCTTCCCTGGTGGCGCAGTGGTTAAGAATCCGCCTGCCAATGCAGGGGACACGGGTTCGAGCCCTGGTCCGGGAAGATCCCACATGCCGCGGAGCAACTAAGCCCGTGCGCCATAACCACTGAGCCTGCGCTCTAGAGCCCGCAAGCCACAACTACTGAGCCCGCGTGCCGCAACTACTGAAGCCCGCGCACCGCAACGAAGAGTAGCCCCGGCTCGCTGCAACTAGAGAAAAGCCCGTGCAACAACGAACACCCAACACAGCCAAAAGTAAATAAATTAAATAAATAAATCAGTGAAGGAGGAGGAGGAAGAAATTTCTAGTATCTCACGTGTTTTGGAAGATGATTTCTGGGTATTAGTATAATTCAGGGCTTGGTATTTGGCAAAATTCACATAAAAAGAACATTATGGCTGGAATCATGGCCAGCATTTTATCTCGGAAATAGCATATGCTTTTTTTTTTTTTTAATGATTTCTCTAGTCCCTGAGAAACTATAAGGGCTCAGCTGGCCCCTTAATCCATATGACATTTTTATGACAATTAAAATATCACCCCAAGGAGAGTCTTTCATTCCATTGTCAGATTTTATTGGGCTAACGTAAGCTAACAAAGCAGAATAAAATTATACAGCTAATATTATATTTAAACCATCAATTTATTACATTTAAGGCTATACCAAGAAAAAACACTGGCCTCTGGTGTCAACCGAATAAAATTAATCACACAGATGTTTAATATCTGATTATAATTTTTCCCTAAGAGTAAGTTTCTTCGTTTGGACCACATTTAACAAGATTCATCCTTTCAAACATAATGAGAATTTTAACAGCAACTGAAAATCATCTTATGTCCTTCTGTCCAGTCCTTGTAGTAGTTATATGTAAATTCACCGAACTTCTTCCAAAGGAAAATTGTATGTCTTTTTGTTAGGGGAGATGCAACTTTCTCTCTCTCTCCCTCCCCGCCCCCCACCCTTGGGCTTTGAACTGCAGAGTCATACAGACTTGAGGTCAAACCACCACCCCAGCACTTGTAACTGTATGACCTGTGCCAAATTGCCTAAGCTTTTTAAGTGTCAGTTTCCTCATTTGCTGAAAACAAGTAAATAAATGCCCAGGATTAATCTCTACAAAGCTTTTAGCATGGTGGCTGACCCATAGTAAGTATTCAAGAATTGCTAGCTGTTTTCCTTTCTCTGGAACCACTTTTTTCCAAAAAGTCACTGTGCCCTTGATCTAGTTCGATTACCCATCAATCCTATTTGGTCGAAGATCCTGGACTTAGCCCTAAGGGATCACATGCCCCATGCAGCCTAGCCTGTGTTCAATCTGGCTAAGCTGTAGAACCAACAGGAGAGCTTTCAAAATACAATTTCCAAAAAAAAAAAAAAAATACAATTTCACTGAGTTGTCAGCCTCAATGACAGCACCCTGGAATCTACATTTTTAAACAAGACCCCAGGCAGCTCTTTGGCAAGTGGCCTGGGGTCATCCATGCAGCTTACTTGGTTGTCAGCCCTAAGGCAGGGCTTAGAGTCAATGTCATGATCCATTTCCTCACCCACAATCCCTAGATGCTCCTCCCACTTCTTTTCAGTATCCAAACTTCACCTTTTCAGAACACAAACCCAAGAAATGCAAGAAAAATACAAGAACCGCGCCAAGAAATGTTTTTGTAAAGAACTGCTTTCAATGTTTTCTTCAGGTTAATGTCATGCTTTCTTGCCAGTGGTATTTTCAGATGTAGGGCAGACTTTAAAGTCAATATAGGGACTTCCGTGGTGGTGCAGTGGTTAAGAATCCGCCTGCCAATGCAGGGGACATGGGTTCGAGCCCTGGTCCGGGAAGATCCCACATGCCGCGGAGCAACTAAGCCCCTGCGCCATAACCACCGAGCCTGTGCTCTAGAGCCCGCCAGCCACAACTACTGAGCCCGCATGCCACAACTACTGAAGCCCACGCGCCTAGAGCCCGAGCTCTGCAACAAGAAGCCATCGCAACGAGAAACCCGCACACCGCAATGAAGAGTAGCCCTTGCTCACCGCAACTAGAGAAAGCCCGCGCACAACAGAGACCCAACGCAGCCAAAAATAAATAAATTTATAAACAAACATAAAGTCAATATAAACTGGAAAAAAACTACCAATCCAATAGCACAGCCTCCCCAGATGTCACTGATATTGAGTATGGTGGCCACCGACATTACAGGGTTCGGGGTTCTATTCCCATTTGATTATTTCTCTTCGCTACCAACCTTTCTCTAGCCGTTCCTCCTGGATAAATGCCATCTCCAGGTAGTGATTTTTCAAGCAATGTGAGTTTTAATTCTGCTTTCATAGAGCCGCACTGTCCCAAGAAGACACACCAGCAAGAGAATTCCTGTTCCCAGTGTAGACCAGACAGGGTGTGTCGCTGAAGGCCTGTGTGCACAGCCACCAGCCATGCTGACCCCCGTCTGCCTGGGGTCTGTCGGGGCTTCTGAACACCAGGCCTGTAATCTCGAGGGCCTGGCAGTGCTAGGACCTCTTCCTGCCAGGCCAGCTGGTACTCATGGGGGTCAGGTTAATGATAAAATAAAGGCATGGTCGTCCGGTACTTTGTGCCCTACGAGAGTCCTTTTTACTCTTTCCTCTGTCTTAATGTTTAAGCGGTGGTCTTCATCAGGGTTCACCTTAGCCAAGCAACAACAGGGGCAGCGCCCTTCAGGAAGAATTTTCCATTTTCCCCTGAATTATCTTTTACAAGAACACTTCAAAAATAAACTTATTGCCCGCTTCTAACCAGTGGGGTTAGGAGAGGTCTAAGTGGCTTGTCCAAGGGCAAAGAGCTATGTGGGGTGGGGGGGCAGGGGATATGGGAAGGCCAGTACTCTCCCATCCCAGATATAAAGCTCTTAGCACAGCCCACCTCCTTCCAATTTGGCCTTGGGGCAAAATGGTAAAGTTGGCAACTTGACTTTGCCTTCCTTTTCATCCACCCGGCTTCAAGAACTAAACATTCTAAAACATTTGTACTGAATTGGGGTGGGGAAATTCTCAGAGACCGAAGAGCTTTACAGTCACCCATTGAATGTTTATGAGACAAAGGGAGGGAGGGAGGGAGGGAGGAAAGAGGGAAAAAGGAAAAAAATAAGGAAAAGGGAAGGAAAGAAAATCATCTGTTGCTGGTGGTAACAGACCAACCAGAGATAACCCCCGGCCGTAGAGCCCCCGACGTGTCCGTCTGAGCACTCCCGGTCTGAAACAGCTATCTCCAACTAGAAGAAATTTGGTCTGATTCCTTCAACGAGGCTTATGTGCCGGGTTCAGAGCCCCTATCTCACTCCTAGCCCACTAACAGTCATCAGGGTTTCTTCTCATTAAAATAGTGTTTCATAAAGAAAAACAATGATATGTAAAACCTGAATCGACATAGACTTTGGTGCCTTAAGCAAATAAACCACGTATGCCCACTTTGCTCACAAGGAATTCAAACAATTAATTCCCACTACCGTAATTTTTCACTTGGCTAAATCTTGGTAATTTTTGTCTCATCAGTCAAGGCCCTATCTTCACTGATGAACATAGCGAGCACAGTTGAATCCTTTGCTCACCTGAGAGACGCCTGTGACGTAGGATGGTCACTGGACTGGGAAGAAGGCGACTTGATCCAGTTCCAACTCAGCCACAAATCTCTGGAAACGTAGTCGCGCGCCCCGGGCCGCCATTGTCTCTTCTGTGAAATGAGCTGCGAGATCCTCACTCCTTCAAGCCTGGTCCTCGGATTAGCTTCATCAGCATCACCTGGAAGCGAGCGAGAAATGCACACAGCACCTCGGGCCCTGCCCCAGCCCTGCTGAGTCAGTATCTGATTTTAACGAGACTCCCGGAGATTCGAATGCACGTGGAGGGCAGTGAGGCTCTGATGGGGACGGCGTCTGTGGGTGCAAGGCTGCCTCACCTGGGGTCCTCCCTCCGTGCAGCCTGCTTCTGACGCCTCACTCACTGGTTCTCAGCGGTCACTCAACATTGGCATCATCTGGGGACCTTTTACAATTCTGATGCCCAGACCAATTAGATGCAAATCTCGGGCCGCGCAGGCCGAGCAAGGGCACTGTGGAAATCTCCCCAGGTGATTCCTGTATGCAACCCTGGTTGAGAGCCTTGGCCTAAATATTCCTCCCGGGCTTTGGCGCCCTGGAGCTCATTCTCTTGTGCGTGCTTTTTCCCAGTCCCCCAAAGGAACAGCAGAACTTGATCCCTTCTGTTCTGAATGCTCTTTTGCACAACTGGCTGCGGTGAGACGACAACTGTAGCTGCTGTCAGCCCCCGAGCCCCAGGGTTTTGGCATTCACTTTGGGCATCTGGGATTTTGGTTTAGGGGTAGCCAACCGATATTTGCCACAAAAGTGCTAAGAATGGAACCACCACCAGTCATAATACCTATTTAATAAGCACCTCTAGGTTTGGAGCACTATAGAATGCAAAGATGTGAAATGATCACGCATCCTTCCTTATTTCTATGCACCCACCCCCTTTCTTGAGCTCAGAAGAGAAGATTCAGCAGAAGCTGGAGAGAGAGAGAAGTCCCAACCGGACCAAATGGAGGCCATCCTTGCAGCTGCCTGGTGGAGATCACTGATGACTAGGACCTGGAGATGGGCGACAGGACCGCTTGGAGTTGTTTTTAGAGTTATTTTTGGCTCTGTGCCACATCCTTCTTTCATGCTCCCGAGCTCCTGGGTTAATGAACTCCATCGTGAATTGTTATATGCAGACCACGGCCTGGTAGGCAGAGTAACAGCCCCCAAAGATGTCCACATCCTCAGCCCTGAAACCCAAGAAGGTGTTACCTTAGACGGCAAAGGGGATTTTGCAGATGTGAAATAGTTAAGGGTCTTGAGGTGGGGCAAGTCTCCAGGGTTATCCAGATGGGCCCTACGGAATCACTAGCATCCGTACAACAGGAAAGTGGGAGAGTCAGAGTCAGAGAACGGGACATGCTGACGGGAGCAGATTTTTGGAGTCCTGCCATGGCTGGAGGAAAGAGAGCCAATGAGCCAAGGAAGCCGAAAAGGCAATGAAGGGATTCTCCTTCAGAGCTTCCAGAAGGAACCAGCCCTGCCCACGCCTTGATTTCTAGCCCCTTTTAGACCCACAGAACAATAAGATAAGGAATCTGTGGTGCTTCACGTCGCTCAGTTGTAGCAATTTGTTACAGCAGCCACAGGGAACTAATACCAACCAGCCTTCCTATCGTGGTCTAGATTCCCCAGCCCACAGCGGGCAGAACTAGGTTCCTGGCCACCACGACAGAGGCCCGTGTTAGGAACTCTGTCCCTTGTTGGGATGTGCTGCTGGTGACACGCAGACCACGGCCCCCAGGCCTGCAGAGGCTCTCCCTGAGAGAACACCCTCCCTCACCCTTTCTCCCCACCCCACCCCCAACCAGTTCCCCAATTTCTATAACTAATAACCGCCACTGGCAAAAGAGGTCAGGCTTCCCAATTTGAACATTTAAAATGTTTTAAGAAAAATAGGCTATTACTTTGCTGTGGAACCCTTTGTGGTAGAACAAGGGAAATACTCATCAAAGACATAAAGAGAACACACCACCAAGGAAAGTAGATGCTGGGATTTTTTTCCCCTTTGGTGGTCAGCGTTCAAAGCCCCCCAGGACATTGAGCCAACAGTAACATCTAGAGAAGCGGAATGTTTCTGCTGCACATGTGTTAGAGTTGGGACTTAATGGGGATCAGAAGTTAAACAGAATTTGAGCTGAGCTGACCTAGTGGTAAGCCCAGTGGAACCTCAGGTCCACCTGTGTTTAGTTCTTCCAAATCCTGAGCGTATGCTCAGCCATGAGCTAAATACCAACTGTGCTCCCAAGCCCGTGGTAGGAGGTGTGTGGAAGGCTCCAGAGTCCTCCCTCCAGAGCAAGAAAGGCCATTACGAGCAACACCATGAACCCGAGGGATTCATTACTGATTGGAAGCACCATTGAAGACATGGAAGACGCAGGATGGGAATTCCCATCCATCTCCACTAACCTCTGCATTGTAAAGCGGAAAAAGAGAGATGGGTCGTGGAAAGTCAGAGGGTGACTCCAACTGAGGCTGCTCTGCTAGACTCAGTCTCTTTACTGGGGAAAACTGAAATCCTACAGCAGCACCTTCATGTCACTCTTACACCATCATGGCACCCTAAACATGGCTCCTTGTGCCACGTTCCAGCCCTACATCTAAGGGACACAGTTGCCACATCACCCAGCACACCGGGAACTGCTCTTCATCCTTTCTTGAAGATCCAAGTTGTGATCCAGTGTCACTTCCTTCCCACCTGCTGTTAGCATTTCTCATAGTGCAGGTCTGCTAGCAACGGGTTCCCTCGGTTCTTCTGAAAACATCTCCAGTTCTCCTTAATTTGTTAACCTGACCCCTGGGTAGTGTCTTCTGTCATTGTAGTTATTTCTGCTACAATCAGTACCAACCTGTGTTGCCTTCAATAAATTTAAGCTGTAAACAGTGAGTCAACACAGACACAGAGAACAGACTTGTGGTTGCCGGGGGGAAGGGGAGTGGGGGAGGGAGGAATCGGGAGTGTGGGGTCAGCAGATGCAAACTAGTATATATGGGATGGATAGACAACAAGGTCCTACCGTAGAGCACAGGGCACTGTATTCAGTATCCTGTGATAAACCATAATGGAAAAGAATATGAAACAGAATGTATAGATATATATATATAAGTGAATCACTTTGCTGTATAGCATAAATTAACACAACAACTATACTTCAATAAAATTAAAAGAAAAAATACAAGTGCTATTACAAAGAAAAAATGGTCAAGTGTTCCAAATTTAGGAAGCGTGCTAAACATGGGCAGGAACCATGAGCTATGGCTGCAAAGTTACAGACTAGTTGACCCTCTAGTCTGGGTGACCCCACATAGCTGAAGGTCTAGAAACCAGAATTGTAGAAGTGATGGGCTCTTAGAAGACACAGCCAATCCTTTTGCTTTCTGGGGGAAAAATTGTTTTAAGTGACTTGTCCAAAGTCACATAGTTAGCAATTACTGGCATTAAAACTGGGACCTCCTGCCGGTTCACCCCTGCTATCTCCTCTCTAGAGCCCACCCTTTAAGCTCCCGTCCAGCCTTCTAGACAAAGACTTGCCACATCTACATTTGTCTGAGAGACATAGCTAGCATACCAACTCCCACACCACATTAGCTATGGAGCCAGCATGTCCAGTGTCTGTTCGGGGCTGTAACATACAGGAAACAAGAAGTGAAAAGAAATGTACGTGGTTTGTGAGCTCAAAACATTCAGCAGCCCCGAAACAATGACTAGTTTTGAAAGAATGTGCTTGTAGGTCATGTTAGCCCAAAGAAAATTACTTTTAACAAGGATTAGCTCAGAATCATGTACATAGATTTCTTTCTTTTTTTTAAGGTGCCTGAATTTTATGACGTCACATTTGTCTGTTTCATGATTCGTTTCTTATGGCAAATATAGGCCAAAAAAAAGGAGAGGAAATCAGTTCATAGGACAGATTTTCATGTACCCTAAGGGTCAAAATAAACTCCTTGGATGAGAGAACAGTGGACTCAACATCATTAAATATTTTCATCTCTGAAACTGAGGCCTCAAACAAACAGTGACCTGTGACACATCCTACAGAGAGAATGCAGAGAGAGAAGGACCTTTCCAGTGGTGAACGACTATGCCCAGCTCAGCTCTGGGAGAGCCAGGCTGTGATGACCTTTTCTGTTTTGAGAAGGTCAGGCAGTAGCCGTGAATAAATTGTGCCAAACAGATAATGTATTTCAAACTCGTGCCTGCCCTGAAGAAGACATCAGCCTCCACAGCTGCTGGTAGAAGCTGTTAATATTTCTTCCATTTTAGAGGCGGCATCGCAATGAGGAGAACACACTCATTAGACGTGGGCAGAGACCAACAGATGCCAGACCGACAGATGCCAGCACATGTCATCTGGCAGCTGTCTGTACCAGGAACTACAAGGTGCTATTTCCCATAAGTAAAATAATGGGGCTTTAGCCCCTGGAAAGTGAAAACCTAATACACGGAATTTATGAATTGATAATTCTGTTTACCACAAGGATATGATGACTCGTTATTTTCCTACCCAGGAAGAAAGCTAGCTCTTCCTTCCTGCTGGTTTCCACTGAGCATGTTTTTGATTGGGAGGTCAGCGGAGGAGACTGTTTCCCTTTTTATCATCTACAGGTGTGAGGTGTGTCTCACTTTATGCCACAGGTAGAGTCCAGAAAAATTGTGAATGTGTTACATTGCTGAATAAGGAGGCATGTTTTTTTAATTGGAGTTGATGTACAATGTTGTGTTAGTTTCAGGTGTTGTGTTAGTTTCAGGCGTACAGCAAAGTGAGTCAGTTACATATATATATGTGTGTGTATGTATATATATATATATATATATATATATATATATATATTCTTCTTCAGATTCTTTTCCCTTATAGGTTATTACAAAATACTGAGTATTATTCTCTGTGCTATACAGTAGGTCCTTGTTGGTTATCTATTTTATATGTAGTAGTGTGTGTATCTGTTAAGCCCAAACTCCTCTTTTATCCCTTCCTGCCACCCTTTCCCTTTGGTAACCATAAGTTTGTTTTCTATATCTGTGAGTCTGTTTTTGTTTTGTAAATAACTTCATTTGTATCACTTTTTTTTATATTTCACATATAAGTGATACCGTATATTTGTCTCTCTCTTAGTATGATAATCTCTAGGTCCATCCATGTTGCTGCAAATGGCATTATTTCATTCTTTTGTATGGCTGAGTAATATTCCATTACATATGTATATGTGTATATATATATATATATATATACACACACCATAGATACCATACATGTATATATGTGTGTGTGTGTATGTACCACATCTTCTTTATCCATTCATCTGTCCATGGACATTTAGGTTGCTTCCATGTCTTGGCTATTGTAAATAGTGCTGTAATGAACATTAGGGTACATGTATCTTTTCAAATTAGAGTTTTCTCTCGATATATGAAGGCATATTTTAAATCCCCAGTGAGAATGAACAACTTGAATGAAACTTGTGCTGAGTGATTGTCTACTTCATTGCCAAGTCCTTCTTTCACATGGCTCACAGTCATGTTTCAGAGACCGCTTCCATTTCTCACCGGCGGCCTCACACTTTTTGTAAGGTAGAAGAATGAAAAACTGAATAAGAGGGCTTCCCTGGTGGCGCAGTGGTTGAGAGTCCGCCTGCCGATGCAGGGGACACGGGTTCGTGCCCTGGTCTGGGAAGATCCCATGTACCGCGGAGCGGCTGGGCCCGTGAGCCATGGCCGCTGAGCGTCCGGAGCCTGTGCTCCGCAACGGGAGAGGCCACAGTAGTGAGAGGCCCGCGTGCCGCAAAAAAAAAAAAACTGAATAAGAGTATTCATTCATTCATTTTTGATCTCGTACAGAAATGAAGACTCTAGCACAAAAACATGACAAGTCACAACCAATTTTTTTAGTTCTGCAATTTAAAAAATTTTTCTTTTCCACAGTAAACACTGTGCTATCTGGGCAGGTAGAAGGGCCGAAGTTTGTAAAACCTTCCAATTAACTGGGCATTAAAATTCCCTGGGTATGTTTGCAAAGAACTAGGATGATCTCCAGAGGGCTTTGGAGCCTGGGGCAAGTCACAGGAGATAACTGAGTCTTCTGGTACCGAAATACATTTCCTCAGGCGAAATCGGGTTAAAATGAACTTCAAAGCTTCCTCAGATCAAGAGAAACCAGAGCGTAAATGTCAGGATCAGAAGGAGATAAAATTGTGATTAAAATAAAAGAAGTCATCAGAAGACAGGAAAAGTCACAAAGGTCAGAATTCAGTTATTTGTTTGCAAATGATTATTATGCTGTGCCAGAGGATGGGGGATTCAACAAGAAAACAGACACTTCTGCACATTTCAACAATCTCACAAAACAGCCATGACCTGCATGTACTAGGCGAGAGGAGAACAGTCTGTAATTAAGCACTAAAAAGCCTAGGGGCTCATGGAGGGCTTCACAGGCACGAGCATCCAAATCTTATTTTTTAAATATTTGTATCATTAAAAAATGTGCATATGCATATATGTAGATGGATATATACACTCCTGATGCTGTGAGTTACAAAATCCTTCGATAAATGATTCATTATTCAGAAGTCACATTTGGTTCTCATATTCCTTGGATCATATATGAGTAGCTCCTCTTAAAAATATCGTGTATCCACTTTCCTGTCCAGTGTTTACAACCACTGCAGGTCCCAAGTTCTAGGAGAGAAAACCAAGCCAAAGGGAACTGTGAAGTTCACGCCCACGTCATTATAAGATGATAACAAGTTACCCACCTTTGTAACTGGGACTGGAGATAGGACGTTATGCGGGTGGCTTCTTCCAGCTGCATCAGGAGACAGTTTCTTTTTTCCTGAAGTAGAATCCTGTAGGTACGAAAAGAGTCCACTGGTGGATTTCAAAGACGCCAAGTATATTTTCCTAACAAGAAATTCAACTGTAAATTCCCCCAAACCGATTGAGGTGTGAATGCCTAAATTCTAAAAATCACATCCAGGTCATAAACACCAAGATAACAGAGATGGGTTTTGTTTTGCTTGAAAATGTACCACCGGCCCCCTGAACAGTGCCTGATACAATGCGGAAGTGCAACACATGGGTAGGTAGGTGGGTGGGTGGATACGTGGATAAACGGATGGGTAGGTGGGTGGAAGGAAGGAAGCAAGGAAATCCTGAGTAGGAAGTCCTATCTCCAGTCCCTGTTACACCCTGAGTCCTTGTAGAAGTTCTGATCAGCTCCCTTAAAAACAGTAGCTGGAAGTTATAACACAACCCTACAGTATATTCTTTGGAGTTTGTGGTAAATATCTATTTAACAGTATTGAAATGGATATAGTTCTCTTTCCATAGCCTGGTTCATTTCCTCTCAGCTAATCCTCTTATTATCTTCATAAAGTCCCAGGTCAAGGAACCCCTGTTGCTTTGTTATAAATTGACGTACAAATTGAACAAGCTCTACCTGGCTACTGAAGTCAAGATAACTATACCCAAAATCTGAGGCAAAGCAGGTAAGTGACAGCCCTCACATATTTTGTCTCCAGCAGGCTTATTTCTGTCAGATGTGCTCCATCTCACATCTGCTTTTCCTAGTCCAGGGCCATCTCTGCCGTTATTTGTACCTGGAGTCACTGCCCTGTCTATAGTGAGTGCTAAATCGTGACTCAAGAAAAGTACCCTAAGAGCAATAAAGAGAGTGTTTCAAATGCAACTTGATCGACCCTTATGCTCGGATGGTGCTTTCTGGCCTAATGATAAGGAACTTCTTTCTTTTCCTATTGAGTGGCAACTGAATTCTTTTTTGCAACATACAGAGGTGTATTTATTGATTTACTGCAACTGTCTAGATGCACTGAAGATTTCTTCATTTAGCTGCTTCCTTTTGACCTTTGGGTGAGACATTAGGGGCAAGGCAAGGGTTCCTCTTCATCACATCCTCATCCACTGAAAGGATGAGGTCCGCCCCCAAGCCCAGCATTAACTCACTCAATAAACCTCTACAGCCTGCAACCTCGCGGAGGCACTGTTCTATGTCCAGACAATGATCTCCCCCCAAAGAGCTCACGGCCTAAGACACGGAACAGAGAGGTCCGTGATAATTACTTTCATTCAAAAATCTTCTGTTGAAGAAATATTTGTCAAGGCTCAAGTAAGAGCATGGGAAAGTGGCTACTGTATGCCCCTGACCATAAAAGCCTTTCTCAGGCCTCTTTCAAAGCCATGTTTCCACCTTCATGAGTTAAAACACAATGGTGAACAATCCCATGGGAGATTTCACAAGTCTTTCCTTAACCAGTCAGAACCTCACACCTAGAGTCCCTTCTGTCTCGGTTACCTATTGCTGTGTAACAAGCCACTCCGAACTTGGCTTAAACCAGCAACGATTTATTTTCTCCACACGAAGCTGTGAGTTCACTGGGCTCAGCTGGTGGTTCTTCTGGCCTTGGCTAGAGTCACTCACTCGGCTGTATTCAGTGGGCATCTGAGCTGGCTGGAAGGGTCACAAAGCCTTCACTCACATCTGGTGCCTAAGTGGGCTCTCAACGTGGTCGCCTTGGGCTTCCTCACAGCATGGGGGGTCTCAGCATAGTCAGACCTCTCAACTGGCAGCTGGCTTCCCAGAGGGAGGACCTTAAAGCTGCCATTCCTTTTAAGGCCTGGACGCAGAAGTCCTAGAATGTCATATCCTTGACATTTCATTGGGCAAAGCAAGTCACAAGGCCACAGTTCAGATACCAGGGGAGGGGAAATAGATGTCACCCTTGCTGGGTGGAGCAGCATGTGTGTACAGGGAGGAGAGGAATTGATGGTGCCCATCTTTGGAGACTGTTTACCCCACTTCCTCATAGGATATAAATTCCCCCTTTGGCCTAAGTTGTCAAGTTACATCATTAACGGTGAATTTCAGTATTGTGTGACAAGGTGACATCAGACAGGTAAAAATTTGTTATCATGTTGTCAGGAAAGAGGACATAATCAACACTGATTTCAGAAGGATGCATCTGGAAATTCTTCACAAAGGTGGAAACGCTTTGTGGTAATCCTCAAACCCTTGAGCTTTAGCGGAGGTGTTTAGGGTCCTAAAGGGCTTCATACAGTGCACATTTCTTAGGGAAGAATAAACTGTGACTGGCTAAGAGGTTTGTATGAGTCAGGTAGATTAACTACTGCAACAAACAACTCCCAGATGTCAGGGGTCTCACATTAATTTAAAGGTTCATTTCTCATGCATGTCACAGTTCAATGCAGTCCATCAGGCAGGTTTTCCTCCACACAGTTATTCTAGGACCCAGATTCCTTCCACCTAATGGCTCTAACATCCCTGGGGGTCCTGAGGGCCTACACTACATGCTCTGCATTAGGTCATCCCTCAGGGAAAGAGAAAGTATGGGAAATAACAAGGAAACTCTGGATGGGCCGGGCCTGGAGATGGCTTCACAAACACTTCATCTGACTACAAGGAATCTGGGAAATGTTGTCAAGTTTGTGCCCTAGAAAGAAAGGAAAACAGTTTGGAGATCAGCTAGTCAGGCTTTGCCACAAACTCTTACTAACCCACCCCTATGTTTCTGAAATGTAAATACCCTCTGTTATTGCAAAAATGCTTAATTTGCATTTAATGCCTGTTAGCAGCCATTTGAGAAGAATTGGATACATGATATAACTGAAGAAATATCTAAGTAGGGTCCCGTGAAGAGCTTGAGAGGCTCTAAGCTCTGAAAGATATGACAGAAACGCCATCCAGAGCCGACCCCCTTTCCCGATGTCAACCTAAATAAAAACAATACTGAGCCCAAAAGAATAAAGGTAAGGAAGTCCAACAAGTTTCTGATTTTCCCATAAGTTTGCTATTTTTTCAAAACATCTAATCTCCCCCCACACCGAACGGTGTGTGTGTGTGTGTATGTGTGTGTGTTATAAGTATCCTAAGCCCATGCATTGTCTGCCTATCAGATAGTCAAATTTAGCCCAGTAACTAAAGAATGAATGCCAGAAGATAAGGGACAGGAATACAGAAAACACTGGCAAGTGCACAAATTCCCATAGTCCCCTCCAATCCCTGCCCCACCAGGGACACTCCTCAATACTACTTTCAAGCCAACTGTACCCATCTTGTAAACAACTTAATATTCCTGAAGAGGTAGTGTTCTGCGGTTCTGCATTGACAAACCACAGAACCTCTGGGGTCCTGGGTAGTTTAGAAGAAGAGATTATTTGAGCAGAAAACTTGGGTTTGTATTTGCCTGTTCATTTTTGTTTACTTTTTTAGTTTGAGTCCTAAAGGGGTCTAACCAGAAGGTTTCTCCACCTAGCCTATTCTGATACTTCAGATATTTGAGGCTGAGAGCTCCAGACTTTTAATATATTTGTAAGCAGTTCACAGAGAAGACAGTGTATATTTTTCCAAGAAGGTGGAAATTAAGTTTAGTCAGTATAGGATTGGCTATGCTGCAGTAATAAGTGTCTCAAAGGCTGAGCACAACATAAATTTACTTCTTACTTACGTGAAGTCCAATGCAAGCTGGCCAGGGCTCACTTCCATCTGGTGACTCAGGGATCCAAGCTTCCTCCATCTGGTGACGTTGCCATCATAATATGTGAATTCCTGGGTTGCCATGCTTGGGAAAGAGAGGGATGTGTCACTTATGGGCCAATCCTTCACTTCCCTGGCCCATAAGTAACACATGCCATTTCCACACACAGTTCCTTCACTAGAAGCTGTCAGATGACCCCCAGTTCCCAAAAGGCTCAGAAATATAGGGGAGCACACTGTAAATTTGATGACTAACCATCTTCGCCATATAAGAGAAATAAAATTATTTTTAGAAAATTAAACAGGCAAAATTCACATATCATGAATGCAATTAGGAATCAGGAGCATGTGTGTAAATGGGTAACTGAAGAGTCAGGGAGATATCCAGAGCTCCATGAAGACCTTGAGGCTCTGGAAAATCATTGGTTAATCCGGAGATTAACAGGCACTGGGGCTTCCGGTCACTGGCAGTGTGTCAATTTTTCCTTTGCCTGGGAAAGAAGGGATGCCTAAACTGACACTTTCGTCAATAAGGCAAGGTGCTGCCAGACTCTTGCTTCAACCCCAGATATAATTTAGACACGCTGCAGAAAGGGAAGGGAATTGCAGATACAAGTATAAAATTCCTGAGACAGAGCTTCCTCTTCCAAAATTGTGACTTGCTATCTTAATGATATTATGAGAGGAAACCTTCCAATGAGAAGAGTAAATCATAAGCAGAAAACACCAGCTCTCATCATTTCTGCCCCAGAGGAAATAAAGTCACTTTGTCATACCAGCCAAGCTTGGCTACAGGCATGCCTCTCTTTGCCCTGTCCACCATCTTGGGATGAGCACGCCAAGTTCCAACATTTGAAAAATAAAGAAAATCTCACCGATATAGGGCTAAAAATCCCAGTGTGGTTAATGTGTGATTATTACTAGATACTGTCATGGAAAAAAGAAATGAAAGAAAAACTCTTCTTGTGTTTGTTTGTCTACCTCTTTGTGTTTTGAAATGTCCATCCCAACACTTTCAAAAACCAATGAGAGGGGCTTCCCTGGTGGCGCAGTGGTTGACAGTCCGCCTGCCGATGCAGGGGACATGGGTTCGTGCCCCGGTCTGGGAAGATCCCACATGCCGCGGAGCGGCTGGGCCTGTGAGCCATGGCCGCTGAGCCTGCGCGTCCGGAGCCTGTGCTCCGCAACGGGAGAGGCCACGACAGTGAGAGGCCCGCGTACCGCAAAAAAAACAAAAATAAAAAAAACAAACAAAAAAAACAAACGAATGAGATAATGAGGACAAGTAAGAAGTTGCCCCTAACCTGGTAAGATCAGAATTACACCAGCCTCAACTTAGAGAGGCAGGTCTAGAAGGTGATTGTAAACTATTCCACTGTGTTATATTCTTTCTAAAGAAAGGCTCTTTTTTTTTTTTTTTAAGGTGAGATGATACTGGTCTACCTGTAGACTAGAAACGTGTATAATAGAAGCAAAATATGGTAGGGTTTATCCAGGAGAGAGAAGCCAGCACTGAATCTGACAAAGGCAAACGCTCTCATTCTTGCGAGATAAATACTAGGGAGAGAGTTGAGTGGTTTAACAGAGTCACCGTGACCTGGATGGAGTAGCCTTGACCATCCACCAGCCTTGATCCTAATTCCTTGTCATCCACCCAGTCTTCTCATTTTTAAGCCAACTCCCCAGATGTCTGGACACCAGGACAGAAGGCATCAGGATGGCTGGCACAAATACTCCAGCCTGGCACCCGGTTAGACCTTGCATTTGTGTTCTGTGTTATCCCTCAGTCTCTTAGGTGATTGGCTAGCTTGAGTCAGTTCCCAAGAACCCAACATCTCTGACGACATTGATAAAATAGCCTTTCTGTCTTTGAAAACCCAGAACAGGGTGAGCCCCTGCATTGCCTAAACTGTCAGCCCATCACCTCACCTCACCTCTCTCCTGTCTTTAGCTGCACCTGTGAAGACTTCTCCCTGGACTGCACCCACAGGGACTCAGTACAACGAAGTCACTCACCTTTGTTGTAGTTCATGATTTAACAGGAATGGACAAAAAAAGAGCTCAATTCTTTAAATTGCCAAGTAGTAATTATACAGCCCTTTGCTTGTAATAGCACGTGCCTTAAATTTGCCCCTTGGGGCCATGGGAAAAGTTTTAGGACACCGCCTGTGACGCATACTGGATTTCCAAGACAAAGCTTCCACGGAAGTCCATCATTATTTGTATTCATATCAAATCTCAGTGATTAGAAGTCAGATGGGTGAACCAGACCTTCTGTTTTGTTCTCTTGAATGCAGGTCATGAGAAGTCACTACGGGAATGTATTATGATTCTCATACACTCAGAAAAATAAGGATTCTGTTCATTTTTATTTGCCTGCCAGCGAAAATAACAGCGATTGCAGCTGAGTTTCTTCAGACCATGTGACCTGGAATTCATGCCTTGTACTTGGCTGGCTTCTTCTGACGGCCATGATTCTATGTGCCACCTTCCCATAAAATTCACTCCCAGTTTGTAAGCCCAAGGCCAATGACATGCAAACCAGGTTTCTGGAGAAACACTAGACAGAGTGGTCTCAGAGAAATGATGACACTCAAGTCTAGGGTAATAACCTGTTTCCTCACTCCCCCCTGGACCTTGGATTCCCAGTTCAGCAAGGCTAAAGCCAACCCCCAAACAAAAGAACTCATCCCCTTCCATAATATGCCTGCGGGCAGAAAGCAACTCAAAGGGCAGGTAGTCTTTGGAATTTGTCTGGTCCTACATCAGCTTCTGACCAAGGTCAATGCCTCCACGAGAAGTGGCCTTGGCTGCATGGGCTGCCCTGAAAAGTGTGGGTAAGCAGGCTGTCTCCCTGCTCTCTGTGTTCATTGCTCCAGCTTGATGGAACCCATGGCCTCACGAAAGTGCAGGCCCTGCAGTTGGTGGGCTGCCCAAAGCTGACGCATAGTTTTCAAATCCAGGTCTGCCTTGTACTTCTAGGGCCAGTTTCAGAGAGGTAGTTTGGAAGTGGTTTTGAAAAGAATCACCAACGAGGAGGTGATTGGGAGCCCTTTGCTGTACCCACTCAAAGCTTGGGGCTCTCGCCTCCCTCCTCCCACCTTTCATCCTTCCAGGTGTCTCACCCCCTGGGTGAACGTCGGTTACTTCTTCCTCTGTCCGTGTGCCAGCTGAGTTCTCCAGGAAGCGAGCACCGAGATGTACTTAGGAATGCGAAATATGTATTGGAGAGAAACGCCTGAGGGGAGAAAAGGGAGGAAGAGGAATCGGGGCAGAAGAAGATGCCAGACTATGACGCTGACCCGACAATTTCTCCATCATCACAACTGGGAGGCCCAGAGCAAAAGCCACCCTTGGAGGAGCCTCTGCACTGGGAAGAAGTGGCTAGGCACTTCGTAGCCTTGTCTTGTTCAGGCCCCGGCCAGGGACTGCCCTTGGAAGAGCGTGACCCTGGCTCCAAAGCGAAGGCAGTTGGCCAAACACATACTCAGCGGCCAGCTTTTTCTTGAAGCTGGAAGAAAGACCCGGACAGCACATCTCTGCATGTGCCAGAGCCAGCCACCTCTCCACTGGGAAAGAGCCCCACGCCAGCACCACGCAACTCTAGCAGGGCAAGGAGTTGAGACCCTTTGCTTTCTTGGTCACGGGGATGAGCACACGCCCCACGGAGGGATGATCAGAATCAGTTTTTGGACATCAGGCAGAAGGCGGCGAGGGCCTCTCTCTTTCTCTGCAGTGATGGACTCTAAGGACCACGACAGCTTGTCGCTTCTGTTGGGGGGGGGGCATCTTATTACCATGTGGATAAGCCTGTCTGAGAATCAGGCAGATGCACACAGTCAAGAGATGGAACAAGAGACAGGGAGATGGAGACACACTGATGGTGAGGGAGACCCCTGTCTGAGCCACTTCCAATCCTCTTGGCCTCTGCCCTTACCCCACTGCTGCCGAGATCAATTTCACGCAGGCTTCGACCAGGCTCGTGCAGACACGACCTGACGCTATGTGCCACCCTACGACTTCCCTGTGGCCGCAGCGAGTTCACGTTCTCCCCGGAGGCTTCTCTCCGGTGGGACACCTGTGGAAGCTGTCAGTGCTCACACGTGCCAGCCATCAATGTGGGAGGAGTCCACACCCATGGGCCACACTTGATGCCTGCAGGACAGAGCCGATGAATCCATGCTTCCCCCTTCTGTCTCTGGGAAGGACAGTCCTGAGATGTCCTGGAAGGACCTCCCGAAGATCCCACAGCTTGAGCTCCAGTTTCCCATAATGCCAGGCAACTTGTTCAGGCATACTTTGCTTAGGTCTCCCACCTTCCCTTTCCAATGCTGCTCCCAAATAGACTACCAGGACACAAGCCTTTGTCTTAGGTTCTTTTGTGGAGGAACCCAGCCTATGACAGATAACACTATTTGAGCACCTGGATCCAGCTGTTCCTGAAACCACTCCCTTGGCCTTCTCAATTCCTTGAGTCAATAAAATTATCGAGTTTCTTTTTTTTTCCTTTCTTTGTTGTATGTGTGCATATGTTTAAGCTACTTTGAGTTGAGTCTTTGTAATTTGCAACCGAAAAACAACTCACCCACCACAACCTTATTCTCCTCTTCTAAGTGGCTCATCACCCCCATTAATCACCACCATGCCCACCTTCCCAATACCTCTCCACGCTCCCAGTCAGCTCCAGGAAGACGAAGTGTCACCACTGACTCCTCATCCGTCTCCTCCCACATACGAGCACATGACAAACCTTGCAAGCTTTCGGTGTTCTGCATCTAAAGCGTGTCTCTTATAGACAGCACGTTGAGATTGAAGTGCCTGGGGGACCTCCAGGTGCACCCGATCAGGAAGGTACAGAAGCCAATCTGGAGTCCCTGGAGATAGGGCAAGGCCAGATGCTGGGGAGAGATGGTCAAAACCAAGAGCCTGCATGAGGTCGCTGAAACAGCTTGACAGATGGGAAGGTCAAGGCCGGAGCCCGCAAGCCCATATTTAGGGGCTGGAGAAGGCCAGTGCTGTTAGTCTCCCCGACATTACAGGCATGTTACATGGGCCCAGAGGAAACCTCAACAACAAAATTTCAGGTGCTGCAGAAGATAAAGAAAGACCCAGGCCGCGCCTCTAAGTGTGGAGCCCCCGCTCCAAGACAGCTCCCCGTCAGCACCGATCAGGTCACTAACGACGACTGACTGGGGCACGAGTGCGGTTCGGAGGGCTGAAAACCAATTGTTGCCCTCTTTTCTAGCCTCAGATCTCTCATTTATTATCTTTGATTTCTCGTTTTTCCATTAAAAACCTCTCCGTTTCTGGTGGCCGCTGATCACTTCCGTGGTCGAGCGGCAGGCCTGAAATTTACTTAGTTCTGAATTTGTGCACAATTAAGGACTCGGGAAACGTCCCCGGGCTTTGCAGTCATGCTCGAACGGCATTGAAGAGGAATTTAAGAGGGGGCGGGGAGAGAGCTGACATTCCACAAACCTGGTTGAACTTGGCTTAGAGAGGCCTGGGAAGTGCGCACCGGAAGGACGATACAGTGTGAGGTTAGCTGAATAAAATGGGAGGTGACAGCTGATCGTTAAGAAGGCATCGTGATGAAGTTTCTCAGCGAGGAAAGAACACTTGCTGACAGCGGTCGCTACTATGAGAGCAGACAATTTTCTGGGGCTTTGACTGGGAAGGCATTTTGTCTTCACCAATGCGTCCATACTGCAAATGCCAGACGGCTGGTGTGCACAGCACGCACTTCATAATGACATCTGCAACTTCGGGTGACGGAATTCTCTGCTCTTTTATTCTTTCCAAACATATTGCTTCTAATATTTGCCTTTGACGACTGTCCAAATCACAAGATGAAATAGAATCTGACCCCTAGCGCCTGGACTTTGCCAGGAATATTTGCTCCAATAAGATGGCTGAGGGTTTAGAAGGAGAAGAGAAGCTAAACTTCAAAAGGCAAAAGGCAAAAACATTCTGTTCACCGCCCTGATCCTGGGGGTCTCCCGGGTCGCACACTCATTTGCTAAGGGAAGCTGTGCATCTCCCATTTTCCCGAGCCTCCGTGTGTTACCTACAAAAACCCCGAGGACTGGCTTAGCTCAGGGCTGTCAGATGGTCCCCACTGCTTTCAACACCATGATTTTGCAAATGAGGTACGCAGTCGGTCAAGCCAAAAAAGGACCGAGTATCTAACAGAAGGTCAAAGCAGGGTCTGGCAAAGTGTGGCCCGCGGGCCAAATCCAGCCCCCTGTCCTCACGCCCCTCCCCCCCGGCTGTGCTGTGTGGCCCGCAGATGTGGCTGGAGCAGGCCGGCGCCTGAGAACCCGGAGAGCAGCCAGGACGTCACCCTCCACCCCTACGCCCCGCTCTGCACCCAGAATCTGCGTCCGGGCCCAGTGGCCGCTGCTCAGGACCCGCGCTGGTCTCCAGCTCTACACCGGGGCCTCTGCTGTGGGCCTGTGCTGGGCGTTGAGCATCCCGGGCCCTGCAGCCAGGCGCCCAGGTTCAGATGACTTGGCGCTTCAGGAGGAGAGACGAGTGTGCTGGCACCTGGCGTCCCTGAGGCACAGAGGGAAACTGGGCAGGGCGGTGTGGGCCCCTCCTCGCAGCCCCCCGCTGCTTCAGCCAGCGCCAGGCCCCAGCCTGAGGGCGGGCCACCGGGCCTCTGGAAGGCTCCAGCGGCTGGCAACTGGACACCGACTTGCCCACCAGCCAAGACCAGCCACGTGGTCAAATGGGGCAGCTCGTGGCAGCACTCTCTCTCTCGTTCCATCAGAACCTGCAGACGAGGCTCCGCTTTGCCTCGTGACCTGCAAAATCAGGAATACTTACTATCGCTCTACAGAGAAAGCCTGAGACCACTGGTACAAATTTCCATAACACGTATTCCCCAAGAGATTAATCATGACGGCGAGGAGGGGGCTGGAGAAGGGGGCAGCCTTGGGCGTCTACGCCGTCAAATCAGAGGTTCTTAATGCACACTCACAAGACAGGTGCAAACCTGATTACGTATACACTGGAGTACGCACGCTTCTGAACACTGCATTCACTTTTCCTGTCACTGGCACACCAGCCTTGGTTACAGTGGGTATTTGAAGGCCACCTGCTGGGCACTAATGGCCTCCACTCATTGGAAATGAACTGGGCGGTGACAGCTGGCATCTGACCGCATTGCCTGGCTGGGCCACAGCGCACGTGACAGCTGGCGAAGGACGCGGAGCGTGCTGAAAGGTATTCTCTGCCACAATCAAACTTCTCCCTCACGGCAGCCTCTTTGTGGTGGAGGCCGTCCTGTGCATTGTAGCGTGGTTCTCAGCTTTCCCAGCCTCTACTCATGTAGTGGGTTGAACTGTGTCCCCCCTCAAAATATATGTCCAAGTCCTAACCCCCAGGACTTGTAACTGGGACCTCATTTGGAAATAGTGCCTTTGCAGATGTAATTAAGTTAAGGGTCTGGAGATGAGATCATCCTGGCTTTAGGGTGGGCCTTAAATCCAATAACAGGTGTCCTTACAAGAGAAAGGAAAGGGAGATTTGAGGCACGGGAGAAGAGGGGAAGGCCCCGTGAAGCTGGACGCAGAGATTGGAGTCATGCGGCCGCAAGGATTGCCGGCAGCCCCCGGAAGCGAGGACAGAGGCCTGAATTGAATTCTCCCTCAGAGTCTCCAGAAGGGACCAACTCTGCAGACATCTTTTGTACTCCTGGCCTCCAGAAATGCGAGAGAAAGAAATTTCCCTTATTTTAAGCCACCTGGCTTGTGGGAGTTTGATACAGCAGCATCAGGAACCTAATACACCCCATCAGATGCCAGTGGCACCATCCTCCAGTTGTGACAATCAAAAACACCTCCCCAAAGCAGCCACATAGCACAGGGAGATCAGCTCGGTGCTCTGTGACCACCTAGGGTGGTGGGATAGGGAGGGTGGGAGGGAGACGCAAGAGGGAGTGGATATGGGGATATATGTATATGTGTAGCTGATTCACTTTGTTATGCAGCAGAAACTAACACACTATTGTAAAGCAATTATACTCCAATAAAGATCTATTAAAAAAAATACCTCAGATGTCCCATGAGGAGCAAAAGTGCCCCTGGTCGAGACCCACCGTGTTAGCATTACAGTTTCTAAAATCGAAAGGGAAGGAATCTTCCAGTCTAAAAGGAAGGAATTCCTGAGTCCGTAAATGCTGCCCAGCCATCATACAAACTGAACCCAGGTTGAGACCACTGACCTGCCTGGCAAACGCCGACGGCAACTGGATCAAGGGAGCGGTCATGCAGAATGAGCAGCACCTTGCTTTTCTGTTGCTTAGACATTCTCTCTGAACCACCACTGGACACGAGCAGGAACACTTTTTAACCCATTTTGATCACGAAACATTGAGACCTTGCAACGTCGGTGGTGAAATCCAGCATCCATCATACCCAGGGACGTCCTCCCCTCACAAAAACGTGTCTCCAGGAGAAAGGGCAACAGTTCCCAGAGGGCTGCTTTGCCCCCTGACTCATTCGTGGCCTCTTACACTACCGGCTAAAGCGAGATGCCAACTTCAGGTCTATTTCTGAGAACAAACTTGAGCCACTTCCAAAAAGAGGGTGACAGTATCAGTGCTGGTTAGAAGCGTGGGCTCGAGAATCTGACCGCCTGGTGTCGGGGGTGGGCTCTGCTGTGCGTTAGTTAAGTGAGCTGCCCAGAGCCCCCAATCCTCGTCTGTACAGTGAGGGCGGCCCTGGGGGACGCAGCTCTGAGCAAAGTCTTCAAAAACGTAATGATTTTAAAAAGTGCTCGGCCGGGAGCCTGACTGGTCAAGTGCTCAGGAAATATTTGCTATTATTACCTAGAATGAAGCACATTCCTGAATTAGCCAACCAGTTTCGCGAGAAGATAAAAGTTATTGGTGCTTGGAAAGCCCGACCAGAGACTTAGAGCTGCAAAACCTTAGGGTTCCAAGTGGCCAAAACAAGAGTGTGCTCAGGCAGAGAATTTTCAATTATCTGGATGAGGGATCATCCACAAATAGTTCAGGTAATCAAAAGCAGCAGTTAATCCAGAAATACCTGGACCGCAATCAGCGGCCCCATCACCAGCAGATTTCCCTCCTGGCAACAGCTAACCTACCTGCATGCAAGGTCAGGGGCTCTGTGCTGAGAAGCCCCAGACGATAAGTGATAGACCTCAGAGACACACCAACCCTGACCTTGATTTGATCAGTTAGCCCACTGAGCTGATTCCCAAAACTAACTGAAAATAGACTCCCAAACATCACAATTACGTTGGACCCCCCAAAGGCAATTTAAAAATACATAATTTGGGGGGATTTCCCTGGTGGCCCAGTAGTTAAGACTCTGCGCTCCCAAAGCAGGGAGCCCGGGTTCGATCCCTGCTCGGCGAACTAGATCCCGCAGGCATGCCGCAACTAAAAAAAAAAAAAAAAGATCCCGCATACCACAACTGAAGATCCTGCATGTCACAACAAAAGATCCCATGTGCCACAGCTAAGACCCAGCGCGGCCAAATAAATACATAATTTTTACAAAATACATAATTTTAAAAACTTGACTGTGTGGGTATATTAGTTTCCTCTTGCTGTTGTAACAAATTCCTACAAACTTATAGCAACACAAGTGTATTATAGTTCTAGAGGGCAGAATCCACATGGGTCTCATAGGCATTCCTTGTCTTTTCCAGCCTCTAAGGGCTGCCCACATTCCTTGACTCCTGGCCCTGCATAACTCCACGCTGTTTCCATCATCCCATCACCCTCTCTGACTTTGACATTCCCGCCTCCCTCTCATATGAACGTTTACGAGCCCACTCAGACAATCCAGGATCATCTCTGCATCTCAGGATCCTTAACTGAATCACACCTGCAAAGCCCCTTTTGCCAAATAGGGTAAAATATTCATCAGTCCTAGGGATTAGGATGTGGTATCTACCACAAGGCAGAAATTCTGATGAAATATACATCTAATTCAAGATGACTATAATCATGCGAGATTGTAAGAGAACTCTCCAGTTCTGTCATTTCTCAGAGTGTGATTCAAACCATTCTTCAAATCATTCTTCTTATACGTGACGGCACTGAAGGGATTGAATGCAACAGAGGTCAGGGTGCATACGTTATATCAAAGTCAGGGTCAAGGGCCGCCAGGACAATACACGTGAAGTCCACACGGAGAGCTCAGAATAGGGGAGTCAGCTCACCTCTCACAAAGCAAAGAGTAAAGAGATTCTCAGGGGCCAGTTAGGGAAAGAACAGACACAAGCTGGCAGTCTGGACAGGTTATGGGCATCCTAGACATGCCACTGACCGAAGAGAGCTGACAGATAAGATACCGCAGCCACTGTCCCCTTGGGGTGAGAGCTCTGAGATGCGTGTTCCACACTGTCTCCCATGTCTCCAGTCGCCCGCAGAGGCGACTTGCTGGATAACACACCTTTTGTCGGCCGCCTCTCCCCCCTGCCTCACTGCTTCCTGCCCCCGTGTGCTGTTTCCCGGCATCGCCTTCCAAATAAATGACTTGCCCTTGAATCCTCATCTCGGGGTCTGCTGTTAGGAGAATCCAGACTGAGCCCCCTCTGTCCTGGCATCAGTCTCCCTCACAGGAGTGCAGAGACAATAAGACACTTTCCCTGGTGCCTGTCATTACCGAGTGCTTGGGAGTGAGGGCATACTAGGCTGGTCCACCTGGCCGGTGGGTGTCTTCTGCACCAGGGTGCAGAGGACACCCACCGGCCAGGTGGACCAGTGACAACCAGATAAAGCAGGGGGGCAAAAGAAGACCTGAAACTTCTCAAGAGACCCAACACATAAAAATGTAGCCCTCGTCTCAAATATCCCTTTTTTTAAAAAAATAAATTTATTTTATTTGTTTTGTTTGTTTGTTTTTTGGCTGTGTTGGGTCTTCGTTGCTGTGCGCGGGCCTTCCCTAGTTGCGGCGAGAGGGGGCTCCTCTTCGTTGTGGCGCGCGGGCTTCTCATTGTTGTGGCTTCTCCTGTTGCAGAGCAAGGGCTCTAGGCACACGGAGTTCAGTAGCTGTGGCACGTGGGCTCAGCAGTTGTGACTCACGGGCTCTAGAGCGCAGGCTCAGTAGTTGTGGCGCACGGGCTTAGCTGCTCCGCAGCATGTGGGATCTTTCAGGGCCAGGGATAGAACCCGGGTCCCCTGCATTGCAGGCAGATTCTTAACCACTGTGCCACCAGGGAAGCCCCATACATATCCCTATTCTCAAAGGGCAAAGATTAGACTGTTCTCCCCCTTCACCGTATGCCCCACCTAACCTCGGGTGTCAGCTTCCATCCTTTCAGAATGTCTACTCTGTTGAAGTTATTCAAACCTGATCTTGATTCACAGACACACACACTTTCTGAGTTATACACATACTCAGTGGGTTATGAGGCTCTGGGATGAGAGAAAGGGGAAATAGATATATTCCCAGTCAGTCGTGTTCTGGTAAATGTTCTCCAAGGGAAAAAAAAAAAAAAACAGCTGGCTGTAGTACCTGCTGATCTCCATGGTGTAATATTCCCACCATGGCTGATTTCAAGCTAGGAATGTGACATCAACCTCCTGGCAGAACTCCTACAAATTTAAGCATTGGTCTTGTGAGCTATACAAGCTGGCTCACACCCCACTGGCTAGAACTAGTACATGGCCACACCTAACTACAAAGGATGCTGGGAAATGTAGTCTAGCTGTGTGCGCAGGAAGAAGAGAGAACACGGATTTGGTGAGCATCCGCTGTCTCTGCCACAGTCACATTTTTGAGCTTTCATGTGTCAGGTACTGTCCTCAACCAGTTTATATGGACAGATGAATTAACATCTTTTACAGATGAGAACTGAAACTTTCAGACACTGACTTTTGTCTTACTGGTGAGCCTTAAGTAGGAATGGACTCTTCCAGGTACAGGCGGGAAAAGCAGACATCCACCAACACAGCTCTGCATCAGCGGCTGTGAAGTAGGGTACAAGCAGTTTGTTAATAATATGACGTACTCACGTATGCACAGTATCTCTTCTTCCTAAAAAATATAAATTAGTATACTTATTCCTCCAATATCATTCCCCAACATTTTGCCTCAGCCTCTCTGAATCCCCAAGAAAAGAGTCAGGGTGCAAACACTGTCCTCGGGTTTGCCCACAAACTCAGAGTCTCCCTGTGGGAGCGTTTGTGCTGGTGAATTTCAGCCATGTGGAATGTCAAGGCTGAAAACCACTTTTGGAACCACTTCTCTAAAGATTACAATGCTCCTTCTATCTACAGCTATATTTTTATTCCCCTTCAGACATGGCTATGAGATGCGCCTTTTGGAGACGTTTTCTACAAAATCACTTCAAGTTCTTACATTTAAAAGAGAGAGAGAATCTATTAACCAAATCCAGAAATACTGAAATTTAATCTCATTTCTATTCTCTCTCAACACTGAACACCAAAAGAACTTTCCAGTCAGTAGGGCATTTTTCCCTTTGATGTGACATGTTCAGTAAAGCCATGGGCATGGATTTCCTGAGCCGTTGGTCTCTGCAGCATTTAGAACTTGCCACGCTTCTTTGTAGGTTCAGCTAGATCAAAGATACACCAGGGCACAGAGTCTTCAGACTCCACTTTCAGATTCATTCTTTGCAAGTTCAGGATCTCTCAACCCAGCAGCCCTTCTCAGGCCGTGAAACACCAAGCCAATTACCATTTTCTTTTGACACGGAGTGTTTTTTGTGACACTTTACACAATGACAGATGGGTCTCTTCTGAGGAGACGCTCTGTGTCTTCAGAAAACTCTGCCAGGATTATTTTCTTGATGTATTCTAAAAGGTCACAACTAAAAAATGGGTTTTCAGCACTTATCTAGTCTTCAAAAATATGTAATGGTTATCATCTATATACAATAACTAGAACTGACACTGAAGAAAGATCTTGGAGACATCACTCCTTAACCTTGAGAAACTCACAGATTTGACCAAGAAGGCCAATCTCAATTTTTCACCTTCAGAATTCCCACTTTCAGAATCAATACTCTATGTATCTTAGTTCTGGGCTGAAAAATCAAACAAAACCGCAAGTGATCACATCTGCTTCTAGAGACTGTGCTTTGGAACTTAAAATTAAGCTACTACAGAGAGCGAGGCCCGCTCTTGTTAACTCTTAAGAGTCCAACTTGAATGTCAAAGTGCAGACTTGAAACCGTCATGAGCTCACATGGCCCCACTCATCTTGGAAACAGCATGTGCTTTTCAGTTCCACTCTCTAGATCCAGTAATTGCAAAAACAAAACCCAAATCAGATGATGTGATTTCACCCAAGAACAGCCCTTTCTCGGAGTCTGTAATCACTGTTTATACTTTCCCATGTCAGTCTGTGCGAGTCCCCCTCTCTGCTTTTCTTCTCCCGTTGGCAGCTGGTGCTCTGAACGTTCGGTTGAAACAAACATTCTTTGCCGGGGCATGAATGTCTGTCCCCTCGCTCTGGGCGACCAGTACACAGCCCTGAATTATGTATGTCTTGGTGCAATTTTCAGATTGGGAATGGCGATGCTTTGCAGGGGGAAGCTCTGAAAGGGACTGAGGGTGAGGCTGGATTCTTCCACTCCTCTATGCCACACTGAGGTGTCCCTTCCCCTTGACAAGCCTCGACTAACGATGCCTATTGTGGAGCTCGCGTTACAATATGACTTCTGGGGCCTTTGAAGTCCCAGCTGCAGGAGCAAAAGCACTGTAGTGATTAGGGGGCCGCCCTCTCTGGGAAGGAGATGGCTGCACAGCTGAATACGAAATGCAATTAAAAAGAGGCACCTGGGCTGAAATCGAAGCAAAGAATGTGACTCTGGCTCCAAGTAGAAGGGGGCTCGTGTAATCACGCAACAATGTTCATCTCTACCAAGTGCTTGATTCAGAAGACCCCCAAAACTTTAAAAAACAAAAAGGAAACAAAACAAAACACCCTCCGACTTGCCAGCACAACAAAGGAATGCAGGAATTCTTGCTAACACCTTCAGGGCCGCCCAGGTAACATTAAGTTAGCAGAGGCTCATCCCGGGACAATATGATCTTTTTTTTCTTTTCACTGCCCTGGTGTTTTCATACTTCCCCAAACGCCCATGGATTCTTACTTTTTCCATCCCTTCTCACGCTCATTCTGCCCCGCTACACCCAGGCTAATTTCCCAGAGGCAGTGCCTGTTCCAGGTGTGTGTGTGTGTGTGTGTGTGTGTGTGTCTGCGTGTGTCTGTGTGTACATGTGTGTTCTGGTTTTAGCATCTTACCTCCATCACAACTCTCCCATCACTTTAGACCTGTGGTTCTCAAACTTGACCTGCATCTGAATCAGCCATTAAAACTCAGATGGCTGGGCTCTGTCCCCGGACTTTCCAATTCTCTAGGTCCAGCCTCGGGCAGAAAATTTGCATTTCTAACAAACTGCTGGAGGATCTTGATGCTGCTGGGTCCAGGGACCACACTTTGAGGACAACTGGGTTAGACCAACCAGTTCAGCTCAGAGACTAATATAAGCGATGGTAAGTTGTCATGCTGAAGAAAAAGTTCCTGGACTTAAAGTCACCAAGAAGAGCCAAGTTTGAGCTCTGGTCAGACCACCAATGAGCTATGCCAACTTGGGTAGGACTTTTCCATCTCAACCACACTCCAGAATCCCCCAGCAGCCTTTTACCAAGTTAATGCCAAGCCCCACCCAAGATGGACTGAATCAGAATCTTGGAGTAATTCCTCTGTGTTTTCACCACTCTGAGCCTCAGCTTTGTCTTCTAAACAATGGGTATAATAATTTTTACCCCACAGGACCACTGAGGGGAATAAACACAAATATTAAAACCCCTTCATAGACATACAGATGGCCAATAGGCACATGAAAGATGCTCAACATCGCCAATTATTAGAAAAATGCGAATCAAAACTACAATGAGGTGGGACTTCCCTGGCGGTCCAGCAGTTAAGACTTCGCCTTCCAGTGCAGGGGGTTTGATCCCTGGTTGGGGAACTAAGATCTCACGTGCCTCGGGGCCAAAAAAACCAAAAACATAAAAAAAAAAAAACATAAAACAGAAGCAATATTCTAACAAATTCAATAAAGACTTTAAAAAATGGTCCACATCAAAAAAAAAAATCTTTGAAAAAAACCAGGAACATTTATCTTTAAAAAAAAAAAAAAAAAACTACAAGGAGGTACCACCTCACACAGGTCAGAATGGCCATCATCAAAAAGTCTACAAACAGGGATATCCCTAGTGGCACAGTGGTTAAGAATCCACCTGCCAATGCAGGGGACACGGGTTCGAGCCCTGGTCCGGGAAGATCCCACATGCCGCGGAGCAACTAAGCCCATGTGCCACAACTACTGAGCCTGCGCTCTAGAGCCCGCGAGCCACAACTACTGAAGCCCGTGCACCTAGAGCCCGTGCTCCACCACAAGAGAAGCCACCACAATGAGAAGCCAACGCACCGCAACTAGAGAAAGCCCACGCACAGCAATGAAGACCCAACGCAGCCAAAAAAAAGTCTACAAACAATAAATGCTGGAGAGGGTGCAGAGAAAAGGGAACCCTCCTACGCTGTTGGTGGGAATGTAAATTGGTGCAGCCACTATGGAACACAGTAAGGAGGTTCCTAAAAATATTAAAAATAGAGTTGTCATATGATCCAGCAACCCCACTCCTGGGTATATATACAGACAAAACTCTAATTTGAAAGGATACATGCACTCCTATGTTCACAGCAGCACTATTTACAATAGCCAGGACATGGAAACAACCTAAATGTCCATCGACAGATGAATGGATACGGAAGATGTGGGACATATATACAATGGAATACTATCCAGCCATAAAAATGAATGAAATAATGCCATTTGCCACAATATGGATGGACCTAGAGATTATCATACTAAGTGAAGCAAGCCAGAAGGAAAAAGATAAATACCTATGATATCACTTATATGTGGAATCTAAAATAAAAAACACAGAAACGTACCCCAAAAAACCCCCAAAAACCATACAAATGAACTTATCTATGAAACAGAAACAGACTCACAGACATAGAGAACAGACTTCGGGTTGCCAAGGGCGGGGGGTCGGGGAGGGATGGATTGGGAGCTCGGGGTTAGCAGATGTAAGCTATTATATAGAGCATGGATCAACAACAAGGTCCTACTGTAGAGCACGGGGAACTACGTTCAATATCCTGTGATAAACCATAATGGAAAAGAATATGAACAAGAATGTATATATATATGCATAACGGAGTCACTGTGCTATACTATAGAGCAGAAATTAACGCAACATTGTAAATCAACTCTGCTTCAATAAAATGAAATTTAAAAAATTAAAAAACAATGTTTTCAACCTTCATAAATGACAAAGCGCCAGTCAAATGTTAGTTTCCCTGGCAGAAAACATTTAAATTTTACCTGAGGTCACCAATATCTCTGCTAATATCTAAGTCAGGACAGATATCTCTGGCACAAGTTAAACTCTTGGAGAAACTTGGAGGAGAGAAAAGCATTTTAACACATTCATCTTACTCCACCAATACACAAGCCTCTCCTTGCTTCTGTTTTGAAAGCATCTCTTCATGTTTTCCACCCAGTGCAAGAAAGAAAGTTAAATTACTCTTGGTGGCTCTCCAGAGGTTCGGTGACCCTAATTAACTCTAAGCCAGGAGTCGGCCAACTTTTTCTGTAACAGGCCAAAGAGTAAATCTTTGAAGCTTTTCAGGCTATGCAGTCTCTGTTGCGACCACTGAACTCTGCCTTTGTGGCTCGAAAGCAGCCACAGACAATGCGGGAATGAACAGGCATGGCTGCGGGCCAATAAAACTTTATTTACAGAGACAGGTGGCAGGCTGGATCTGGCCCGTGGGCTGTAGTTTGCCAACCACTGCTCTAAACTTGCAATCAAGACGCAAAAATGTTCAAAGTCGACTCAAGAAAGCAGCCGGTATCTCTCTAATGAAATGGCAAAAGCAAAGAGCCATTTTCTACCCATGGTCGCATGTGTGGACCAGAAGTGGGAGACATCTGGGGAAGGAGGACAGGGCAGATGACACAGCCGGCTGAACATCAAGTCACCTGCTTCAAAATCGCCACTTGGTGTGAGCTGTGTGCCACGGTAAGGTGACTACAGCCTTGCCCGGTGGACCACATTAGGTTCTCAGGAACCAACAAGGACCTACTGTGTAGCACAGGGAACTCAATATTCTGCGATAACCTCTAGAGGAAAGAATCTGAAAAAGAATGAAGATATGCATATGCATGACCGAATCACTTTGCTGTACTCCTGAAACTAACCCAACCTTGTAAATCAACTATACTTCAATGAAATTTTTAAAAAGGCAAATGTCCCCCCTCCCCTTAAACTGGTGCTTTCTGCTTAAAGGTGGGGGGACACTCTTCCCCAGCCACCCAACACACCCATGCCTGTCCCCAGGCCTTGGATTCCCCACCCTGTCCTTGCCTAACACAAAGCATTCCCCCCCACCACCTCAATGAAAAACTCACCAAAAAGGTATGGTACCTTTGTCCATGCTTCATAAATCTCAGTGCTCGCTGATGTACAATTCAAGTGCAGGAAAGGGGGGATTGCCCCTCGCACATACACAACCTGGCAATATCCGGAGACATCTGGGGTTGTCACAACCAGCGGGAAGGCTGCCACTGACATCTAGTGCGTAGACGCCAGGGATGCAGCCAAGCATCCTCCCGTGCACGGGCCAGCCCCACACAAAGAAGGATGGAGCCCCCAACGCCACTAGCGCTGATGCTGAGAAGCCCTCAGTGCGGTGGTGACTGGGGAAGTCTGGGGGCTGGAAAATGGGATTGAGAGACCTCATGGCAAGTTTCTCTCCACCTTGTTTCTCTGGAGGCTCCTTCAGTGACTCAATCACTGCAGCCACCACTGTCTCTCTCTCTGGAAGTGAGAGAATCTTGGAGAACTCTGGATCTTAGAGCTGGAAGTAAACTCAGGAGATCGCCTCGCTCAGAGCCGTCACCTAGGGTAGGTGCTTCTCAAACTTGACTCTGCACACAAACCCCCAGGGATCTTGCTCAAATGCAGATTCTGACTCAGCAGGCCTGGGCGGGGCTTGGAACTCATTTCTAACCAGCTCTGGGGATGCAGGCATGGCTAATCCCTAGACATCATCCTGGTTATCAAGCATAAGGAAAGGTCACTGCCTCACAGATGACGAGCTTGAAGTTCATTAAAGGTGCCTCACTTCTTCCAGGTCGCTCAGATAGAAATTCTGAAAAGAAACTAAAAAGGAGACACTCCTGACGCCATAGCAGTGCCTCCCCAAGACTGGTCTTTGGAACCCCAGTCCCATGAGATGGAACTTTGCAATTTAGGGAAGCTCAGAATCCACCCTTTTCCTCGGGCACCTAGCAGCATCCTGCAGAAACACTGTACCTTGGAAACATTTTGGGAAGCGCATCCCCACTGCATGCAGACCTGCTCTTTGAGACTCCGACCCTATGGAGAAAAAACTCGATGCTGGGCAACTCCCTGGAGAGAGTTCCTCAGTGACCATGTCAACCACCCACAGCCAGTCCTGGAAACACTCTGGTCTTTCTGGGGAGCGACTGAAGTTCGAGAAATGTCAGAAAAGGAAAAGTGTTCATCACAAGGGAGCTAGCTCCAATTTCCGCTTGGGTCAGCATCCTCAGTGGGAGACAGGTGGGAGCCCCGAGAGTGAACGTGAGGGCGTGAAATGAACACGGAGCCTCGCGGAAGGAAGGAAGGGGTGTCCTACTTGTAGTAGCATCCTCAGGCCTCAACCTGTCAGGCAGCCTGCGGAATGAGAATTTACGCGTTTTCAATTTCTCTGACGGAATCTGTCTGGATTGAGGACGGCTGCTTAATCTTTGAAATATGTGTTCCATCATAAATGCTGGAATCACATAGAAATTGCTCCCTTCGTTCTGGGAGCCAAACCCTGACCAAAGGGGTTCGGAAATCCCGGCAAGGTGCTCTATGGTTATTGCTCATTCGGAAAGAAAAAGCCATTTCTCTAATGAAATGCAGTGTTGAGGAACTGCCAGAAATAGATGCTCCCTATCTGCCTTCCCATATGGTAGCTTCTTTCTAGCCAATTAACTACCAACAAACTGGGGAAGCGCTGTAACAACAGGCACACCGGGCTCCGCCATGCTCCGCCAGAGAGCGTACTCCCGGGGGGAGGACACGGAAGCTTCTAGTCCTGTCTCAACTCATGAAAGCCCAGGAAGAAGCCTGCCTAACCCGGACATTTATTTGCAAGGCCCTTCTGGTTAGCTCTAGCTAAGCCCCCAGAGTTAAAACATGATGCGTTTTCCCCTTTCAGACAAATCCTGTTAGTTCATTCTCCCCCTTTGGCTTTTAACTATTGTACATCATGTTGAAGGGAAATATCCAAGGCCTGTGAAAGGCTGGTCTTCATGAGTTTGACTAATGAGACTTATTTCTACATTAACACCATGCCAGAGAGAGTTTTCTCTGTCTGCAAGTGCAGTGGGTATTGGGTTTTACATTGTCTGAAAACAAGCAAGTTACACACAGTCTTGTTTCAGGAATTCTTGCTCCAAAGATGAAGCTAATCAATAGCTTAGCATCATGTGTATTTATGCTTTTCTGCTCAAAAGTCAATATAAAAAAGAATATCTATGTATACGCGCGTGTGTGTGTGTGTGTGTGTATATATATATATATATATACATATAAAACACTTTGCTGTATGCCTGAAACTATTAAATCAACTATACTACAATTTTTTTTTAAAGTCAACATAAAGCCAGAGAGAAATGGAATTTCCTACCAAGTGGTTTCTTTCCTAAGAATTTCCCATGAATTTGGAGTCAGTGAGCTTTGTTTGTTTTTTGACATCCCTTAAGAGATCTGAGATTTTGTTTATTTTGTTTGCTTGGTTTCATTTTGTTTTGTGGGGGGGGGATGACTGCAGGAAGAGTTGGAGAGAAAGGCAACTGGTTAGCTCAACCTCTGTTTACTTTTAGCAGTCTTATAATTAAAGTGTAATATGTCCTTTAACAACACAAAATTAATTAAAGTAACTTCCAGTTAAAGCTACTGGGAGGGCATCATAATGTGAGAAGGTGATAATATCTACCATTTGCATGGTCTATTCCATGCCAAGTGCTTTACAGTGAGTAACTCTCACAGCCATGCCTCTGGTCAAGGGCACTGGCATGCTATACAGTAATGGGGAAACCCAGGCTCTGAAAAGTGCGATCCTTTGACAATGTCACACAGCCAAGAGGCAATGAAGCTGGAATTCAAGGACAGTCCTACAGGCATCTAAGTCAGTGTGAATCCCTAGAAACTCAATGCTGAAATTCTGTCAGCATGTTGGTTCTTTCTGCTCCTCGGACACCACTAGGCCACAGAAATTTCCAGGTATGGCTTCAGTACCACGGATATGCCTATGGCTTGATCTCCATCGCCAACCCTAACAATTCCCCTGAACTCTGGACTTGAATGTCCAACAGATATCTCCAACGTAGTACTTCCACCTCAGTAAATGGCGACCTAGCTGTACCATTTCATATCCATCCCATGACAAATCTATTGGTTCTGCCTTGGAAATACACCCAGAATTCAAGAACTTCTCTGGGCAAGCCTCCATCAGAGCTCACCTATTTGCAGTAGCCTCCCAGCCAGACTCCTGGTCTTGCTATACAACAGCCAAAATGGTTCGTGTACCATGCAAATCAAATCATGTCCTTCCTATGAATTCTGTATCTGTACCTGGCCCTCCATGACCCAAAGCGCCTCCTTGTGTCTCCCCTTCCCGAACAGGAAAAAGGAAACCAACTTCAAAACCCCCACTCCTTCCCCAGACACCACACAGCCTGCAGGCACTCACCCCTGGTGGCCTCCAGCTTCACCCCAAGCCTGCTTCCCCACAGGACAGTTGCTCTTGCGGGTCCCGGGGCTGGCTCCCTCCCCTGTCGGAGGGGACTCCCCTCACTGCCTCTTCTAGGTCAAAGATACGTGAGCATTCTTTGTGCTGTTTTGTTTTTTTTTTTCAAATTTTCTGTAAAGTTGACAATTTCAAAATACAAAACTGGTGAGGAAGGACATAATTCAAACCCACCAGGCTAAGAACAAGGGATTTAAAAGCTGAGCCAGGGCTTCCCTGGTGGTGCAGTGGTTAAGAATCCGCCTGCCAATGCAGGGGACACGGGTTCGAGCCCTGGTTCGGGAGGATCCCACATGTCGCGGAGCAACTAAGCCCGTGCCCCACAACTACTGAGCCTGCACTCCAGAGCCCACGAGCCACAACTCCTGAAGCCTGGGCACCTAGAGCCCGTGCTCTGCAACGGGAGAAGCCGCTGCAATGAGAAGCCCGTGCACCGCAATGAAGAGTAGCCCCTGCTCGCCGCAACTAGAGAAAGCTCGCGTGCAGCAACGAAGACCCAACGTGGCCAAAAAATAAATTAATTAAATTAAAAAAAAAAAAAAGGTGAGCCAAACAGAAGCCCCAATCTCACATGACAAGTACCTCCCAGTCACAAGAATCAGGTTTCAAAGGTTCCACGGGGTAGCAACAGGCTGGGAAATCGATCTCTCTTCCAATTCACAACATGCTTCTTAAGGACTCTGTGCTTGTTTCATTTTTAAAAATAGAGTTCTGGGACTTCCCTGGTGGCGCAGTGTTTAAGAATCCACCTGCCAATGCCGGGGACATGGGTTCGAGTCCTGGTCCGGAAAGATCCCACATACTGCAGAGCAACTAAGCCCGTGTGCCACAACTACTGAGCCTGTGCTCTAGAGCCCGCGAGCCACGACTACTGAAGCCCACGCACCTAGAGCCTGTGCTCTGCAACAAGAGAAGCCACCGCAATGAGAAGCCCGCACACCGCAACAAAGAGTAGCCCCCGCTCACCGCAACTAGAGAAAAGCCCGCATGCAGCAACGAAGACCCAATGCAGCCAAAGATAAAAAATAAATAAAATAAATTTATGAAAGAAAAATAGAGTTCAAACCCTCCTACACTGTTAGTGGGAATGTAAATTGGTACAACCGCTATGGAGAACAGTATGGAGGTTCCTTAAAAAATGAAAAATAGAGCTACCATATGATCCAGCAATCCCACTCCTGGGCATATACCCTGAGAACACCATACTTTGAAAATATACATGCACCCCAATGTTCACTGAAGCACTATTTACAATAGCCAGGGCGTGGAAGCAACCTAAATGTCCATTGACAGAGGAACGGATAAAGAAGATGTGGCACATATATACAATGGAATATTAGCCGTAAAAAAGAAGAAAATAATGCCATTTGCAGCAACATGGACGGACCTAGAAACGATCATACTAAGTGAAGTAAGTCAGACAAAGACAAATATGTGATATCATGCATACGTGGAATCTAATTTTAAAAAATGATACAAACGAACATATCTACAAAACAGAAACAGACTCACAGATTTCGAAAACAAACTTACAGTTACCAAAGGGGAACGGTGGGGGGAGGGATAAATTAGGAGTTTGGGATTAACATACACACACTACTATATATAAAACAGATAACCAACAAGCACCTACTGTATAGCACAGGGAACTCTTCTACTCAGTATTCTGTAATAACCTATATGGGTAAAGAATCTGAAAAAGTGAATATATGTATTACTGAATCACTTTGCTGTACACCTGAAACTAACACATTATAAATCAATTATGCTCCAATAAAATAAATAGTTCCTTTAAAAAAAACAGAGTTCGAACATGTAATGTTTAGAAAGGTGCCAACGTTTACACAGAGTGTTACAATAAATTAAAAAAAAAACCCGCATTGGGCTTCCCTGGTGGCGCAGTGGTTGAGAGTCCGCCTGCCGATGCGGAGGACACGGGTTTGTGCCCCGGTCCGGGAGGATCCCACATGCCACGGAACCGCTGGGCCCGTGAGCCATGGCCGCTGAGCCTGCGCGTCCGGAGGCTGTGCTCCGCAACGGGAGAGGCCACAGAAGTGAGAGGCCCGCGTACCGCAAAAAAACCAAAACAAAAACAAACCGCATCGCTATGTCATCATTCCAACACCAAAAGCGAATATATCTTTTTCCCAGCACAACTAGGATGGCAAATAAATAGTTAGGACTGCGCCGGTGAAAATGGAGTCTGGTTCATGTTTCCCAACTTAGATAGACAGGCTCCCCGCTCAGGTCAACCATATTTCAAAGGTTAGAAGCTGAGTCTGATAAAACACTGCCCACGCGAAATGAAAATGAAGACATAATATAATTACTTGAAATTTAATAGTTCTCCTCCTTGGGTTTCTCACCTGTTCCAGCTCAGCATCTGAATAATAAATACAATGAATACTGAACAGATTTCGCATGTGTTGATAATTTAAAGGAACTAATTCTCACCTAAGTGAAACAAACTGCTGGAAATTTTTCAGTTTCTGTGACTTATTAGGGCCAAAAAAATATGTATTGACGTGTCTTCTCCTTTATCAAGTCGTCAGGAAATGTCAAATAGAGAACTTTAAGATTGACTGGTTCTAAGGAACAGCAAACGCTGAATACAGATTTGCTCCTAGCGCACTTGCTTTTCCGTAAAAGCCACATGCACATCTGCACTCCCAGGGGATGCGCTGAAAACACAAGAAATCCACATGTCACATTCGGGATGCTTTTTATTTGCCATCTGTCCTGTAACACATTCCCTTAGTGATAGAAAAAGAGCAAGAAGTAGGTTGATGTACCTCATTACAGAACTCCTTTTCCATTATGTACTTATATTTATTTACATTAAAAAAACAATTCAGAAAGAATCCAGAAAGTTCAACGAATGTCTACAGCCTTTGGTTCTGGAAAATGAAACAAAAACAGTATTCTAAGAAATGTTGGTTTCACGTCCACATTCCAGATCTACTTATCTCGTTCAACAGATCACCAGGTAAAGTGGATGAAGTTCTACATTTGAATACAGCCAACACCTTCAGAATCCCCATCCACGTACTTCTATGAGAAAGTGTCACAAAGGGCCCAGCAGTGCGTTCCCCGTGAGTGTGACTGAGGCCCGGGCCGGTGGCTACAGGTCAGGGCTCCAGGGAAGGCAGGCAATTGGCTCTGGCAGTGACGCCGCAAGCCCCCGATCCCGGCCTCGACCTGCCTGTCTGATGCTGGCCCTCTGAACCCCACGGACGTCTCCATGCTAAGCAATGGGGAGAGGACACAAGCCCCATCGGTGACCTCGGCCCAGAGTCAACTCTCCCCTCCCCTTCCCAGGCCTCAGCTGGAGGAGGGGGAATTCTGTGGTTTTACTGACCTTTGGCTGTCCGTTCACTGTTGCGTGTTCCCTTCTGAAGCTCCTTGTTTCGGCTAACAGGGTGTCCTGGATTATAAAAATCGAGGCTACGACTAAGACTCTTTCGAGAGCCTACATGGGAGTTAAGAAGGGAAGTACATTAAGACTTTTTAGGATTGAAAGTCCAGGAGAATCCAGCTTCACTCGCACTGTTCCGTGGAAACCTCAATAGCAACAAAATGTTAGGATCCGTTACTCAGTACTTAGGTGCTGTGAGTGAGACAACAAATTTCGTTCTCTTATAGGACCAAAGATTACATTCTCTAGTATAGACTGACCTTTCCACACCGAAGTGCCTATCTGATATTATTTGGGAGGAGGCCAATTAATTACAGAAACATATTTTCCATAATTTGTCAGCGTGATCTGACTTGAACTCCTTTAAGTTTTCAGTCAGGTTAAACATATCCGTATATTTTCTTGTATCCACTAGAAGTTTCACGGAAGCCCTCTTATAGATAGGTTTTTATCCAGAATGAACATTTTTATTAGGGCTAAGAAACGATGGCATCTGACTGGGAGTTCTACGTCAAAGCCAAGAGGAGGGGTGGGGGACTATAAGGTCACAGGAGAGTGTTTGGAGGGGGTCAGTGAGAAAGAGAAGGACAATGACAGGGACACGATGACAGCGTCCAACAGAGCAGACAACACCCCCTCCCAAGAAGCAATCCCCCTTCCTTACTCAGAGAGTCTCAATCTCATTCAGCGTAATATGCCTACGTAGCTAAATATTTTCCTTCCCAGACTCACACACAGCTGGGGGCGCCATGCGACAGAAGGCTAGCCAGTGGAGGAAAGCCGAGCATCTCGGGGAAAGCTTTGCCTTCCCGACACGGACACTGCGCCTTGTCATTTGCCTCTTCCTCCCTCTTTCTGCTTAGAAAGCAGATACCGGACCTGGCGGTTCAGTGAGCATCTTGTGACTACAAGGCAGTGACCCAAAGGAGAAAGGGTAAGGATGGTAGGAAAAAACTACCAAAGACTGTGAGTCGTCGACGATACTACGGAGACAGACAGTCCTGAGTGCCCACCTCCAGGTTTCTTACGCAGCTCTTCGTTGTGTGTTCCGTTTTCTATTACTTGCAGCCAAATGCACACCTGACACATCAATATCCAATGATGAGAATGAAAAGGATGAGGTTGACTCGGTGAAAAGGGAAGAACAAAGATGAAAGTGAACGGGCAAGGGGGATCAGTCTTACAGAGATCACCCAGTGGACCTAAGAAACACAACTTCCTTCCCACGGACAAGACAGAAGTCCTGACTAAAAGAATAAATGTATTATAACGTTCAGTTCAAAGACACCCAGTGCTCAAATTGGCTGTCTCGAATTTTACTCTGTCCTTCTGCGCTTTGATTGTTAATATGAAAGTACATGCTTACACTTTAAAGCTGAATGTTTTGCACTCTACAGAGAAGAGAATGGAACAGATTTAGAATCAACTTAGCATTTCTCTTGCAACCCATTTGGAGGAGTTCCCACAGAGAACTCGTCTGCCTCACCCTCTCGGCAGCCACATTTAATAGGATCTGAGAGGAAAAAAAAGTAGTAACACTGGGTAGCCTGTTTTGACTCTTGTATATGCTATTTGGAAATTCAGCCACTACGGCAAGCTGGCAGAATATAGGACATGGCCCTTGGAAAGCGCTAGACTGATCAATATTTAAGAATGCACAGGCAACAGCAACAAATAAATGAAGCAAATGCGATGGGGATGCAAATCAATGAGGGGTATGTATACCCTCAAAATAAGCACGAATCCCTTTTCGTGGCAGGAAACAGTGCAGCACTAAATGCTCGACAGTTCATCGCGCAGTCCCAAGAAGCTGGTCTTGCATAGAGAAATGATTTCTTCATACTCAACATGGCAGGTGACCCAATGTTGGTTCAGAAAGCAATGGATAAGCAAAATAACAGGCTGAATACAGGAGCCAGCAACGGCTGGTCACGAGTGAACCCACTAGCATACTTGCAGCTTTCACTACGTTCACAGTTAATTTTTCTTTTCCAACAAAGTAAGTGCAAATATCTTTAATCTGATTCAGTAACATAACAGCCAAACCTCAGGAACCAATAAATAAGGACGCTGACACGCCAATACCCCTTGGCCTTTCAGACTCAAAGCTTCACCAACACCAGCCTTCAACAGGAGGGGGCAAATGTTTCTTGACTCAGCAATTGTGTTCCATGTCCTTGTACAAACCGTATCATTTACACCCACCCACGGGCCCCCACAGTAGTTACTAAACTCATAACACAGCTTGAAACTCATAAGGGGTTAAAGCTATAAAATGCCTACTCGCCAATGTATTTTTTCTAAGTTTCATTCTTCTTCCCTTCCTTTTAAACAAAGCTTTTGTTTCCGCTGCCCCCAGTGCATGACCGTTCATTAGGATGACATATCATTTGTTTATTTCTTTTCAAATGACACAGTTGTATTTTTCTCAAAGAAACTGCCATCTTGTTTCTAATTAAACATGATGGATTCAGGGTCCTGGTTTGCCATCTGGGCCATATGTCTCAGAACATCCTTTTTCGTGATGATGCCAAGAAGTCTCCTGGAGAAGAAACAAAATAGAGAAAAGAGGTCAGCCTCGCAATACCGACTCATGCCTGTCCCTAATCCCCAGCGTCCTTTCCACCCGGGCACACGGAGAGACATTTCCCAGCCTCCCTTGCGGATGGGTGGGTCTAACTGAGTGAGCTCTGGCCAATGGCGTGTGGGTGGAGGTGAGAGATACCCCTCCCGACTCTCCTGCACATTTCCTCTCTCCTCATCTGCCAGCCCAAGACGGAGGAGCCAGTGAAGGACTCTGAGGTCACAGAGGACTGAATCAGGAGTCACCAGATTCAAAGACCTGGGTTCTGGAATGGCTGTGTGGTGCAAAGCCCACATCTGCTGCAACTCACACTGGATGTGAGTGACGTGGGAGAAAAATTAACCTTTATTGTGTTCGGCCACTGAGATTGCAGGCTTGTTTATTACAGCAGTAAGCCTATGATGACTAATATGCTCCCCTAAATTCCAAGACTATAATCAATTAAAAAGGGCTTACAGAAGCCATTGTCAAAACGTGACCACACCGCAGAAATTCCAAGCGTGGGGCATTTTAAGCATAAGAAATTTTAAGTATAAGATAACAATTGGTTCTATTTTTATTTATTTATTTAATTTTTTGCAGTACGCGGGCCTCACACTGCTGTGGCCTCTCCCGCTGTGGAGCACAGGCTCCACACGCGCAGGCTCAGCGGCCATGGCTCATGGGCCCAGCCGCTCCGCGGCACGCGGGATCCTCCCGGGCCGGGGCACGAACCCGCGTCCCCTGCATCGGCAGGCGGACTCTCAACCACTGCACCACCAGGGAAGCCCGGTTCTATTTTTAAATCTATCTTACTGGAAGGGTAAAGTTTCATCTCTGCCCATATATGTAAATTACCTGCTCTTTCATAATTCCATGGTTTTCAACTTATAAAAACGATGCCACTTCTCAGGGATCCTGGTATAGAGACACCTATACTGTATACTGCCCAACTCCAGGGAGCACCACTGACAAACTCGACAACGTAAACAGTGCCCCTGGATCATGCCTCACTCTCGATTTTATTAAATACTTAAATAACCACCTGCTGGGGTCAAATCATGCCCCCTGGGGAAAGTGAAAGGTTTGAAAGAAGGGGATGTTTGCAAGTTCTTCAGAGAAAAGAAGTTCCATTGCCAAATTAGTTTGCAAAACGCTGCTCACCATGTCTCCATCATCCCCAGGAAGAGGAGAATAGAGAAGTAAAGGACGGCAGTCTCACCCTGGAATACTGTACGGCTATTGAAATGACAGGTTTCTACTCTGTATCTGGGTAAAATGATGATACACCAAAAAAATCATAAAACACAACTGTAATACACTGTCATTTATTTAATTGAAGCCAAACTATGAAACTCATCTCTTACTAACAGGAAGTGAACATGAAGAGGGGCCGCAAGTACCTGGAGCAGTACTCCAGTCAGTGACAGCTGGTGAAAGGGACACTGGTTAGTGAAACTGTCAGCTAGAATTCTCACTTCCTTGTCCCTGACCACACTGGACCTTAACCTTGAAAAAGCGATCGATTTCTTGTGTTAGTTTCCCCATCTATCACACCGGGGGAGACAGCAGATACTACCTCTGCCCCTCCATCTTATAGGAACATCTTCAGGTGATAGGAAAATAGCAAAAAGGGCCTTTAAAAGCATGCTAAACGAAAAGAATAATGACAATACAGATGACAAAACACTGAAAGAAAGCACCATGACTAACATGATAATCAAAAAAAAAAAAAAGATGGGGAAAAAATGTAGCAAGCACAAAAGAATTAGAAAATCAACATTTTGCAACCCCCAATGTAATCATTAGTTTAGCCAATAATTATCGATGGATTCCAAAACCATCAGGTAAATGGTTGCTGGAAAACAGAAAATTCACATGGTCTCAAAGTATCCCTCCACAGATTACGTACAAAGAGAAAAATGTCCCCTTACTACAGAGGGCTCTGGCCATCCCCACCTCATCCCAGTGATGGAGCTTATCACCAACAAAGTCAGAAAAGCTGACATTATGACATCATCTACACTGGAACACTGCCCGAAACTCGAAACTACTTAAACCAAATCAAACCATGAGGAAGCAATCAATCAAATTCAGAATGTGGGACTACTGGTCTGGATTCTTAAAAAAAAAAAAAAATCTATGTCATAAATATCAAACAAAAAAGGCAGGGAGCCGTTCTAGAGAAAAAACAAAAGAGAAAAAACAACCAAATGCGATGTCTGAACCTTGAAGGAACTCTGGATTGAAATTTGATATGAACTAGGTATTGAGTGACATATTGAGTTACCATTAATTTTGTGTAATTATGGCTCAGTGGTTATGTAAAAGAATGTCCTTAGTCTTAGAAGATGTATGTGTCATACATAATTGGCAAAACTTGGAAGCAACCAAGATGTCCTTCAGTAGGTGAGTGAATATACAAACTGGTCCATCCAGACAATGGAATATTACTCGGCTCTAAAAAGAAATGAGCCATCAGGCCGGGAAAAGGTGTGGAGGAGCCATCTGAGAAGGCTACACACTGTGTGATTCCAACTCTAAGACATTCTGGAAAAGGCAAAATGATGGAGACAGTAAGAGGATCAGTGGTTGCCAGGAGGTGAGGGGAGGGAGGGATGAAAAGGCAGAGCACAGAGGACTCTAAGGGCTGTGAAACTATTCCTGATGATACTACAATGGTGGATACATGTCATTATACATTTGTCCAAACCCACAGGACGTACAACACCAAGAGCGAATCCTAATGTAAACAATGGATCGTAGTTAATAATAACATCTCAATACTGGCTCATCAACGGCAACAAATATAACACACAAATGCAAGACTTGACAGTAAGGGCAACAGAGAGAGGACCAGAGAGGGAACTCTGTACATTCTGCTCAATTATGCTGTAAGCCTTAAACTGCTTGAAAAATAAAGTCTATTAATTCAAGAACACAAAATTCTTAGGGGGAAGAAAGCGGTTGCCTGAAAGGGGGTGGGTGGTGAAGGAGGACAGAGCCAGGAATTGTTCCTTCCAGCTGTTTAGAGCTACTTGACTTTAACAGTGCTCATAGATCACTTCAAACACATTTCTAAAATTTATAAAAATACAGTAAAATCAAAGATGCCCCATAAAACAAGATGCTATTATACTAAACCTGCCAAGCTGAGTCTGTGTCCTGACAGAGTTAGCTTGGTCTGCTGTAACAAGGCACCATACACTAGGTAGGTGGCTTAACAACAGAAATGTATGTTCTCCCAGTTCTGGAGGCTGGAAGGCCAAGATCAGGGTGCTGGCAGGTTTGGTTTCTCCAGAGTCCTCTCTCCTGGGCTTGCAGACACCACCCTTTTGCTGTGTCCTCACATGGCCTTTTTCTCTGTGCAAGCATCCCTGGTGTCTCCTCTTTTTCTTCCTTTTTTTTTTGCGGTACGCGGGCCTCTCGCTGTTGCGGCCTCTCCCGCTGCGGAGCACAGGCTCCGGACACGCAGGCTCAGTGGCCATGGCTCACGGGCCCAGCCACTCCGCGGCATGTGGGACCTTCCCAGACCGGGGCATGAACCCGTGTCCCCTGCATCGGCAGGCGGACTCTCAACCACTGCACCACCAGGGAAGCCCCTCCTCTTCTTTTAAGGACACCAGTCCTACCAGATTAGGGCCCCACTTTTATGACCTCATTTAACCTTAACTATCTCCTTAAAGACCCCATCTCCAAAGACAGTCATATTGGAGGCTGGAGCTTCAACATATGAATTCGGGGATGGGGCGGGGGGCACACAGTTCAGTCCATAACGGTCCTTCAACTCCCTTTAAAATCAAAAAGGAATAGTTAGAAGGCAAGCAGCTTACGCTTGTAATACACCACTAAGAAAGCTGCGATCATCAGAGAAGTGGCAGCACGTGAAAAGGTGAAGCACCTTCTCATCCGCGGTGGGAGGAGTTCCGTGGCTGGCGGCCACCAACTGGCAGACACTCCCTCAGCTTAAAAGGCTCTTTTGTTCTTGCGGACATTTCTTTTCTACTTGAAAGCCTGGCTGAGGACACTGCCCTCCAGAACACCTGGGGAACACCACTCAAATTGGATGACGTCCATGTTCCTTGGTAGATGACAAGCTCCTTGATTTTTTTTTTTAAAGCCTTTTTGAGCTTCCTCCAGTTCTCCCCTCACATAGACGCTCAGTGAGATGCTGATGAAACCAATGCCGCTTTGAGAAAAAACGACTTGTTAACACACACAGACACCCTCCCATATCTATAAAGCCTGGGTTTTGTTCCCTTACAGTCATCCTGGACATAATAGCAAAAGGTCAGGCACATGCAGTCCTGACAACCCCGTCTTAAAGCTTGGTAACTATGTCTGAAAGTCAAGCTGGTTATAATGGCTCTGGGGAAACATGAATTCAGGAGCTGCCTTGGGTTCTGGCATAAATTGTGCCTGGCCTGTGACAATAAGTATCAGAAAAGAAGAAAGTTGAACATCCTCCCAAAAGGAGGCAGCATTAAATCCAGCGGGGTTTGGTAGTGGTATGAGATGTGCTACTTGATGTAAATCAAGTGTTTAAACTTCCAGCCCCTTTGGGTAGCAGTTCAAGTGAACCTGTGGAATGGTAAACAGTCCATCTATGACCATGAACATAATTCACATTAGAGCAGCTGGGCTCCTGTGAGAAGGCCACGCCCCAAGGCCCACCTAGCAGGGCTTGGTGGAAGCTGACACCATCTCCCCTGCTCGCTTTTTCTTTCTAGATCCTCTGTGGAGAAAATCCCAAATTCACTCTTGGCCACTGGAGGCTTCCTAGACTCTGGCCTTAGGGAGACAAAGACTTCCCTGGCTCCTGGTCTGCTTTTAGGATCACCTGGGAGCCCAGGCCCTGAGAAATCCTGCAGACAACGCGAGTCAAGGGTACGAGCTCAAGTGCTCGGCCTAGAGCAGGGAAGGCACATGGCGACGGAATACATCAAAAACGCGAGCTGGCTTGAGCCGTGCCTGCCCTGGCTCAAAGCCCGAGAAGATGAAAGTCCCCGCAAACAAGGATCTCTTGCCAGCACTAATGTATCAGCATCTGTGTTTGTTTAAAATACGTAGAGCGAGAGAGAGGGTGCGATTGTTTTCTCGCAGAACATTCGGAGCCAATTTCGACACCCAGATCTTCACAGGAAAACCTCACGGGGCTCCGTGAGGTGTGAGCGGGCGTTGAGGGCAGCATTTCCTGCCAGAACTGGAGATTCCAATGATAACTGACATTGGATTATTATTTTAAAGGAAAAGAGAAACTGCTATACACTTGAGACGACACGGCTGATCACGGTGGTATTTCTGCCGAGCGCTGGAAATTCAGGTTCATCGGTGGGCTTCAGCAGTTTGCAAAGTGGGGACCCCAACCAGCAGCAATCTCCGGGAGCTGGTTAGAAATACACATTCTCGGGCCCCCTCCCAGGTCGGAGGGGTCAGTAGCTGCAGGGGGGCCCGGCACTCTGGGTTTAACCTAGAGGTTTACTCCTCCGGGGGATTCTGACGCCTGCTTAAGTTTGAGAACCACTGACTTCCTTTAAAAACCACCAGCAGAGGGCTTCCCTGGTGGCGCAGTGGTTGAGAGTCCGCCTGCCGATGTAGGGGACACGGGTTCGTGCCCCGGTCCGGGAAGATCCCACATGCCGCGGAGTGGCTGGGCCCGTGAGCCATGGCCGCTGAGCCTGTGCGTCCAGAGCCTGTGCTCCGCTAACGGGAGAGGTCACAGCAGTGAGAGGCCTGTATACCGCAAAAAAAAAAAAAAAAAAAAAAAACCACCAGCAGAAATGACCTCTAGCCTCAAACACTTATTTATTTGTTCCTTATTGATTGCCCCTCTCCATGTGCAAGACACACCCCAGCTGCAGTCAGAGCTAAGAAGGACACTCGTCCCATCGGCCGAGATTTCTCTGGGTCAAATGCAAATTCAGCTCCTTGCAGAGCCATGAGCAGGGCGGCAGGAGGAAAGCCCGGCACCGATGTCTCCACAGCCCATACCCCACCTCCCAGCCCCCAGCCCATAAAGGAATCAACTGGGCAGAGAATCCTAGGTTCCGCGCTACCTGGACCCAGCCAATCTCTCGCTCCACCCAAGTTTCTGAGGCCCTGGAATTTAGGGAGAGCCCCTGAGCCCAAGCACAGCCCACGGAGCACTGCACCTCTTACATCATCACGAACCTTTGCTCTCTGCAGTGCTGGTTTCCTGGTTCGTGATAACACAGAGCGAAAGCAATATGGCTGCGGCGGAGACGATGCCATGGGCCACCAAATCTCTCGGCTCTGCGATAACGTTTGAACACGTGAAGTTGTTTCGAACCGACCGATGTATTAGGGAGTAATTTGAGCATACTGTGAACCTCACGTTTGCTTATGGGTGATTTCATCCACAGGAAAGTCCAGGAGGACAGAGAAAGATGCCCCGGCCGGGAGCACCCAGGGGCATGGGAATACTCAGCCGCAGCCCTCGCGATGCCCGCTTCCACAAGCCAACTGCGGGGCTTTCTCAAGGTGAAGGGACAATAAACGGCCTTTTTGATACACTTCTCAACCATTTAATGTGTGTAAATGTCTGACCGCTTTTATGAGATTGCCATCTCTGTTTTTTTTGATCTGTCACTGACGAAGTGTTCGAGCGTCGTGCGCCTAACCCTATTTTTCTCATCAGCCCTGAGATCCTTGTTGCTCGTTTCTGCAGAGCACCGTGATGTGGAGGAAAGTGTCGTCACATCGCAACGTCACAGCAGGACAGACCGAACCTTCTCCCAGAGCCAGGACCACTGCGGGTGGCGGGGGAGCCACAGCCCCTCCCCGTGGGCTTCTCCCCTCGGACTCCACCTTCAACCTCAGGGCAGAGACAGGAGCCCCACCTGGAAGCCTGAGTCCCAAGCTCGCTGGCAACTCCTCCTCCTGGGCTCACCTACGGACATCTCTTCCGAGCACTGCCACCCACCCCCCTGCCCCGGTCCCCGCCACTCCCCCAAGGGCTGAGCCCGCGTCCCCTTCATCTTGTTCCCCCCAGGGTCCCGCCACTCACCCGCTCCGCGTCACCAGGCACTGGCGGAGCCCCAGCTTCCGGAAGATGTCCACCACCGTCTCCATGGGGGTGTGGTCCGTGACGGTGAAAGGGCTGAGGTTCAGGACGCGCCGCAGCTTCAGGGGCTGCGGGCTGTTGGCTGGCAGCTCAGGGGGCTCCTCGGTGAAGTACATGACCGAGTCGCTCACGATGCCCTCCTGCCTCTGTCTGGCGTTCTCTGCAATGGGCGAGCAGGACGGTGAGCCTCACGAGACTCCCTTGCGGAGTCCCTTCCCCCACCCCATCCCACCCCATCCCACAGCAACACGCGACTTCCCTCCCCCAGCAGCCTAGAATCCCACAGAGGAGGGGCGCGGAAGGCAGACTCTACATTCTTAACGAGGAGCTTCAGCCAAACATCTGTGAAACTGGCATCTCTCTCTCTCAAGCTAATGCTGCGCGAGACCCCCCTGCTGTGACCTGATCATTCACTGCCAAAGTCTTGCAATGCGGGCCTGACCAGGCTACTTCCTTTAGCGAATGCACTGCTTCTGCCTGGAGGCCAGGGCACCCAGCTGGCCCAGGGCCTGCCACCTTTGCTTTCCTGACACACCTTCACCTCATCAGGGGCTGAGGTTTGACGTGAAAAGAAACCTCACTTAGCTGCCCAATGACCTTAATACATGGTTTGCTTTTTTTTTTTTTTTTAACAAACTAACGTATAACTGGCCCAGATGGCATTATAAATCCTGAAAGGAACAAGAAACCAAGAGGACCATCCTAGGCTCACAGCCCAGAAACGCAGTTCAGTCTAACTATGACCCTTGGGACCAAAGAAATAACCCTAGAAAAGCTGCATTCCCCCCACCCCTTGGATCGCCTCTCTTAAATATGGGCCATTTGGTGGATTTCTCAAAGAAAGATAGTAAAACTGTTATGGTAACAATTAGCCTATTTCTATCTGTAGGCGGGCCCACGTGAAAGAAAGCTGAAGAAAAGTAGGGTAACAGGAACTCATTAGAAATACAGCTTTATGCGGTACTAGAAACCTAGGCTATTTTAAGTCACACATGAAATAAATCCATCGGTCTCAAGATATTTCTCCAAGGCGATTTTCCTTCTGTTGGAATTTTAATCTTTCTTTTGCTTCATGGGAAAAGGTTAGGGAAAATGTACAGCAAGGCTTGCCTTAAAATGGATCCTGCTTTCTATAATACTTTTTTTTTTTTTTGCCTTCTCAAAGACTACTATTCACCTATATTGTTCTTTGAAAAATAAAATTCTAACTGCTGGCTCTAAAGCTATTTATTACAACAGAGTACTCTAATGGAAAACTGGCAGCATTCGGGGTCAGACTGAGTTTGAAAAAGGGTCTCTGTTTAAAAGGGGAACAGAGGGCCCGCTGGGCAAATGCCTGCACAGTATGTGGGTCAGGTTCAATCGAGTTACATCAGATGGAGTACAATTCAACCACAAATACCAGATGACACTGATGCACAACATGCTTTCAGCCGTAGGTGCCACACAGTACACACTGTGCATTTCTCTCCTAAATCGAGATGGCTCTGTCCTGAAATGCTAAGGTGGGCGGCAAACAGTCAACACACACTTATCGCCCATTTTCATAGACCGACTGATTCTCTAAAAGTCCCATGCAACAGGAATCCCATCTATTTCAACAATCCAGTTGAACATCAGGATTGGATCAAGCCACAAAACCCAATCAAGAACTGATCACATGGATTTGCTGAGCCCCCTCATAAAACCAACTACAACCTAGCCAACTGTCAATTCACTTGGTGAAATGAATAACAAGCTTCTATTGCCTCTGAATCTACCGATTGAGTTAGAAGCCCTGATGCGAACAGCACCTAGCTCCGTGAATTCTTGATCAGCACTGCAATCCCAGTGCCTGCACAATGCCGAGAATACAGCAGGCACAAAACAGGTATTTGCCAAGTGCACACATGCGTCAGTCACAAGTGGATGAACGAGTGGGTAGGTCTACTGAACGTCGGTGTCCTTGGCTCTGCCTGTCATGTAGAACAGAACCTATCTCACAAAGTAGGCATTAGGAAGGAAAGCCCTGAGCTATCCACTGCCAAACAAGAATCAAAGGCAACAGCTGGGGTCAGAGCCGGAGACCTGAGCAGCGCTCCTTGGTACTCCAAGAGTAGCAGCTGTGGCTCTCTCCAGAAGGGCTCTCTGTGAGGCCACTTTGGAGCTCTATTATAAAGACCTATCTTAAAGCCTTGATTGAACTTTGGGCATGGAGGTACGACGCACAGCCAAAAGCTGGTGAATGGAAGAATCAGCAAGAAAGCTCTCCTCATCTCTCTACTGGGGGAACCATCTACTCCCACTTTGGACAAGAAATCATCTGTCACCAAAATGCCTGCAACAAACTCCAGCATGAAAGTTCACAGAGGGCAGAGCCTGGCTGCTGTCATCGCTGTGCTCCCAGCTCCCGGGACAGCACCAGCACATGGTGGATGCTACACGAAATATTTCCTGTACGAAAGGGTAAACCAAGCCCTCACCCAGCACATGATCCAGTGCTATGAGAGTATAGGCTCCCAGACCCCAGGGACTCATGGGAACCTGTGTTAGAAAAGAAGCCAAAAAAAAAAAAGATAGCCCAACATTACATGTGTAAAAGGCCTAAAAGATAAGAAAAGCGCTAAATATTAACCAGAACCTTCTACGGTGTTGAAAATGTGGGCACCTTGTTAATTTTCCCTTTGCTTCTGATTTCCCCAACATTCTGAGTATTACTTTTACTTTAAAAAATGTAATAAACTTCATTTTTGTTGTAAAGATCGTTTTTGTTACGTCTAAACTTTTGTTAGCCCCTAGACTTTTTAAAATTGTTGTTAGTATTGGTGGTCTGCTGTTCTATTCTACCACAACTACTATCAGTGGCTGCGGCTCCTGAAAAATGATGCACCTTTTACGAGCGCCTGTTAAGGTCATTCAACCTGACATTCCACTTGCTAGCAGCAGTAAGATCATAATGCCAGGTGCAGGGAGGGTAATGAGGAAAGTGTTGATAAAGTGAATTCCACAAACTATGATAGGCCAAGAAATTTTAAAAGACTGGAAATAATCACATATCCAGTAAGTGATTACAATGGCTTTAGAGCAATGGTTCTCAACTGGGAGTAATTCTGCCTCCACCCTCAGGGGACATTTGGCAATATCCGGAGACATTTTGGGGTCTCATAACTGGGGGGATGGGGTTGCTACTGGCCTCTAGTGGGTAGAGACCAGAGATGATCCCACAGTGCACACGACAGCCTCTATCAACAAAGAATGATCCAGCCCCAATGTTAATGGCTTTAAGGTTGAGAAACTCTAATCATGTTTTTAGGGAGGTAATACGCTATCATCCTGTTCGTTAAAAATGCTTCCATAGGGACTTCCCTGGTGGCGCACTGGTTAAGAATCTACCTGCCAATGCAGGGTACACGGGTTCGAGCCCTGGTCCGGGAACATCCCACATGCCGTGGAGCAACTGAGCCCGTGCACCACACAGCTGAGCCTGCGCTCTAGAGCCCGCGAGCCACAACTACTGAGCCCACGTGCCACAACTACTGAGCCTGCGTGCCTAGAGCCCGTGCTCCACAACGAGAGAAACCACCTCAATGAGAAGCCAGCGCACCGCAACAAAGAGTAGCCCCCTCTCATTGCAACCAGAGAAAGCCCGCGTGCAGCAACGAAGACCCAACACAGCCAAAAATAAATTAATTAAAAAAAAAAAATAAGAAAAAAATGCTTCCATAGATAAACAACACGGTCCTACTGTATAGCACAGGGAACTATGTTCAATATCCTGTGATAAACCATAACGGAAAAGAATATAAAAAAGTATGAATATATCTATAGGCATAACTGAATCACTTTGCTGTACAGCAGAAATTAACACAACATTGTAAATCCACTCTACTTCAGTAAAAAAGTCAAAATAAAAAAAATCTTTTTTAATTTTAAAAAAGTTTAGGCAGATGCCAGACATCAAAGGTTAAAAACATGCTTCCATAAAACAGACATAATTGACAAGAAAGGTTAAAATGGAAAATTAGAAGCAACTATAGTGGTGGTCAGTACAAAGGTGATGTGGTAAAAAAGTAAAAACTATTTAGAAGAAAAGGCAGATGATTTTCTGACAAGTTACAGTTTATAAGGCATGCAGAAGTCCCTCTGCATGTATTTTTTCATCCCCAGCAGAAAGAAGCAGATGCCACCACTGTTCTCCACGGCCTATCCCCATCATTAACAAACAGCTCTCCCAGGAAGAAACCTTTTTATCCCTAAAGAACCCGTCCAACAGATCTGACACGCATCTTGTTGTTCAGTTCTGGACATGGATCCCTTTCTGCAAGTGGGCCTCTTCCACATGCTGGAGAATCACCATCAAATCATCCACCAGGTGAAAAAAATGAGAGTTCCCTTAACTCTGGCCCATGACTCTAACTTTCCATCCCTTTAATCATCTTTGCGGCTTCCCACGGAGTCCTTTCTGGATCCAGCCTCACTTAACTGTGGAACTCAAGACTAGAGGAGCCTGAGCCTGCTGAGCACAGAAAGAGCCTCGTGTTTGCAGAGAGCACCAAGAGGTAAAGTCCCATCTACCAGGAACTTGAACAAGGGCCACATATGGCCCTACGTGTGAGTACGTGACGGTGAAAGGGCCACGTTTCCAAGGTGCTGTGACTAATGGCTCTCCAGCAAAGACAACAGCTATGGTCTGGCATTCCAGAGAGAGACTGAAAGGAAGACATGTTCAGCTTCACGGGAGCAACTGATACCTTTTTAAACATGACACGTGAGAAAAAAATCTTTGCCTCATTTACTACTTTTTTCTTATCTTGGATCTATGTAAAATCTCTGCTCCTCAGTCCCCTGAAAGGGAAATTGGCATGGGATCGTTACTAGCTAAATGCTTACGTCCTATTTCTATATTCGCAAAAGGGCGTCTAAGTCTGCAAATACAGGTAATGAATTTCTCCACCGGAGTACAGGACTTTTCTATATCCACGGAGCAGGAAAACAGCTTTTCAAACTGCTCACAGCCAAACACTCCTTGCTTTCCTGCAAACCATGTAAATGGCAGCTTCCACACTCTTATCGGTCTGATGGAAAGCATAAAGGTATTATTTACACCCCGTGTTGCCTCTTCAGACATTCCAAACATAGCTTCTAGGAGGGCACTGGGTTGGCAAGCTTAAATTTCTTCTCTAACCGGCTGATGACAATTACTGTTTCCCACTTGATTACAGTAATGGGTTTCAGCAAAATTAGTAAGCTCTCTCTTAGCAGGTGTGCCTGGAGCTACACAATAGGTAATGGATTCCGTGACATTTATTACTAGAGTGTTTAAATTTCAACCTTTGCTTAAAAGATTTTAAGGATTGAATAAATTTTTAAAGCCTGCTGATTACATTAATTTAAAACAAACCCAACCGTACTATACAGCTTTTTAAAAAAAAAAATCTCATTATTTATAAGGCAATGGTCATGCCTAAAGGCACCTACCTGTTAAGCAACAGGACGTATAATAAAGAGAAGCATCATGGAGCACTTGAAGCACAAATGTACTTTCATGTCTAAAACATAAAATCAACTGTTGCTTTGGGGGAGGGAAATATGTTTGAGCAACAAGCTAAAATTAGAGGCTATATAGCTCATTGAAACTTATTTTTATAAAGCCTTTGATGAAGATACTTTAAAAACATTTTACAAGCTACTTAACATAGCGAAGAGGTTTTAGAAATTCAAAGGGAGAGCCTAAGAAATAGTTAACAAAGGGCAGGGATAAGCTAAGGTGTGTTCCCGGTGGGGCGTTCTACCATCATACCTGAAAAAGTCCCCCTGGCAAACTTCACAAATGTCGTGGAAGTACAGTCATCAAGGGCACACGTGAGCCATGTCGTGGGCCCCGGTGTACCGTGAGATGCAGGGGTGCTGAGCCGGCGCGCATTAGTGTTTACCATGCGCCGCGGATGCGCTCTGCGGCTCCCTGCCCCCGCTGCATCAGGAAGTCCGGAGGGAACACCCTGGGGGAGCCCCGCTAAGGCCTGCTGCCCCTCCCTCCTGGGCCTCCAAAGACTCACACCGGGCCTCTGCCTGTGGAATCCTCCCACGTCCCGCTCCCCTTCCAAGGCGCTCATCCCTGGGCCATCGGGAGCCCCGGGCTGCTCTGAGCCGCCCGTGTCGGGAACAACCAGCTGGGCATCATCCCCTCTCTGCTCTCCCAACTCAACAGCCTGCCCCTCAGCCCAGCTGATCCAGTTAGCGCACGAGGAGGAAAAGCATCCCACGGAACTGACTGCACCCACGTGGGTCTCTAACTGATGGCACCGGACATCGTGGCGAAGTGACGGGCTTGAGCGGCGCCGAGGGAGGCGTCTGAGGCAAAGGGCTCAGCATCTGAGCCGGTCAGCCTGCCTGGAAGTCTGTCTCTGCGAGCAGCTGGCCCGGCCAGCCCAAGCTCTCCCACCGCTTCCTGCTGAGCTTCGCCCAGCAAGTCCCTAAAAGGCGGAGCGCGTGTGTCCTAGCGGGAGCGGCCCAGGGGGCTGCTTGCAAATGTGGTGCTCGGTGTCCAGCCAAGAATGCCTCCGACAAGACACTGTCCCTCACGGTGTGACTTGGGGGCAGCAGCAGCAGCATTGAGAGGGAGCTCGGGAGAAATGCAGAGTCTCGGGTCCCACCCCAGACCTACGGCAGTCTGGCCAGACGCCCAGGTGAAACGGAATAAGCATTAAAGCGTGAGAGACCCTGGGCTGAAGCCCTCCGACCCTCGTGCACTCTGTCGAACCTCTTTGAGAATGTCGGGGCACAGAGCTGCTATTCGTCTCCGTGAAACGTGAGCCTCCCTGCTTTACTCACTTATGGCAGGAATCAGCTCCCTCCTCTGGGCGAACCCGATGAGGCGCTCCGAGTCCCTGGAGACGACCACGGGGAAGCCGTTGTAGTCGGTCTCCTTGATGAGCGTCTCCACGTCCTCGACGGTCATGCTGCCCTGGGTGAGCACGGACAGCGGCGGCTCCCCCCGCCTTGGCCGCATGACGTCGGTGGCCAGCGTGCGGTGGGTGAACTCGTCCTTCACGTCCAGGAACGGGTACCCATTTAAGTGGATGTGGGCCTCGTAGATGCCTTCCTTCCCAAAGGCATCAGCCACCCACTTGCTGGTCACGGCTGCTGCCATCAGGGGCACGATGTACTCGAGACCACCCGTCAATTCAAACATGATAACCACCAATGACACCGTCATCCTGGTAACTCCACCTGCAACCAAAGGGAGGAATGAAATTGCAGGACTCGACTCCACACCCACAAGAAGACATGAACTGTGGAAACCGAGAAGCCGGCTCTACCCTCCCGGCACCTGTTCTACTGAGACAGTCCAACACGGCGCCCAGGCTCGGACCTCTGGGCCAGAGGCCAGACTCGGTAAACACAGCCTTGCATCAGGAGCCGTAAGTCACATCTCCCTGAGGGGCTCTTCTCCCATGAGGGACAGCAAGTTGTCTATTCACCCAGGACCACACGCCTTGCTTTTTGGTGAGTGGAGCCTACTTGGGCTTTGCAGGTTTCTGACTCAGCAAGCATCGCTCTCTACCAGAACCCCTCGAGCTGGAAAATTGCACAGACTATCCACTATTGTAGATGGTACAGCTGCAAGATGGTGGAGACCCCATCAGCCTGGGTCCCTGGATGACTGAGCAGAGAAAAGCCCTCTGCTACTCACACACACACACACACACACACACACACACACACACACACACACACACGGTACCTAGGCAGGCGGCAGCTCCCACCATGGCATAGAGCCCTGGGGTGACGCAGTCTGCTCCGGGCCTGCACCAATTCCTAAAGATGATCCAGTCGTGGTGATGGTAAGCCAGTTGCTCCACGCCAATTCCCACCATCCTGCCTGCCATGGCCCCCACAGCCATGCTGGGGATGAAGAGACCGGACGGGATCTGTGGGGAGCGCAGGGGAAAGAAGCATGAGGGAAGGGGGCCCCGTTCCCGCCGCCCCGCCGCCGGGAAACTCAGGCCCCCCTCGACGAGCTTGCATTTTGCTTCGGTCTTCAAAGGAGGGGCAACGCTTCAAAACATGGGTCACCTGGGAAACCATGGGACCAGTGATTTCACCTGCTTGGTCGTATCTACTGTGACCTGGAGAAAATGCAATTTTACACTTTCATTTCCTCGCCTTCAAAAGCTGGCCTAGTTTGTCTGCTGTGGATAAAAGAATGATAAGCCCCACTGCAAATAACATTCAAACTGCACATCTGTCACTTGAGATACTCACCACTTTCTCTCTCCCCTCACGTGCCATTCAGATTAGCTTTTAAAATTAAATGTCAAGCCACAGCATGAAAATGGAAAAGCAAGGCCTCAACTGTTCACAGGTCAAAGAAAGAAGCTAAAAGCATCAGTGTAGCTGCCCTGCATCTTCCAAAAACCTTGGCACGGGCTTACTGCCCTCTTGTATGTACAGTGGCCAAACACCTGTCAGAGAGAGATGGGGGGCAGGTCCGTCTTCCTAACAAAGTCCATTTTCCGAAAAGTATTCTGAATATTTTCAAGCCAGGCTAAATGCAGCAAAGAAACAGACCATGGAAACTGAAAGGCCTTGGTAATAGCGTATTTTATATTTTGCTGTATGAAAAACATGTTCATTTCTCTAGTGATCAGACATGTGCTACAGAACAGACTTGACTCTGTTTGTGGAGACTGCATGTGACCGCCGATCCTGACCGGGAGCTGCATTTACGTCACCCCTACCCCACCCCCGCCCCCCAGCTGTCATCAACCTGAGGATGCAAGTGGATCTTTACCCAAATTCAAGTTAAGTTTGGATTCTCGGGTGTGATTTCCAGAGTGTGAGACATTCCTGAGGAAATTGTTCCTTTCTCAGCAACCTTTATCCCCCCATCATTTAATCCCCTGTACCTTCAAAGCAGGCTTCTCCCAGCAGGCACCAGAAGAAAATAAATCCCTTTGCATCAGAGACAGTCACCTGTTTAATAACGTTCATCCTTCCTTGTTCTTAAGGCAAAAATTCAGGTTTGTGTTTGACCACTGCACCCAAGTGCACAGCTTCTCAGACTTTTTTTAGTATTTATTTTTATTTATTTATTTATGTATTTTGGCTGTGTCGGGTCTCAGTTGCGGTTCGCAGGATCTTTCGTTGCTGCGCGCAGGCTTGTCTCTAGTTGTGGCATGGGGGCTCCAGATCGCGTGGGCTCTGTAGTCTGTGGCAGGCGGGCTTAGTTGCCCCTCGGCATGTGGAATCTTAGTTACCACTAGAGATTGAACCCATGTCGCCTGCATTGGAAGGCGGATTCTCAACCACTGGACCACCAGGGAAGTCCCTAGACTTTTGTTTTTTTTAATTCGTAAGAATACCACAAAAAGCAACAGTCATGGAATACAAGGGGGTTCTGGGGGGTTCCCAGCGTTCTGCTCCTGGCCCTGGGTGCTGGTCACACAAGTGTGTACGTTTTGTGAGAATTCACCAAGCTGTACATGTCTCCATATGAATGATATACTCCAAGCCTTAGCTTCTTCACTTGTAAAATGGGGTTATAAATCTCTATTCCATAGGCTTGCTGTTTATCAAAAGCGTTGTTTCTTGTTGATTAAAAGAATGTCAAGTGCCCTGCGCATGAGAACGTTCAGTAAAGGTCACCTCCCCTTTTCCCCTCGTCACAATCTTATTCTGGGGACTAGGGTGCTATCCCCAGAAGGATAGAGGTTGCCTCCCTCCCCTGACACCTTCCCTCCCCTTCACTTACCTTCATGCCAAAGGTAAATATGGTAATGACGATTTTGAAGATCAGCGCCAGGGCCAGCTGCCACATGGCCGTGTAAACCCCGACCCCGGCCGGGCGGTCGGGGATGTCGTCCACGGGTCGCGTCATGTTGGGGTCATTGATGTAGTCACAGAGCTGGGAGGACTCGAGGGCCCCGCAGTCATTGAAGAGCTCGGATATGAGCTCGCTCGTGCTGCGGCGCGTGTAGGGGTTGGGGTAGGCGACGATGGCAGTGATGGCGGTCACCGCAATGACCTCCAGCACCGGGTACTTCCCCAGCTTGGTGGTTTTGCGCCTCCTGCACCAGGCGATGTTGCAGCGGATGAAGAGGGTTCCCCACAAGCCCCCGAAGACCCCAAGCAGGATGAAGGGGAAGAGCTCGGCCATGTACCAGGGCGTGTGATACTCCACGTAGAAGAGGACGAGGCGGCTGTTCCCAAAGGGATTGATGGATCGCAGCGTGAAGGCTGCCACCAGGGCCGCAAAAAAGGACCGCCACAAAGTCTTTAAGGGAAAGTAGTAGCTGACCTGCGACCAACGAACAGGTGGAAAATCAGAGACTGGCGGAAGAAAGAGCTGCCCAGAGCCCCAGCCCCTGATCAGCAGCCACCTGCTGGCATAGGCCACAAAGTCACACTCAAGACCAAAGATGGGCACTTCCTCAACCTAGGTGTGAGTATGGCCCAAATGCACTAACAAAGATACTTAAAGGACTCTATGTCTAAAATTGGAACGGATGCTAGTCAAGGTGTGTTTGAGCTATTTTTTAAGAGAAATGAGAACACTTCATCATAATTCTGTTTATGGCACAGAGACCCTCCTAAAAGAAAAGAAACCTCTGATTTGATTCTCCAGACAACAGATCATGGGTTGAAACCCCTGGCCCAGCAAACGTACCTGGAGGGCACGTGAGTTAAGAACGGTTTGTACATTTTTAAATGGGTGGGGGAAGAGAGAATTATTTTGTGACATGTGAAATATTCAAAAGAACAAGACTTAGTGACAAGTGGTAATGATATAAAATCCAAACTTCAGCATCCATAGGGAAGGTCTTGTGGGAAGGCAGCCACGCCGCGCACGCACGTGTTGTCTGCGGCGCCTTCCACGCTACAAGGGCAGAGCCCAGTGGTTGCGACCGAGCCCTGAGACCCGCAAAGCCTAAAATATTTGCTACCTGGCCCTTTAGAGACAACGTGGGCCAACTGCTGGACTAGATCCATTTGCGTTGCAAAACATAAAAATGCTTCATTGTGTTGTTTATGAAAACGAGAGAGGAGACTGCAAATCTCCCCCAGAAATCACACTGGCAAGTTTTCAACAGGACTTGAAAACACGTATTTCATGGCGAACACTGCGGCTCCTTAATGAGCTGCAGGAATCTCTCAATCCTCCTTCGCATCTAGTCCTCAGAGGGCTAGAGAGGGAAGCCTCCTGCCGCCCCGAACCCCCATGTGTTCCTCGGCGCTCAGAACCACGGGGCCCTCCAGAGCCCACGCTCACCTCTTCCAGACTGAAAAGCACACCCCCGATCGGAGCACCAAAGGCGACAGAGACCCCAGCAGCGGCCGCAGCTGACAGCACCTGCGAAGCAAAGAGCTCCCCGTCAGCCCGAGGCCTTTCCGGCAAATCAGCGGGTACTGGTGAGCCCGGAGAGGGTGGGAGGGCGCTTCATCCTGCACCTGCTCACCTCGCGCCTCTTGCCCTCGTTCTTGCTGTACTTGGAGAAGAGGCTGCTGAAGAAGTTGCCACAGCAGCATGCCACGTGCACCAGCGGCCCTTCCTTGCCAAGGCTCAGGCCCGAGGACACCACCAGCACCAGGGTGACAGTCTTGATCAGCAGGGTCCACTTGCCCAAGTAGCCCCTGATGATGAAGCCACTCAAGATGGTCTTTATCTGAAACACAGGATGGAGAACGATAGGGAGTGAGCCGCTTCAGCGCCACGGCTAGGAAAGTAACCTCTCCCTCCTCTGAGAAGCATCTTTCAAACTGAGATTCACTAAATCATATGGAGGACAGGCTGCTTTAGTTGTTAATTTAGCTATAATTTTATATTGAGAATTTATATTAACGCCTAATTTTATATATTAATGGAACCCTGAAACAATTTCAATGCATAGTAAATCTTACTAATTCCGAGAGTAATGAGAGATCATAACGAGGACTGAGTAAGTAATTATCAGTCTCATTTTATTTATGGCATTTATCCTGTGCATTTTACCCTCTGTTGTGTTGAAAATTGATTTTAACTGTTCTGTATCTATTGATTTTAACTGTTAATTTTTCACTACTGAAAGATGGCCAAGATAAAGGGACATCTGGCTGGCTATGTGACAAAGCAAATACAACAAAATATCAATTGAACTTTAGATCAGGGCCGGCAAACTATGGCCCATGGGCCAAATCCAGCCCACGGCCTGTTGTGTATGACACACGAGCTAAGAGGGCTTTTAATGTTTTTAAATGTAATATGTAAACAAGACTACCGGTCTTTTAGTGAGAATAGTTCCTCAATTTTGCCTCTTGACTCACAAAGCCCAAAATATTGACTCTCTGCCCTTTATCGGAAAAGTCTGCCAACCCCTGATGCAGGCCAGGGGTATATGGGTGCTCAATTATTTCGACTTTCCTGTATGTTTGAAAATATTCTTAATACAATATTGGAAAAAGAAGATGCTCAACATTCTAATAACGCACCTCTGGGGGATGTAAGGGTATCTGAATCCACGGCAACCCCTTCCCTTCCGTTGAATCTTGCCCCCTGGTACTGAAAAGTACTTTGACTACAGGTGGAGCTGCCTCGTGCTCCACTTTCAGACCTGCAACTGTTTTGTAAATGCCAAATAATGGCTTTCTCCCTAAATGTGCACGTGAATTTGCATAACGCTTTTAGAATTCAACGGGGTGCCCATCTCAGTGATTAACTTCATCTACTGGAGTCCTCTTCCCCCAAAACAGGGTTCTTCTGGATACGGAAGCATCACCAATGGGTAAGAAACATTTTACCTTCAACCTCTCCTGCGACTGGCTGAAATGGAGTGAATGTTTACTGCCCAGCTAGCAATTTACAAGCCTGTAATCAGAGATTTATTAGACAGTGAGTGAGTCAGCTAATGAAATTCTTGGTCAGTATCCGTTTTCCCATTGTATAATACATAATGGGACAGTCTCAGCTCTTGTCACCGTCAGGATGTTTACATAACGTCAAAGAGCCTCCTAGTGGGCGCCAAGAAATCAGTTTCTCAAATAGCTATTACTGTTCTCCACCGGCGCTCTGTGGCATCACCTGGAGAATTAGGCACCAGTGAGGACGAGTTATCCCCCCACCCCGAGATCTGATGTAACTCGTCTGAGGTGTATCCTGGGCATAGGAGGTTTACAGCCTCCCCAGGTGATTCTAAAATGCAGTCCAGTAGAGAAGCACTGCTCTCGTCCTGAGAAGAGCAGTCCAGGTATTCCTAATTACTCAATATTTAAGGGAGGTCCTGAAACACTCTTTGGCATCATGTCACCTGTGATGATTTGGAGAGGGTCGTGAAGTGAACTAATCCTAGCAATTTTACAGGGGTGTGACTGGACCATTTCCATCTCAGGAATTCTTGATAGAGATCTGTTTCTTAATTCAAGGAGGAAGACCAACAGTGAGTGAGCGTGTGGGCATCCGTTCTAAAGAACTCACTAAGATCCTTCCTAGAGAACACGAGTGAGGTCTTCCAGCTCTACAATCAGATGGTATTTCTTGAACTAGCCTTTAACTAAAGGCAGACAAACTAGCGGTGGTTAAACTGGTCTTTAACTAGTGCTAGTGGGCCTATTTGAGCCTGTGCTCTGGGGATCTCAGATCCCTTTATTTAAGGGACGTTTTAGTATGCCTGCCACAATCCTGCCCTTTTGTGTTGCCTAGAATAAAATTATCTATAAGTTTTTGTCAGTTAGTTAATGTGGATTTGGACCCCAGGGTACAGTTGAAGAGCGTAATACCATTTAGAAAATTACAAGCATCTAAATTACCTGAGCCTTTGCCAGCCATGACATGTGGTGAATTGAACAATGTAAGAGGTATTTTGTAATTCTCTAAAATGACTTTATAAAATTGTCATGATCAAATTAGGGACTAAAGAAGGCAAATTCATTCCCAGTAGATGCCAAAATCCAATCGCTTGCTTTAATTTGGATCAACAGAGACTGAGTCAAGCAGGGCTTTAGGGCGATGTATTGCAGCACATTTGTGACTTGATGGTGGTAACTTTAAAACCTCTCTGGCAAATAAATATTTGTGAGAGAGTTCACATTGTATAGAACTGAAACATCAACTCAAAGTAAGTTCTAGGGGGGCATGATTACTTTTTTTTTCTTTATTTTATTTATTTGGCTGCGTTGGGTCTTCATTGCTGCGTGCGGGCTTTCTCTAGTTGCGGCAAGCGGGGGTTACTCTTTGTTGCGGTGTGCGGGCTTCTCATTGCTGTGGCTTCTCTTGTTGCGGAGCATGGGTTCTAGGCGCATGGGCTTCAGTAGTTGTGGCCCGCGGGCTCAGTAGTTGTGGCTCGCGGGCTCTAGAGCACAGGCTCAGTAGTTGTGGTGCACGGGCTTAGCTGCTCCGCGGCATGTGGGATCTTCCCGGACCAGGGCTCGAACCCGTGTACCCTGCACTGGCAGGTAGATTCTTAACCACTGCACCAGCAGGCAAGTCCCTAGGAGGACATGATTTCTTATACGGTCCACAGTGGTTCTATGAATGAAGCAGATAGTAGTAGAGTCATCCTTGCCCAGTTCGCTCTAAGTTCTGAAGCCCAAGAACTAGTGTGCACTTTTAAATGTGCTTTGTAGAGCTAATACAAGAGCATTTATTACACAGAAAAGAAATGGTCTCTAAATTTGTATTTTTTTTAATGTTTCAAAGGAGTTTTTGACACTGGCTGGGACCTGGGACCCTTTGCTGCAGTGCTGCAATGCTTGCACCTGGACAAACACCTAGCAACAAAATACAAAGAAAGTATAAGGGACTAAAAGTAACTGCATGCATGCCCAGTTGGGGCAAATTCTGGACAACAAGGTACAAAGAGACCAAAAAGCCCCACTGCCACTTCTGAAGAGCCGGGAGCAAAAGCAGGGCACTGCGCATGCCCCCTGCACTCAACACCACCAAAGGGGTGGGCAGACCCCCTAAGCCTCCCCTCCGGCCGGACCCCTGGACACACCCCTCCCCTCACCGCATATCAGGAACCAGCTCGCCCTGCCCCCCAGCAAGTAGGCCAGCAAGGGCACCTGTACTTGTTCTCCCTCCCCGCCTGCTACAGCTCGGGCCCCAATAAAGCCTTGCCTGAATTTCTTGCCTGGCCTCTGATCACTTTCTATTGATTAAGGAGGTCAAGAACCCTGGTCAGTAACGCTGTCATCCAAAGTAATCTAAATGTTTCAGAAGCAAACATTATAAAGGATGAGTGATTTTTTTTTTTTTTTTGCAGTACGCAGGCCTCTCATTGCTGTGGCCTCTCCCATTGTGGAGCACAGGCTCCGAACGCGCAGGCTCAGCGGCCATGGCTCACGGGCCCAGCTGCTCCCCGGCATGTGGGATCTTCCCGGACCGGGACACGAACCCGCGTCCCCTGCATCGGCAGGCGGACTCTCAACCACTGCGCCACCAGGGAAGCCCGGATGAGTGATTTTTAAACTGTTCAGAAGTGCACTGCATTCAAAGTTTGTTCCGACACTGCCGATCACCTCCTACGATGGGAAGTTTATTTTCTAAAGATCTCATTTAGTATCTTTCCTGAAGTGAAGAATAGCCCTGTATCTCAAACTGAGTAGAGCTGTTTGCATGGTCTGTTGGGTTTTAACTGGAAGGACATCCTTTATATCCAGGAACTACTTATTTGCACTTACTTTTCACTCTGCCCCTCTCCTCCAAGAACTGGGGTAGGTATTGCACCCTTAGGTTAGGAATTTCAAGCTCTACTATAATAATAGGGAAAATTTTCTACTACTGAGTCATAATAACCAAAGCTTAATTATGAAATCTCCATTGGGCTCCTGGTACTTGAAAAGATTATTGTGAACTCTTTTATAAATAGAGACATGAACCTGTTACATATTATATACGGCTGAAAGCATGTTCATGTACCCACTACCAAGTTTAGGACAGAAGAGCAGGTACCTTTGAAAGCCCTGTTTGCTTCCTCAGTGGAACCTTCCTCCTCCCGCCTCCAATCATTCCCTTGCCTTTCTTTATAGCTTTAGCACATATGTATATCACTATACAGTATGCTTGTTTCATTTTGGCTGTTTTAGGGACTCTACATAAATAGATTCATACTTTATTTAGATATTCTTCTGCAACTTACTTTTTTCACTTGATACCGCTTTTATGAGTTTTATCCATGTCAGTGTGTTCCTTGTGCTTTGTCACACGGGAAACAATGCTCAACTCAGTAGTTTATTCCTTTTGAGTTCAGCTGTCACAAATAAAGATGCCCGCTTTGGACGAAGACCAGGTCCAGCCAGCCCCTCCCAGATAGAGTTCCCTGTCTGTCTAAGAGCTGAGCCACGCACCTCTGGTTCTTGGAAGGGGAAGATGGGATTGCCCCCACATCTTTTATTGCTGCTTTAAATTCCCCACCAGTTCCCTACTGGCCATCTCCTTATTTTGATAGGCGGCTGGAGTCCAAAAGCGCGTGCTGTTGGGCATTGCGATCAGAAACCGAGATGCCAACAGTAATCTGTTCTTTTTAGTGTCCCAGGTGCCTTCGGTCTTCGATATCCAATAAAACGCAGTCAGTTCTGCCTGAACACTTGTTTGGAAAACCCAAATTTGTTCCAGTGTGATTCATGCAGTCAGGGCAGAACTTGAGCATAATGCCAATTTCGCATCTGTTTCTGCACAATTTCATCTGGGAGAAACACAAGGCGGAAAACTGCAGCTGCGAATCGAGCCGTGCAGGGCTACACAAAATGCACACAGGCACACGTCTCAGACGACTCCCAGCTCACGCATGCACTAGGGGAGTATTCACACATTTCTTAACCATTTAACGTGTGTCTAACTCTGCTACTGCTTTTATGAGGTTCCTGTCTTTTTCATGTGTCACCAGTGAAGTTTCTGAGTGCTGTGCCCCTCGCCCCATCTTCCCCACAAGCTCTGTGGTTTTGATGATGCAGTTTTGTGATTTTTAGGAATGCATATGGTGCCTTAGAGCAGCAGTGGCTGTACCGAGGAAACAGGATGGTATTGCAGCTTATTTTTCAGGCTCCTGCAGCAACACGCTCATATAAACCATCCAAAGTTCAGCATGAAATAGTCTTTTTTTTTTTTAATCTTTTCCTGGATCAAGACAATGTTGAGCTTTCCTTTCGATGATCCTTTAATTACCCCAGCCCTTTGCATGAACTGCCCAGACCAGCGGCGGTGCTGGCGACACCACCAAAGAGTGTGGGTGCACTGCCATGACCGCTCACATCTTTATCAACTCGGCATCTCCACCGTCTATGGGCGCTGCTGAAGCACCGACGTGAAGGAGAATGGAACAGCAATGATTAGAATGATCATCTAAGTGCTTTTAAAATGATTTCTGGCTAAAAGTTTTACTATGTGGGTTTTTCGGGAATTTGCTCAAGCATCGTTATTCTAACCCAGCAGATCTCCTTGGTTTGAAGTTTGGTCTTGGGCATTCCTCCTGGTCGATGAGGTCACTTCCCTCATACTCTGGTTACAAGAAAGTGCTGAAAAATATTTATAAGAACACTAAACTCACAAGGGTGCATTCACGGCGCATGTACTGAACGTGGAATTCATTTTTTAAAGATTGCTATTACCCTGTCACCAGAAGAGCAAAACGTGGCGAGGGAGTTTACTCATCAGTAAGCTTTCTGAGCAGTAAACCTCCACCGTTGTCCTCTTTCACGTTCCATCATAGACGCACTTATGAGTTACTAGAGTGCCACGTTTGTGTGTGTGGTTGATGGACTCTGACTCCACAGGCTTTAAGGGTTATGCCTGGTTTGTAAAGACAAGAATTTGAGCAGCTGAGAAGCAACAGAGCATAAAGCCAGACAGCTGGATTCGACTCCCAGCTCACCGGCTTAGTGACCTTGGGCAAGTTACTTAACCTCTCTGTGCTTCAGTTTCCCCAACCGTCAAATGAAGAATAACAGTACCTACCTCATAGGCTCCCTGTGAGGACTAAATGAGTGAACAGATGTCCAATGCTTGGAACCGTGCTTAGCACAGAAGTACCACGTAAACATTTGCTATTCTTATTATTGGCACAAAAGAAATTCATTCAGCCCCCACTCACCTCGGGTATACCAGAGCCACAGGCGTATGGTGCAAATACTCGTACCAGGGAGACGGCCAAAAACGCAAACAGCAACGCCCACAGGATGTACATTAGGTAATTCAAAATGTAAGCGCTGGCACCCTAAACAAGACACAGAACAAGAAAGAACACGTGAGCCACCGCAGAACCGAGCGACGCACCTGCCCCTCCGCCAGGCAGCTTCTCTCCGGGTCCTGTGTCAGCGAAGAGGCAGGGTTGGCTTTATCAGCTGCTGCTATTGCTACAGTCGGTTCACACACACAGCGCTGGCTGCTTCTCCGGGAGCTGTGTACACACACCTTCTACCAGGTGAGATCTCAGCAGTCATAGAAACTGTGAATGAGGCTTGGTTTTAATGGCTCCGGGCCCTCAAGTTAATGAAAGGTGTAAGAGAAAATTCTGCCTTCGAGCCCCGGGAAGGTTTGTTTGGTCTCGTGTATGGTGGATCAGCCTCTTTGCTTTCATGAAGGCCACATCCGTGCCGCAGCACGCAGCTGCCCTGCCAATGAGGAAGTGTGGGAACTGCATTTCAGAATACCGCTACCCAGATGTGGTCCCTGGACCTGGGCGTGGGCTGGAAATGCAGAGTCTCAGGCCCCGCCCCAATAGTTCAAATTATCTGATGTGTGGGGAACATTTTCTGAACCAAACACACAGTCTGAGGTCTCTGAGGCTGAGGACCTGGTCTGTGGGCAGAGACCACAATTCTCCAGGCCTCAGCTTCTTGCCACCATCTGGATGCCGCACGTGATGGAGAGGGAAAGTGAGGGCACCTACAAGCCAGGCTGTGGGCACGGCTACACGTGTGCCTGTAAAATGCAAAAACATGCTCCACGAGATGGCTCTAGCCTTAACAATCACAGATATTCACACCCTATGTGGTGAGAAATCAGACAGAGAAATACATTTCACCTAGTGAAAAATGGACTTTTTTGAGACTAAAAATAACGTCTCACCCTTACTAACAGTAATTCTTTGAATCAAAGTATAAATCTTAGAAATGGCTGAAAAGCTAGACGGCCATATTTCCCCCCAAAATAGGAGAGAAGAAATCAAACATGGCGCCCAGCCAATTCTGCCTGCCCACCTCCATCAACTCAAGTAGAGAATTTATTTTTGTATTTTTGGAAGTAATGGAGAGCACTGAGAATGTGTGAGATTTCAAGATCCCGGTCTACTTCTGAGATTTGAAGGAATTAATTTTCAACTCCACTGAGAAAGAGGTTTAGCAAATGGCAAAGTGCATTCCAAATGTCTTCAGCTGCATTAAGTCAATCGGGCAAGAGAGCGGGAGAGGGAAGAGGAGAATAAAGGGATCACATCTATCTTCCAAGAACACTTCTAGCTTGAATGGTCCTCACATTGCCCCTAATGTGAATCGTTCCAACCTAACTCCCCCTCACCTGGGCTTCTGATCTGTTGATGACCCACAGTCATTGTGGTAACCACTGAATTCGGTTAGAAACTAACCCTTTTCCCCAGCTAAGATGTGTATGTGGATCTGAAGCTTGGAGTGCCATGAAGGCAAGCAACAGGTCTGTGCTTCACTGCTACATCCCCTGGGCCTGGGATATTCCCATCACAGAAGGCCCACAAACATCCTCTGTAACGTGCTCCTAAGATGCACTGGAAGATGGTAACTTAATCCACAATGAGCCAGCACTTCACACCTGTTAGGAGGGCTATAATCCAAACCAGATAACAACTGGGGTCGGTGAGGATGTGGGGAAACTGGAACCCACATACACTGCTGCTGGAGTCTCAAGTGGTGCAGCCACTCTGGAAGAGAGTCTGGCAGCTCCTCAAAAGGTTAAATATAGAGTTGCCATGTGACCCAGCAATTCCCCTCCTAGGTATCTACCCAAAAGAAATGAAAACATATGTCCACACAAAAACCTGTAGACAAACGTTCAAAGCAAAATCATTCATAATAGCCCAAAAGTGGAAGCAACCCATGTTACTCAGCTGATGAGTGGAGAAATGAAATGTGCTCTATCCAGACAATGGAATGTTATTTGGCCATGAAAAGGAATAAAGTACCAATCTATGGTATGACACGAACGAATCTGGAAGACATTACGCTAAGTGAATGAAGCCAGACACAAAAGTCCACAGGGGCTTCCCTGGTGGCGCAGTGGTTGAGAGTCCACCTGCCGATATAGGGGATGCGGGTTTGTGCCCCGGTCCAGGAAGATCCCACATGCCGCGGAGCGGCTGGGCCCGTGAGCCCTGGCCGCTGAGCCTGCGCGTCCGGAGCCTGTACTCCCCAATGGGAGAGGCCACAACAGTGAGAGGCCCACGTACAGCAAAAAAAAAAAAGTCCACGGACTGTATGATTCCATTTACATGAAATGTCCAGAACAGGGAAATCTGCAGACACAAGAAAGTAGATTCGTGGTTGCCTAGGACTGGCAGACTTGGGGGGAAATGGGGAGTGACTGCCGTTCCGTACAAGCATTCTTTGGGGGCGATGAAAATGTTCTAGACATTCACAGAAAGACAGACAAGATGAAAAGGCAGAGGGCTATGTACCAGATGAAGGAACAAAATAAAACCCCAGAAAAACAACTAAATGAAGTGGAGATAGGCAACCTTCCAGAAAAATAATTCAGAATAATGATAGTGAAGATGATCCAGGACTTTGGAAAAAGAATGGAGGCAAAGATCGAGAAGATGCAAGAAATGTTTAACAAAGACCTAGAAGCATTAAAGAACAAACAGAGATGAACAATACAATAACTAAAATGAAAAATACACTAGAGGGAATCAATAGCAGAATAACTGAGGCCGGAGACAGGTAAGTGACCTGGAAGACAGAATGGTGGAATTCACTGCTGCAGAACAGAATAAAGAAAAAAGAATGAAAAGAAATGAAGACAGCCTAAGAAACATCTGGGACAACATTAAAGGCAACAACATTCGCATTATAGGGGACCTAGAAGGAGAAGAGAGAGAGAAAGGACCAGAGAAAATATTTGAAGAGATTATAGTTGAAACTTCCCTAACATGGTAAAGGAAATAGCCACCCAAGTCCAGGAAGCGCACCGAGTCCCATATAGGATAAACCCAAGCAGAAACACGCCAAGACACATAGTAATCAAATTGGCAAAAATTAAACACAAAGAAAAATTATTGAAAGCAGTAAGGGAAAAAGGAAAAATAACATACAAGGGAACTCCCATAAGGTTAACAGCTGATTTCTCAGCAGAAACTCTACAAGCCAGAAGGAAGTGGCATGATAAAGTGACGAAAGGGAAGAACCTACAACCAAGATTACTCTACCCAGCAAGGATCTCATTCAAATTCAACAGAGAAATTAAAAGCCTTACAGACAAGCAAAAGCTAACAGGATTCAGCACCACCAAACCATCTACAAAAAATGCTAAAGAAACTTCTCTAAGTCGGAAACAGAAGAGAAGAAAAGGACCTATGAAAACAAACCAAAACAGTTAAGAAAATGGTAATAGGAACATATATATCAATAATTACCTTAAATTTGAATGGATTAAATGCTTCAACCAAAAGACACAGGCTCGCAGAATGGATACAAAAACAAGACCCATATATTTGCTGTCTACAAGAGACCCACTTCAGACCTAGACTGAAAGTGAGGGGATGGAAAAAGATATTCCATGCCAATGGAAATCAAAAGAAAGCTGGAGTAGGAATACTCATATCAGATAAAATAGACTTTAAAATAAAGAAGGTTACAAGAGACAAGGAAGGACACTACATAATGATCAAGGGATCAATCCAAGAAGAAGATATAACAATTATAAATATATATGCACCCAACACAGGAGCACCTCAATATATAAGGCAACTGCTAACAGCTATAAAAGAGGAAATCGACAGGAACACAATAATAGTGGGGGAGTTTAACACCTCACTCACACCAATGGAGATCATCCAGACAGAAAATTAATAAGGAAACAGAAGCTTTAAATGACACAATAGACCAGATAGATTTAATTGATATTTATAGGACAGCAGATTACATCCAAAAACAGCAGATTACACTTTCTTCTCAAGTGCGCACGGAACATTCTCCAGGATAGGTCACATCTTGGGTCACAAATCAAGCTTCAGTAAATTTAAGAAAACTGAAATCATATCAAGCATCTTTTCTGACCACAAGGCTATGAGATTAGAAATGAATTACAGGGAAAAAAACGTAAAAAACACAAACACATGGAGGCTAAACAAGACGTTACTAAATAACCAAGAGATCACTGAAGAAATCAAAGAGGAAATCAAAAAATACCTAGAGACAAATGACAATGAAAACACGATGATCCAAAACCTATGGGATGCAGCAAAAGAAGTTCTAAGAGGGAAGTTTATAGCTATACAAGCCTACCTCAAGAAACAAGAAAAATCTCAAATAAACAATTTAACCTCAGCTAAAGGAACCAGAGAAAGAAGAACAAACAAAACCCAAAGTTAGAAGAAGGAAAGAAATCATAAAGATCAGAGCAGAAATAAATGAAATAGAAACAAAGAAAACAACAGCAAAGATCAATAAAACTAAAAGCTGGTTCTTTGAGAAGATAAACAAAATTGATAAACCATTAGCCAGACTCATCAAGAAAAAGAGGGAGAGGACTCAAATCAATAAATTTAGAAATGAAAAAGGAGAAGTTACAACAGACACCGCAGAAATACAAAGCATCCTAAGAGACTACTAAAAGCAACTCTATGCCAAAAAAATGGAAAACCTGAAAGAAATGGACAAATTCTTAGAAAGGTATAACCTTCCAAGACTGAACCAGGAAGAAACAGAAAATACGAACAGACCAATCACAAGTAATGACATTGAAACTGTGATTAAAAGTCTTCCAACAAGACCTTCCCTGGTGGCGCAATGGTTGAGAGTCCACCTGTCGATGCAGGGGACATGGGTTCGTGCCCCGGTCCGGGAAGATCCCACATGCCGCGGAGCGGCTGGGCCCGTAGGCCATGGCTGCTGAGCCTGCGCGTCCGGAGCCTGTGCTCCGCAACGGGAGAGGCCGCGACAGTGAGAGGCCCGCGTACCGCAAAAAAAAAAAAGAAAAAAAATCTTCCAACAAACAAAAGTCCAGGACCAGATGGCTTCACAGGTGAATTCTGTCAAACACTTAGAGAAGAGCTAACACCCATCCTTCTCAAACTCTTCCAAAAAATTGCAGAGGAAGGAACACTCCCAAACTCATTCTATGAGGCCACCATCACCCTGATACCAAAACCAGACAAAGATACTACAAAAAAAGAAAATTAGAGGCCAATATCACTGATGAATATAGATACAAAAATCGTCAACAAAATACTAGCAAACAGAATCCAACAACACATTAAAAGGATCATACACCATGATCAAGTGGGAGTTATCCCAGGGATGCAAGGATTCTTCAACATATGCAAATCAATCAATGTGATACACCACATTAACAAATTGAAGAATAAAAACCATATGATCATCTCAATAGATGCAGAAAAAGCTTTTGACAAAATTCAACGCCCATTTATGATAAAATTCTCCAGAAAGTGGGCATAGAGGGAACCTACCTCAACATAATAAAGGCCATACACAACAAACCCACAGCAAACATCATTCTCAATGGTGAAACACTGAAAGCATTTCCTCTAAGATCAGGAACAAGACAAGGATGTCCACTCTCACCACTATTATTCAACATAGTTTTGGAAGTCCTAGCCACGGCAATCAGAGAAGAAAAAGAAATAAAAGGAATACAAATTGGAAAAGAAGAAGTAAAACTGTCACTGTTTGCAGATGACACGATACTATACATAGAGAATCCTAAAAATGCCACCAGAAAACTACTAGAGCTAATCAGTGAATTTGGTAAAGTTGCAGGATACAAAATTAATGCACAGAAATCTCTTGCATTCCTATACACTAATGATGAAAAATCTGAAAGATAAATTAAGGAAACACTCCCATTTACCACTGCAACAAAAAGAATAAAATACCTAGGAATAAACCTTCCTAGGGAGACAAAAGACCTGTATGCAGGAAACTATAAGACACTGATGAAAGAAATTAAAGATACCAACAGATGGAGAGATATACCATGTTCTTGGATTGGAAGAATCAATACTGTGAACATGACTGTACTACCCAAAGCAATCTACAGATTCAATGCAATCCCTATCAAACTACCAATGGCATTTTTTATGGAACTAGAACAAATCATCTTAAAATTTGTACGGAGACACAAAAGACCCCGAATAGCCAAAGCAGTCTTGAGGGAAAAAAACGGAGCTGGAGGAATCAGACTCCCTGACTTCAGACTATGCTACAGTAATCAAGACAATATGGTACTGGCACAAAAACAGAAACATAGATCAATGGAACAAGATAGAAAGCCCAGAGGTAAACCCGTGCACCTATGATCAACTAATCTATGACAAAGGAGGCAAGGATATGCAATGGAGAAAAGACAATCTCTTCAATAAGTGGTGCTGGGAAAACTGGACAGCTACATGTAAAAGAATGAAATTAGAACACTCCCTAACACCATACACAAAAATAAACTCAAAATGGATTAGAGACCTAAATGTAAGTCCAGACACTATAAAACTCTTAGAGGAAAACACAGGAAGAACACTCTTTGACATAAATCACAGTAAGATCTTTTTTGATCCACCTCCTAGAGTAATGGAAATAAAAACAAAAATAAACAAATGGGACCTAATGAAACTTAAAAGCTTTTGCACAGCAAAGGAAACAAGACAAAAAGACAACCCTCAGAATGGGAGAAAATATTTGCAAACGAATCAATGGACAAAGGATTAATCTCCAAAATATATAAACAGCTCATGCAGCTCAATATTAAAGAAACAAACAACCCAATCCAAAAATGGGCAGAAGACCTAAATAGACATTTCTCCAAAGAAGACATACAGGTGGCCAAGAAGCACATGAAAAGCTGCTCAACATCACTAATTATTAGAGAAATGCAAATCAAAACTACAATGAGGTATCACATCACACCAGTTAGAATGGGCATCATCAGAAAATCTACAAACAACAAATGCTGGAGAGGGTGTGGAGAAAAGGGAACCCTCTTGCACTGTGGGTGGGAATGTAAATTGATACAGCCAGTATGGAGAACAGTATGGAGGTTCCTTAAAAAACTAAAAATAGAATTACCATATGATCCAGCAATCCAACTACTAGGCATATACCCAGAGAAAACAATAATGCAAAAAGACACATGCACCCCAATGTTCATTGCAGCACTATTTACAACAGCCAGGTCATGGAAGCAACCTAAATGCCCACTGACAGAGGAATAGATAAAGAAGTTGTGGTACATATATACAATGCAATATTACTCAGCCATAAAAAGGAACGAAATTGAATCATTTGTTGGGACGTGGATGGATCTAGAGACTGTCATACAGAGTGAAGTAAGTCAGAAAGAGAAATACAAATATCGTATATTAACGCATGTATGTGGAACCTAGAACAATGGTACAGATGAACCGGTTTGCAGGGCAGAAGTTGAGACACAGATGTAGAGGACAAACGTATGGACATCAGGGGGTAAAACCGCAGTGGGGTGGGGATGGTGGTGTGCTGAATTGGGCGATTGGGATTGACATGTATACACTGATGTCTATAAAACTGATGACTAATAGGAACCTGTTGTATAAAAAGAAAAAAAACAACTAATACTAAACTTTCTTTGGGTTACTTGTATGGAAATATGTTAATATAAATGTTTCAGACATTACATGAAATTCCTAAAAATCTTATATGTTCTGGTATAATGTTATAAGTCATAATTCTAGTTATTACTTTAAAATGTATATCTCAGAAATAACTAAGTTTCCTTGTCAATTGCATTATTATGAACTTTCATCAAATCTTTAACCATGGTCATTTTTAAGTCTTTTGTCATTTACAGACAGTTCTGGGTGTACCCTGATGCTTTCGCAAATATGTTCCTATAAAAGGGTTTCATATTCAAGGAATTCATGGAAAAGACTCTGAGAAGTACAGCTTTCTGGTAACTGACCATACTGCTGAACTGAATGAATAAGCATTTTCAGAACTCTAATGGAAAACTGATGAATTCATAAAAGTGCTAACAAAAGATCAAGATGAAAATAATTACATGGGACTGAGTGAACTGATGAGGATGATTATAATTTTTGCGACTTTCTGTTTGAATGAAAAATAAATGTTAAAAAAAAAAAGTTCTAAAATTCGATCGGGGTGATGCGGCACAACTCTGTGAATATCCTAAAAGCCACCGCATTGTACCCGTTAATGGGTACACCCCACGGAGTATGGATCATGTCTCACTAAAGCTGTTATTAAAAAACAGTAACATCTTTTCTTCTCAATCAGAAGGGATAAAAATCAACCCTATTTCTTCAGCATGATCAAGAGATCACTCTCAGTAAGAAAAATAAAGCCAAACAAAAGGCTTTAAAGAAAATACATACATCGTGCACATGAAATAGTGGGAAAGGATTTTCCAAGTGAAGTTTGAACCCTAGAGCTAGGAAAAGCCAAGTGGCAAGTGGCACTCGTAGTAGCCACGACGACGGTCAGGACAGACCCTGCAAGGTGAGAGCTCGGACGTCCCCCAACACCAGCCACGGGGCTCCCAGCCAGGACCCGCCCCTGCACCCACCTCCGACTGTTTCACCAGCAGCTCCGACCACTTCTGCCACAGGGGACACTTGTCCCTGTCCTCAAACGTGGTCTCATTGGAAGTCCAGCAGCACTGCTCGTGGCTGTACCAGAAGGCGGACAGGCAGATGCCCTCCTTCAGGTCTGTCATCCAGTCGACGGCGAGATCGATGACCCCGGCCAGGGTGCCTGGAAGAAGCAGCGAGAGCCACTCAGAAGGACGGCCGGCATGGGCCAGGGTAGCACGTGCGCCCGGAGGGCCAGGCGGAGATGCCCGTGCCCCGGGCTGCCACGCACCCAGGAACCCTCTTTCTTCAGTCTTGAGGTCACCTGAGCGAGTGGCAGGGCACCAGGTGTGGCAAAAGTGGTGCCCAGCCCAGTGAGACACAAAGGCCAATGATACGCTGTCCTCGGGGGGCTTCAATAGGGTGGGAGGGAGAGACCCGCAGCACTGAGCCCACCGCAAGCCCCTGGGGCTGAGCGGCTTTCAGAACCCAGCCCTTCCGAATCTTAGAAACAGGGTACCTACACCCTATAAATCACGTAACCCCCTCAGCGGCTTCTGGGGCAGGATGCTGGGATCACACACATGAATATCCTCCAGGAAACCTGACAATTCAGACAAAATGGAGACAAAACTATTTATAACAGCCTCGTCATTGAAATAAAGTTTTCCCATCAAATGGAATCCAGCTTGAAAAATCTTACTTGTTAGAACTTTCTGGATTTTTAAAAAATTATGGATAAAGGACTGAGGAGCCACATAAGTAAATAACTACTTTAAAGGCCGATAGGAGTGGGATAAAATCGAGTGTGCAGTGGGTCAGAGAAGGCCATTTTAGGTCTCTTTCTAGAATAACCCATTCCAGTCTTTCACGAAGGCAGGGAATACTTTTGCGCTACCAAACTTTTCACACTTTTACTAGATCCTTATTACAACATCAATTCCCCGAAGGCAGCCATATGCCAGCCTCAGGCGACCCGGCCTTGCCACTCTCCTGGTTCCATCAGCAGTCGCCCACTGTTCTAGCCAGAACACCCGAATCCTCAGCAGCGCACAGGCTCTGACCACCGTTCCCACATTTCTCTCCAGGCGCCTCTCTCTCCATCACGAATCCCACACCCTGCCCACACTGTGTTCCTTGGCACACCAGGCCCTCCTCTCTGCACCACCTCAGATAGCACTGTCCTCCCCCAACCCGCCAAGCTCCTATTTATCTTCCAGATGCTGGCATTTATATCACCTCCTTCAGGAAGCCTTCCCTGATTTCCTAAGTCTGGGCTAAGTATACTTCCCAGGCACTCCCCATCACCATACCTATCACATCCTGATATGATCAGTATTTATATATATGTGTATACACACACACACACCCCTCACATGCACACACACACACTCCAACTAGTCTATAAGGGTGGGGGGAGTCTCTTGTCTGGTTTGTGTGCCACGGTGGGGATCAAGCCAGGTGTCTAGACCCTGTGTCCCCTTTAAGTGGGCAAGGGCCATTGTATTCACGTCAGGTACATAGCTGGAACTATATATCCATGTTGAATGAATGAGAGCAACAAACGAATGAAAATCAGGAAACTCAGGTCCATCCATTCACTCAAGGGCTATTTATTGAGCACCTACGTACTACGTGCCACGTACTGTTCCACACCCTGGGGTACAGCAGTGAACAAAGCAAACTCAGGTCCCTGCCTTCGTGGAATCTCAGCTTGTACGAGAAGACACTAGATTGAATAAGTAAGTAAATGAGGGGCTCCAACAGAAGGTGGTAGGTGCTAGAGAGGAGAATACAGCACGTTCCAATGGCAGCCATTTCCTACAATGGTGCAGGAGAACAGTCGGACACGTCCTCAAAAAGTTAAACAAGGGGGTTTCCCTGGTGGCGCAGTGGTTGAGAGTCCGCCTGCCGACACAGGGGACATGGGTTCGCGCCCCGGTCCGGGAAGATCCCACATGCCGCAGAGCGGCTGGGCCCGTGAGCCATGGCCGCTGAGCCTGCGCGTCCGGAGCCTGTTCTCCACAACGGGAGAGGCCACAACAGTGAGAGGCCCGCGTATTACCAAAAAAAAAAAAAAAAAAAGTTAAACAAGGAGTCACCACCTGACCAAACACTTCCATTCCTAGGCATCTGCCCACGAGAAATGAAAACATACACCCAACACAAGACATGTACGCAAATGTTCACAACTGCATATTCACAGAAGCCAAAGAGTGGAAACAACCCATATGCCCATCAATTGCTGAATGGAGAAACAAAATGTGGTCCACCTACAATGGCAACCAAAAGGAATGAAGTGCTGACACATGTGACAGCATGGATGAACCTTGGAAACGTTATGCTGTAAAAGAAGCCAGTCACAAAAGACCATATATTGTATGCTTCCATTTTATGAAACGTCCAGAGTAGGCAAATTTACAGAGACAGCAAGTAGATTAGCGGTTGCCCAGGACTGAGCGGAGGCTAGGGACACTGGGGCTGATAGCTAAAGGGTAGGAAGGTTCTTTGGGAGCTGATGAAAATGTTCTAAAATTGGCCTTGGTGATGTTGCAAAACTCTGTGAGTACACTAAAAACCACCAAGTTGTACACTTTAACTAGGTGAACTGTACGGTATGTGAGTTATATCTCAATAAAGCTGTTACGTACACACACACATACATACATATAGTGGGCGAGGGCGACGAGGCTCAGAGAGGGAGACGTGCTTTTAGAAAAGGTGGTCAGAGAACACCTCAAGCAGAAGATGACATTGGAACAAAAACTGCCTTGTGTGGAACAACAGCGACACCCAGTGGTGGCTCCTGGTTAACGCCCTGCAGAGGAGCCGCAGCTTGGGCGTCGGAATATAATGTCTGGGCTGCCAATACGGAGGTGACTGGCAAGATAGTGGGACCCCTGGGGCTCGCCACTGGGGAACGGGAAGGTGAATGGGGCAGTTTTCTGGCTTTTCCTTCATCCAGATCAAAAGAACACTTTCGCCACCTTCACTGCCAAGATCATCTTTTTCTTGCCTCCCTCCTATATTCATCTGCTGATGTGACCATGGGATCGCCCTTCTCCAGCAGTCCTCACCCCTGGCTGCATATTAAAATCACAGGGGAAAGGGGGCTTTACTCAATGCTAGGGTGTCATCTCCAGGGAGCTACTATTTAATTGAAGCCTGGGCAGCAGCATTTTTTTTTAATTCCCCAGCTGATTCTTCCTGAAAGAACTGATGGAAATCGGATTAACAGTGAAGCCCGATGGTCGGTATCTGACTTGTTAAAGACAGCCCGACAGGGCTCTGAGATCAGTTGATAAATCTATACTGTGTGACTCCAGCAGGAAGCCAAGACATCTACTCTGATTCCTTCATTTCCCGTATTCATCCCTCCTTCCCAGGAGCCAAGAATAACACAGGGTACAGTTTTATAAATCTATTCTAAAGAAAGACATCAAAGTTCGCAGCAAACTACCCTCTCCGCCCTCTCCCCCCCACCTACCTTTAAAGGACTTCATAGAGCCTAATGAATGGGTGGCAAAACGCCATATGTCCATGAACTCGAATTCCCTCCCAGCACTGCTGCCAATATATACCGGGAGCGCCACTGGGAGGGGAAGGACAGGATGGGCGGAATGGGTGGGTAGCTGCTGTGGCCGGAAGGAGAGGACTGCCCCTTCAGCACTCTCCTGGGCCCTTTAGGACATGCCAGGCAGAGGGAGCCCCTCCCCGGCAACCAGGCCCCTCTTACCACTGTAGATGTAACGAGTGACAGGGCAGCCAGAAATCAAAGTCCTCTAATCACAAAATTTTACCCTATGCCCCGCAGGTGCTCTGCGAGTACGTACTATATTCAACCTGTATCACACAGCCATTCTCTGATCAGTCCTATAAGCAGAACTAGCGTGTTACTACAGGCAGGGGGAGTTTCTTAAGGGAATCTCTTCAGCATGATCAAATTTTTTTCTCCTTAGACATTAACCTTCACAGCCTCCTAAAAGGAAGTAAGTTTCAGGAAACAATTTCCATGGAGGGCTGTGCATTTGCTATTAAAAGGGGAGGTGTCCCCTCCAGATACTCATTCATTCATTCTGGAAACAGCAACTGCTCACAAACATGGTGTTGGGATTATAAGAATGAAGGACACGGAGTCGCTGAGGGTCAGAACAACCCATGGGCTGGAGGTACCTCCCCCGGGCCTTCCTCAGACCCTGTGGTGTCTCACGTTACTGTGAGCGTCTCTCGATGTTTACAATTCATCTCAGGGCCTGCCGGTGTTAGTAAAGGCCAGTCTCATATGATGTTTTATTTTTAGAGATCAACATGTTCCCGTCCTTTCTCACCTTCTACGTGGCCAAGTACTATAGAATGTGAAATGTGTGTTTTCAATAAAATCCAGCATGGCGGTAAACCTTTCTACAGTGTGGAAAGGGCCAACCCGCCTTCTCGGTACCGCGCTCCAATGACCATACCTGGGCCTGTCCGTGCCTTGGGGTCTTTTTGCTTTACTGATGATAGATTTATGTTAAGTGTATTGTCATGTATTGTGCCCTTAGGTATTTCAAGTAACAGCCCCTTTGCCTGAAGTACAAGAGAAACACTCCACGTACCTGCCAGCAGGCCGATGAGCAGCATCACCGCCCATCCTGACCAGGCGTCCAGCAAGCTCTTGATGAACTCCCATATGGACTCCTTGCTTTTGCTGGTTATCTAGAAGCAGAAAGACATCGGAGCTGATGTGGACACACTTTCCAATTCAGGCTTCCTTCTCTGAAACTGTTTCCTCAGGAAACACGGTGATTGAGAAAACGAATATAATGAAGCAACTAGACTGCCGCTAACGTGACTCTTTCAGTTACCTAGCACAGTGGTTAAATGGGCTTTCTAGTTCACAGAGCTAGAAAGATGCCATGGTAGTCTCCAAAGAATCCAAAAAAGTTCACTTACTTAAAAAAACCTCACTAAGTGTGATGTGATCTTTGATTATTTCAAAGCCATTCTGAAGGAAGACATCACTTCGGTGTCACCGTTTTGAATACAAATCATTATTTTAGCCTAAATCGTAAGGTCTGTTCACAAAGACCCTCTTCGACAAAGACTTCAATTCCTTCTTTCATTTTCCAGGCTACATGTTAACAACAAGAACGAACTTAATTTCTTTCTCTTCCTTCCTTCCTCCCTCCCTCCCTCCCTCCCTCCTTTCTTTCCTTCCTTCCTTCCTTTATGGCTGCGTTGGGTCTTCATTGCTGTGCGCAGGCTTTCTCTAGATGTGGCGAGCGGGGGCTACTCTTCGTTGCGGTGCGCGGGCTTCTCATTGCGGTGGCTTCTCTTGTTGCGGAGCACAGGCTCTAGGCGTGCGGGCTTCAGTAGTTGTGGCTCGCGGGCTCTAGAGCGCAGGCTCAGTAGCTGTGGCACACGGGCTTAGTTGCTCCGTGGCATGTGGGATCTTCCCAGACCAGGGCTCAAACCCATGTCCCCTGCATTGGCAGGTGGATTCTTAACCACTGCGCCACCAGGGAAGTCCCAAGAACTTACTTTTTTTTTTTTTTTTTTTGCGGTACATGGGCCTCTCACTGCTGTGGCCTCTCCCGTTGCAGAGCACAGGCTCTGGACACGCAGGCTCAGCGGCCATGGCTCACGGGTCCAGCCGTTCTGCGGCATGTGCGATCCTCCCGGACCGGGGCACGAACCCGCGTCCCCTGCATCGGCAGGCGGACCCCCAACCACTGCGCCACCAGGGAAGCCCCGAACTTTCTTTTTTTAATTGAAGTATAGTTGATTTACAATGTTAATTTCAGGTGTACAGCAAAGTGATTTAGTTATACCTATATATATATATCCTTTTTCAGATTCTTTTCCATTATAGGTTATTACAAAATATTAAATATAGTTCCCTGTGCTATACAGTAGGACCTTGTTGTTTATCTACTTTATATATAATAGTGTGTATCTGTTAGTCCGAACTCCTAATTTATCCCTCCCCCACCCTCTTTCCCCTTTGGTAACCATAAATTGGTTTTCTATGTCTGTGAGTGTATTTCTGTTTTGTAAATAAGTCCACTTGTACCACTTTTTTAGATTCCACATATAAGCAATATCATATGATATTTGTCTTTCTCTGACTTACTTCACTCAGTATGATAATCTCTAGGCCCATCCATGTTGCTGCAAATGGCATTATTTCATTCTTTTTTATGGCTGAGTAATATTCCATTGTATATATGTACCACACCTTCTTTATCCATTCATCTGTCGATGGACACTTAGGTTGCTTCCATGTCTTGGCTATTGTGAATGGTGCTGTTAGCTTTGTGCAGTGACAGTATCATAGCCAGTGAGGTTTATCTGAGGTGTGATTACTGCTAATTGTAAATAGTGCTGCTATGAACATTGGGGTGCATGTATCTTTTTGAGTTAGAGTTTTCTCTGGATACATACCCAGGAGTGGGATTGCTGGATCACATGATAACTCTAATTTCAGTTTTTTAAGGAACCACCATACTGGTCTCCATAGTGGCTGTATCAATTTACATTCCCACCAACAGTGTAGGAGGGTTCCCTTTTCTCCACACCCTCTCCAGCATTGCTGTTTGTAGCTTTTTTGATGACAGCCATTCTGACCGGTGTGCGGTGATACCTCATTGTAGTTTTGATTAACAGCAAGAAGGCTGAAGGAGCCAGCCTGGATCACGCTTTCCAGGCAGATGGTTACATCTAAACACATCGTAAGAGCACCCCTTTGCCTCCCTGTGTTAACAGAATCCTACATTCCTGAGACCATCATTCCCCTCATAACCCTTTAGAGCAAGGGTTGGCAAACATTTTCCATAAAGAGACAGAAAGTAAATATTTTCGGTTCGGCAGGTCAGTTGGTCTCCGTGGCAACTACCGGACTCTGCTGTTGTAGCACAGAAGGAGCCATAGAGAGCATGGCAGTGCACCTCTCTTGTATCCTGTGGCCATGAAAAGGAAATCCAGGGCTTTCTCAGTGGCGCAGTGGTTGAGGATCCACCTGCCACTGCAGGGGACACGGGGTTGATCCCAGTCCAGGAAGATCCCACATGCTGCAGAGCAGCTAAGCCCGTGTGCCACAACTACTGAGCCTGTGCTCTAGAGCCCGCACGCCACAACTACTGAAGCCCGCACGCCTGGAGCCCGTGCTCTGTAACAAGAGAAGCCACCGCAATGAGAAGCCAGCGCACCACAACAAAGAGTAGCCCCCACCCTCCGCAACTAGAGAAAGCCCACGCGCAGCAGTGAAGAACCAACACAGCCAAAACCAAACAAATAAATAAATAAATAAGTAAATAGGAAATCCAGGGACTTCCCTGGTGGTCCAGCAGTGGAGAGTCCACCTTACAGTGCAGGGGCCACAGGTTCAATCCCTGGTCAGGAAACTAAGATACCAAATGCCGCGGGGCAACTAAGCCCACGCACCACAACTACTGAGCTCGTGCGCCTCAACTAGAGAGCCCACG